>NW_006399815.1:4983077-5000648 GCF_000299155.1 Elephantulus edwardii
TTTTGAACAATATAATTTTTTAAGTTTAAGGCTAGTAACATTATCAATATAATTGTACAATAATTTCCAATCCAAAGAGATACATATTCCAATGCAGTCCTTGTTTTTCGTAAATTATTTTGGGAAGAATACTGTAAATGTAGATACAGTTCCACCATTCCTCCTCCATGCCATGAGATAGTATTATTAGCATGAGCAGTTATAAATCCATTGCCTTCCTTACTCTAACTTAAATTTTTTATGTTTCTGGAATACTTTTATAAAATGGCTCCATGGTGCGTTCCCTGCAATACTTTTAGTTAGAATGTGATTTGCATGGTTGACTGTAGTATGAACGTTACATTCCTTACCCCTGAGGTTACTTAAATCCACTTATTAGGTGATGGTGAACCAAACAAACAGTAATTAGAAACACTCCAGACTACCTTTTAAATCGCTTGCTAAATTATATTTTTCCTGCACCAAAGCCCATACACACAGCATGTCCACAGCATCATGAAACCAAAGCCTCAGAAATATTTGCATTAATAAGGGTATAAGCTACCTCTGGGCCTTCGCATTGGATTCTGTGGGGACAGAAGAACTGCTCTGGAAAGGACCATTCATTACTGTTATTTCTCACATCTGGGTAAATAAAGCGCTGCCCACATGTGGTTAGAAATCCCAGGTGAAAATGAGCTCTCCGGGGGTCTGGAAATGAAGAGCACCTCTGATATACTGCCTCATTTCCTGAAATGAGTCAGAAATGAAAGTAATTCTTCAGAAAAGAACATCTGCACTGTGGCACAGCTTCTAAAATAATGCCAGCTGATACCTGTGGCTAAGAGGCTGGGCCTCTGGAGGGGGATGGGGAGAGGAGGCCCAGAAAACAGAATGGGGTCTCTGCACTACACTTAATCTTGGAGCTGCCACTGCTAGCTTGGAGGGTCTGCAAATTCAATGAGCGGCCAGGAGTTCTGGTCTAGGCTGTAAATCTTGATTAGCAGCAAGACTGCTCACATTCCATTAGAAAGCTGGCCCCTCTCCAAAGGGTAGAGGCAGCCAGGAAGGCTCTTGCAGGCCTAGAAACAGCAAAATTCACTAAGAAAAGAACAAGGGGGGGCGGGGACAAAAACAGGTATACATACCTGAAAACAGTTTATGTCCGTTAATGATTCAGACAGGCCCTTCTTACAGCAAAGCACTACTATAGAGAGATGGTCTAATGCCACATTTCTATAAAGGTCATGCCTCTGTGGTCTAAATCCACCCGTGGCTCTGTGAGAAAAGGATGGGCAATCTCCTTCTGTGCAACTTAAAGCCTTGGAAACCAATGAGGGGTCAGTTACGAGTTGGTTCTAACTTCACGACAATGAGTATGAATATTTTTAATGCTACAAAGGAAAGACCTTTTTAAATTTAATTTTTATTTTACTATTTTTTTGTGTGTACCATCAAATCAGATCTGACTGGTGCACGAGGAGACTGCCCCTCCTTTTTCCAGCAGAGCATCTGATGGATTTGAACTGGGAAACACCTTTTATATTGTTCAGGAAGAAGGTATACTCTTGTGGTGGTGTTCACGGTTGTCAAATTGGCTCCTAAGACCTTATGTCCAACAGAAGAAACACTGACCAGTGCTGAACCATCCTCCAACTGTTAAGTCTGAGCCCACTGTGTGAGCATGTGTCAAAGGGAAAGTGAAAGGCAATGACTATCCATAAGTAAAATCAGGAGCCTCTTATTTTTACTAGGTGATTTGTCACTATTCTTTCTATCTTGGATTTAAAAAATGAATCTAACCTCACTATTTGTGGGGGCAACCTAGAATACAATTTGTTCTTCTTGTTAGGTGCCATTGAGTCAACTACAACTCAACAAAGTCCTAGCAAAAACAAATCACAATCATGGTCAAATCCATTGTTGCAGTCTCTACATTAATCCATCTTGTGGAAGATGTCCTCTCTTTCACTGATTCTTATTATCAATTCCAATTCACAGTCATTACAAGTGACTTGTCTTGTGGTCTAGAAAGTTAATTCTGATTCATGGCATCATGTAGGAGAACATGGAACTGCGTCATAGCTCTGGTGGTCCAGTGGTAAGGAGCTGTACTGCCAACCCAAAGGCATGTGGTTTGAATCCAACAGATGCTCTGGAGGATAAAGAGGAACAATCTCCTTCAATGCGATTTAAAAGCTTCTTAAAACCCATTGGAGGGTCAGCTCTCACTTCCAACTCAACAGCGTAGACCAATAATCTTTATGGAAGAAGACAAGCTACATATTTCTCCACAGAGCAACTGGTAGGCTCAAGTTGCCAACTTTTGATTAGCAGTTGCCATGGACTGAAAATCTCCAAAATATGTGTCAATTTGATTCTCAGTACAATTTGATTCTTATGTGTCGCAAACCTTGATCTCCACGTAGCAGCAAGGTCACAGGCTGTGAAGTAACAATGTAGTTCGCCACAATGTGATTTGTTGTTGTTGTTATGTTCCCTCAAGTCGTTTGCGACTCATAGCGACCCTATGTACAACAGCCCTAAACCGTGCTCTATCCTGTGCCAATCGCATTGCCTCTGACACACCCATCCTGATTACCCCAGTCACTGAATCAATCCACCTCATAGAGGGTCTTCCCCTCCTGCGCTGTCCCTCTACTCTACCCAGCATGATGTCCCTCTCCAAGGATCTGTCTCTCCTTACAACATGTCCAAAGTATGTCAGATGAAGCCCCAGAATCTTTGCCTCCAAGGAGTAGCCTGGTTTAACCCTCTCTAGGATGAATCTGTTTGTTTTCTTGGCAGTGATTAGCCAGTTGTAAAAAAAAATCAGAGTGAGATGAAATGGTCAGAGCCTTGATCTCATAAAAAGGGACTTTCCTTGAGGTACATTACCTTTTGTTTTACTAAGTGATAAAAAGAGAGATAAGTTATTAGTGTGAGGACCTCAGTTCCCACTGAGATCAGGGGTAAAGCATATCTTTTGGACTCAGGTCCCTGTGAACACAGGAGAACTTGCACACACATGAGAAGACATAGAAATCTCCATAGAATGTTGAAGCTATGGATGCTGAAGGAAACAAGAAACTTTGTCCTCAGCTAACACAGAAAAAGAGCCTTCTCCTAAAGCCAGGATCCTGAATTTGGATGTGCAGAATCCTACAGTCAGGGAATAAGTGTGTTTGTTAAAGTGAACCACTTGTTACAACAACACTAGGTAACTAAAACAGCAAATGAGTGCTTTAACTACTGTACCACGAGGATTCCTTTAACAGATGACTAGTTAACCTAGGGATATTTTAGCCAGTGTTAGATGGATATAGATCTTAGCTGAAAGCAGAGAGTACCAGAGGAATATCTATCTAAGTTTCATTGACAATGCAAAGGCATTTGATTGTGTGGATTACAACAAACTGTGGTCAACTGGGCAAAGAATGGGAAGCTCAGAATACTTGATTGTGGTTATGTGAAACCTAAACTTGAACCAGAGACAGTCATCAGAAGGAAAGAAACACTGCATGGCTCAAAATCAAGGAAGAAGTGAATCAGAGATGTGTCCAGTCTCCATACCTTTTCAATCTATATACAGAACAAATCATCTAAGACTCTGGACTCTATGAGGAGGAATGTGGTTTCAGGGTTAGAGGAAGACTCATCAACAACCTGTATTATGCAGATAACACAACTGTGCTTGCTGAAACTGAGGAGGTCCTGAGACATTTGCTGGTAAAGGTCAAGGACTGCAGTCTTCAATGTGGACTGCATCTCAATGTCAAGAAAATAGATTCTTATCACTGGGCGAACTGGCAGCACTATGATAGACAGTGAAGAGATTGAGATTGTTAACTACTTCAGCTTGCTTGGCTGTACAATCAACACTCTTGATACCAGCATCCAGGAAATAAAAAGAAGAATTGCATTAGGAAAATCTGCTGTCAGAGACCTGCTGTTAGGGATCTCTCCAAAGTACTGAAGAGCAATGGTGTCTCTCTGGAGACCAAGGTGCGTCTGATACAGGCCATGGTCTTCGCAATCACTTGTTATGCATCAGAGAGTTGGACAATGACCAAGGAGGATAGAAGGAGAATTGATGCCTTTGAGCTGTGGTGCTGGAAAAGAGTATTGAGAATACCATGGACTGCTAGGAAAACAAACAGATTTGTCCTGGAAAGTGTTAAACCTGGTGGCTCCTTGGAGGCAAGGATTCTGAGGCTCCATCTAACATACTTTGGACATGTTGTGAGGAGAGACAGATCCTTGGAGAAGGACATCATGCTTGGGAGGGGGGAGGGACAGTGCAGGAGAGGAATGCCCTCTATGAGGTGGATTGATTCAGTGACTGCGATAATTGGGATGGGAGCGTCAGAGACAGTGCGATTGGCACAGGACAGAGCGGAGTTTAGGGCTGTTGTACATAGGGTCACTATGAGTCACAAGCAACTGGACGGCACATAACAACAAACAACAGAGACTAAGGTGCATGTGACGCAGGCCATGGTCTTCTCAATTATTTGCTATGCATAAGAAAACGGGACTAAGCATGATAGAAGAATTATTAATGCCTTTGAGTTGTGATGCTGGAGAAGAGTGTTGAATATAACTAGTCCATACCATGGACTGCTAGGAGAACAAACAAGTTCATCCTAGAGAAGGTTAAACCAGGCTGCTCTTTGGAGGCAAAGATTTTTAAGCTCTTTCTGACATACTTTAGGCACACTGCAAAGAAGGACTAGTACTTGAAGAGGGACATCATGCCTGGAAGGGTGGAGGCCTTGGTCTTTCTGATCACTTGCTATGCATCTGAGAGCTGGACAGTGAATAAGGATGACAAGAATTTGGGCTGAAGTGTTGGAGAAGGGGACTGAACATCTCATAGACAGCCAAAAGAACAAACAATTATGTCTTGGAGAGGGTAAGAGCAGGATGCTCTTTGAAGGCAAGAATGATGAAGCTTCACCTCACATACTTTGGGCATGTTGCTAGGAGGGACTATTGCTTGGAGAAGGACATGATGCTGGATGGGTGGAGTGCCCGCGAAGGAGAGGAAAACCCTTGAGCAGGTGGATTGATGTGGTGACTGCCCCAATGGGTACCTGTATGTCAGGAGGTATGAAGATGGCACAGGAAAGAATAGGGTTCAGATCTTTTGTTCATAGGATCACTCTGAGTTGTACTCAGCTCAATGGCACCCAACAACAACAGTGATCTGATTCTATAAAGATTGTTGTCAAGTCAAGCACAACTCATAGCAACTCTATAAACAAATGACCTGAAGCCTTTCTATAACTATGGTCATTTCTCAAAGTTCAGAGAGTTTCCAGAGGCATGTTACTTAGGAAGTAGATTACAGCCAACAAAAGCCTATGGCATCTCTACTCTGTTACACCTGGGGTCACCATGAGTCAGAATTGACTTGATGGCAAAGGAATAAATTAAACTCTGACATATACACAGTGAAATATTATGTAGCTATTTTAATAAAGGTATTTATTTTTTATTAATAAAGGAATGTATTTATTTATTTGATAAAAGAATAAATATATGCAAATACAGAAAGATCTGTAGGATACAATAACACATGGAAAAAAGCTCAAGAATGTAGAGTAAGTGCTTTTAAAGAAGTTGGCTTTATGTAGAATTGGGCTGTTTTTTGTTTCTTGTACACCTTTAAACACTCAATTGTTTTTTATGTACTTGCCCGTCTTTTTAATGACAGTAGGCATTGACTGGGTAGAATGTTATATTTTACTGCTTTGCTATACTAATCTCACATATAATTTAAAAATGTTCATTGAAATATCTAAATAAAGTAAACGCACTTCAACTAGCATGGAGTTAAACATCAGTAAAAGTCTTGGAGGAGGGAGCTGAAGCCCACTGTGCCTGTTCTAAGGGCAGACAATGTCATTTCATATATGAAGACATTGAGAAGTACTTAGGCTCAGATACCAGCTGTGATGGCTAAGGTTATGTGTCAGTTTGGCTAGACGACATGGCTTGCCAGATATTATGTAATCCCCTCTCATGGTGTGATCTGAATGTGAGCAGCCAATGCATTGAAAGAGGCATTTCCTTGGAGGTGTGGCCTGCATCCACTAGATATGGACTTACTGGCCTTGCTTGCACACTCTGTATCCTGCATCTGACACATCATACTCTGATCTCTGGTTCTTGGGATATGTACCACTAGTTTACCATGTGACCGACTTACATTCTTGGGGATTAATTAGCTCCTTGACCACATTAACTTGCAATAGCCTTCTACATGACCTGTAATTTTAAGATAGCCAGCCCCTGAAATCATGTGAGATTGATAAGTGAAAATGCCAGGCTGATAGTTGGCCCACAGATTTGGGACTCGGCCAGCACCTCCATAGCTGTTGACTCATCTCCTTGAAATAATCTGTATTTATCATGAGGATGGCACAAGATGGAGAAAGGTTCAGATCTGTTGTTCGTAAGGTTGTTATGAGTCATAGTTGACTTGATAACAACTAATAACAACATGGTTTCGGTTTGCTCCCATAAAGAACTAGCCTAAGACATAAGCTTTCTGCTTTATTTCTTTAGTTCTGTAAACCTCTGCCACTTCATCAGGAACAAAAGCACTATAACACATTCATGAGGCTGTCTTGATTATTAAATGGGATAATGACGGTAAAATACCAAATACAATGCCTAATAACAGTATTTAAGCCAATACAGTTGTCATTATTATGATTATTATTCCACATCGCAAAGTATAGGCCAAAAGGGGGAAGAGAACAAGTATGAGGTGCGGAAATAAAACCTTTTATTGCCGTCAAGTCAGAACCATCTCATAGCTTACCCTCCATTGGGTTTTCAAAGACTATAAATCACAAAAGAAGAAACTGTTCCTGTCTCCCTTAGAGTCACCAGTTGATTCGAATGGCCAGAGATGTGCAGCCTTTGGGACAGCAGAAGAACTTCCTATGGACCATGCCACAGATCTCCCTTGTGTGGAGCCAGGGGGTATATCTCCCTGCAGTCTCCTTGAGTGCCTTAAACAGATATTAGTGATGGTCATCTTTTGGGGAAGTAGATAGTGTTGTTTTTATTTTACTTCCCTGGAAGTTAGCAGATCAATACAGTAGACCCAACACACACGTGGAACAGATGTCCAAGATGAGCTCTAAAACCAAGGTGATTCAAAATCAGCATTAAGTTGCCTTTGTACAAATTAACAATACCAGCTAATGCCAATGAGTTTTAAAACACTAAATTAATGGACTTAATTATAAATCCAGGAAAGCCATTTTCATAATGAAAATGCCAATGCCTTTTTAATTAAGGATGAAACTGCCAACAAAAGAGACCTAAGATAAATGAGGGATCATTTCTTTTATTCCTAAATGAAAGGGCTTGAAAATGTTAAACTGTTTCTGGTTACCAAGATTGCCGAGAGTCTAAGCTACCAGATTTTCCCACTGCACAATAATCACTTAGTATTGGGACTCGGACCATTAGCCTATGGTCCTATATTCAAGGTCATTATGTAAGTAGAAAGCTCTGCTGAAGATCTTAACATTTGGTCTAGACAAAGCAATGCCAACTTTTTTGTAACTTGACCTTAGACTATTTACTATATATATAAAAGGTATATGTATACTTATATAATCATGTATAATCATAACAAAGTTTTATTTCCTATCATCTATCAGTCACCAGAATATATATCAGACATCTGAGCTAATTACTCCTTATGCAACATTAATGGCCTTCTCCCCACCCCCCCCACCCCCGTTTTATTGTTATGGCATGATTATTAACTATTTTTTTTTCATCCTGGACCAAATTGCTACATTTGCTATATCACTGGAAAGTATATCACTTCTTAAAATAAAATAAAGACCAAAAATCTAGTAAGATTACCAAAAGAGAATAACTGGGGGGGGGGGGAAGAAATAGCTAAAACTCTGGCCAGAATCAACAAAAGCATTCCAATAAACAAAGGAGCCAAGATAAAGAGAAAAGTCAGTAAGTCAAATAAATTAATAGGCTAAAGACCAAGAAATGCAAACTTATCAGCTCAATTTGCTGACTGTTGATAAACAATAGTTAACAAATAGTTGTGTTCAACTTACCAAAGAAAAAAAAGACTATTACCCTTAGAGGGGACAAACAGAATAAAATCATGAACCAAAAGAGGAAGAAAATCATTCTTTCAAGGAAAGTAAAGGCTAAAGATCAAGTAGATGGTCATACAATAGAAGTTTGGAAAGACAAAGCGGAACAGGAAATGAGGTGACCCCATAGAACTCATTCCTTTTCTATGTCTAACCAATAAGTTTCCTTAACTTTTTCTAAGCCTCAAAATCTTTATCTGTAATTTGTGCAGGAAAGAATATATGATATTCAAAGGTCTCTTTCACCTGTGATAACAGTCCAGGAGGTTATGATAAGATGATAAACACTTAACGTTCTGTTTACTTAATTATCTTTTATTTTGCTGTGCGCTTCAAGTTCCACTAGTACATAATTTCAGAGAAGGTGGTTTGGTTTTGTTAGCACACACACAGAAGCACAGCCCTAAAATGTGTGTCAAACCAAGCCTCTAAAAAGGGTCAAAACAGCTGGACTCTATGGTGCTCTGTGGCAAGCCTTGTTTCTCTGTCGTTCCTCCATCTTTCTAGTTGTACATGTTCGTATCTTAGCCTCAATCCTTCACACAGTCCTTGCACAGGCTGGCTATATACAGTTAACATATCACAAGAGTAAAAGGCAAAGGAAATATTTTGTTGCAGATCCAAACCTCAAGAATGACAGTGGAAAACAACTATCATTGCTTTTAAAAACACCCTTACTACCCATAAGGAATTCTAGTGGTGTGTAGTAGATAAAGAATTGGGCTGCTAACTGAAAGGTTAGTGGTTCAAACTCAGCAACTGACCCAGGAGAGAAAAATAAAGTCATCTGCTCCCAAAACGGTTAGAACTGCCCCATAGAATTAGATGGAATAGGAATTGGAATTAGAGTTCTAACATAATTGGTAATTAGAATTAGAGTTCTAACATAAAGGTTAGGATTGCCTTTATGGGACAGTTTATAGGGACATTTCTACCCTACCCTATTGGGACTCTATGGGTTGACATTTATTTGATAGCAGTAAGTTTGGTTTTGTTGGTTTATAGCCTGTAAAATTAATAGTTTCATAAATATGCTCTTTTAAGACTTCATACTAAAATCTGAAACAGAGAAATATTTATACCTACACATGTCTCACTATATTAATTATAACAGGAAAAAATCTGCTTGCTGAAACTGAGGAGGATCTGAAGTACTTGCTGTAGAAGGTCAAGGACTGCAGCCTTCAATATGGATTGAAGCTCAATATCAAGAAAACAAAGATTCTCACCACTGGGCCGACTGGCAGCATCATGATAGATGGTGAAGACTGACTGATTGTTAACAGCTTCAGTTTGCTTGGCTCCACAGTCAGCACTCTAGGTATCAGCAGTCAGAAAATCGGAAGACAAATTGCATTTGGCAAAGTCTTCTGTCAGAGACCTCTCCAAAAGGACTGAAGAGCAAAGTCAGTTTGGAGACTAAGGTGTGCCTGATTCAGACTACGGTCTTTGCAATTACTTGCTATGTCTCAGAAACCTGGACAATGACTAGGGATGATAAAAGAGGAATTGATGCCTTTGAGCTATGGTGTTGGAGAAGAGTACTGAATATACCATGGATGGCAAGGAGAATATACAGATTCATCCTGGAGAGGATAAAACCAGGCTACTCCTTGTACACAAGGATTCTTAAGCTTCATCTGACATATTTTGGGCATATTCCAAGGAGGGACCAATCCTTGGAGAGGGACATCACACTTGGGAGAGTGGAGGGATAGTGCAAGAGAGAAAGACCATTAATGAGATGGACTGATGCAGTGACTGGGGTAAGGGGGGGTAGGTGTGTTGGAGACGGTAAGATTGACACAGGATAGAGCAGGGTTTAGGGCTGTTGTACCTAGGGTTGCTATGAGTCACAAGTGATTTGGTGGCACATAACAACAACAATAGAAAAAACTTTTGATGCACTCAAAATCTTCAGTAATCAAGGAATAATTATGTAAATTATGTACCCCAAAGTTAGGTTCCTTCTATATGTTCCCATAGCCCCTGTGCTTATCCCCATAAGGAGGCTCAAAATGCCCATTTGCTATATCAGATTTAATGTTGTGGATGGCAAACACCACATTTTGTTCACTACCTTGGCCCTAATGGAGTTGTTAGAGACCACTGCATCATTTCTAGCTCACAGTGGTCTTACATACATTAGAACAAAACACTGTGTGGTCTTACACCATCCTCACAACTGCTGAAGGGCATGAACGCATTGTTGCTGACTGTGCCGATCCAGCTTGTTGAGGGTCCTCCCCTTTCTCCACTGACCCTTCTACTACATATGGAACTCTAGTATACACTCTGGTGGAGCGCATTACACTTGTGCTGCTAATCAGAAAGTGGGTGGGCCAAACCCACCAGCTGCATTGTGGGAGGAAAATGAGCAGTCTCCTCCCATAAAGAATCGCAATCTCAGAAACTCAATAGAAGGTTTTCATGTGTTGAAATCAGCCTGAAGATGGTGGATTCCACAACATGGTGCACAGTAATTAATTAGCCTCTGATTAAATTCCAACTCACAATGACCGTAGGTCAGGTTTCCAAGGCTGTGGACCTTTACAAGAGACGAATGCCCATCTTTGTCCTGCAGAGAAACTCGTGTATTTGAACCCACTGACCTTTCAGTTACCAGTGCAACAAGCTACTCGGCGCACCATCAGAGCTCCTAGCTTCTAGTATGTACAAAATCTATGTCTACTGAATGTTTGCTAGTAAAAGCTTTCAAGTAGATATATGTGAAAGATTACTATGAGGTTATTAAATGTGGCTAAACGAAGTAACACTAGATTTGATTTCTAAATGGCTAGAAACAAGTACACTAAAGCACTATTGGTAGTTTACATTTTGTTGGGAGCCTCAGCGGTGATTTTTGTTTTTATGTAGTGTTTTCTGTATTTGCCAAAATTTACACAAAAGCTGACATATAATATCAATAATTTTTTAAAAGGCAAGACAAAACAGAGGTTAAGAATAATAAAGCTTGGTTAATAAGTTTAATTATTGACCTTGTTACAATCCTTGATAGTACTTATAAATAATATTTGTGCTGGCCTTCATTATACAGATAATCCAAAGGCATGCTATTTAAGTGAAAGTTTTATTTTTATTATATTGAATTGTATTCTTCCTTTTCTTTTTGCTATGCAGAAAGCATGCATTTCAGATGTACTCACCCCTAGAGTCAAAACTGGCTCCACAGTATTGGCTTTGGTGTTCGCTTTGGTCACTTGCTCACTTATTCATTTATTTCTTGCAATCCTGTTGGCACTGACTCACAGCCGGCCCTTTAGTACCTTTCAGAGCTTGTAAATCACACAGGAAAAGACTTTCTCTTCTCCTGTTGACTACTGCTGAATTCGCACCACCAGAGAGGTACGGCCTCTGAGTTAGTATGCACCAGAGCTGCATGCTTGTGACATGTATAAACATTAAATTCATACATTCTTTGTGTACTATGGGAGGTTTTTGTGCCAACTTTAATCCAGCAGTGAAAGTGGTTATAATTTTCACAATGGAAGAGAACATCTTGTATATCCAAGACGTATAGCTTATTATTTGACTCAGTATTGTGACAATGATGTGTCAAATGTGAGAATGATTACCCATGGTGGACAGTGTTTGGTGGAGTTCCCTGCTTAAAACAGGCTTGGAAGCAGGAGTGGCATCCACTTCCGAAATAGCTTGCCTCCAGAAACCCTATGAACCCGAAGGATGAACGAAAGTTATACAAATGTCCAGGTCTTTTATTCATTGGGTTGCTATCAGTTGCCTACGACTCGATGCACTTATCTTTCAATCAACTGTCTAAGCTTAAAAAAAAAACCACACACCCATAAACAAAGCCCAGCAAAACTAATTTAATGTTAGCATATTTATAACTAATATTTACAATGGATAAAATTAACATGACAGAGATAAAATTTCCATTACAGAGATAAAATTAACATGACAGAAATGTGGGAAGACAATTCAAAATAACTATGTAATTGGTCCTTTGTAGTAGAAAGTAAGGGGAGCGCTAGTCACATTCATGTAAGCATAATTAAATGTTCTGGAATTCCATTCTTCTCAAGGTTAACCACAGTTTGCTATGATCCAGACATTCATAAATGTATTTGTATACACAAGAAAGCACAAAAAGACATTCTTCTGACAGTCTCCACTTACTGCCAAGATCCATTTGACATCAGCAATAATATCCCTGGTGTCACAATCTCTTCTAACCAGGGTTGAACTTCTAGCAGTTCTCTGGCATATTCCTTAGAGAATATTGCTGTTAATCCAAAGGCCACACCTCTTTCATTTTGAATCCACCAAAAATCATGGGAGAAAGATGGACAATTTCTTCCTGTGCACAATTTTTATGGCCTAAAAAACCCTAAGGAGGAGTAGTGACGAGCTTGTTCCAACTCCACGGTAGTAAAGGAGTGAGTGAGTGAAAAAGAAATCACTATTTTCAGTGTCTCTCATATACCTAGAGGCGATGAAGTAATCCTTTTTTTCCCCCTTTAACATTCTCTATTTTTAAATTTTCCTTCATTTCTATTTACCCGCTTGTCTCCTCTACACCTTTTACAAATTCTTCCCACATGCTGTTAGCTGGGGATCGTCATAAACCCTCTGAGAAGGGCTGAGAAGCAAACCAAGACAAGCAATTGATTCATGTAACCCAATGTTGAATTCAGGGGGTGAGGGGGAAAAAAACCCCAACTACTGTGATTCTTAAAGTTTCCTAACTCTTACAGGAGTGAGAAAATCCAAAAATTATCAGTACTATCCTCCATGCTTGTACCCATAACCTTTGTTCTTTGTTTTATCTTGTGGTTGCCAACACTGTTTAACAAGTTGATAGCTTATAAAATGCATCCATTCAAGGTTGCACCAAATCCTTTCCTTCAAAAGAGCAGCCCCTATCTTTGCAAGATATGTGCCCCTTGATTCGCTCACTCAGCAGTATAACAGCACAGGAAGTAAGCAAGGAATATGGAAATGTCTTACTGTTTGGAGCTTTCCTTCTGTAGGCTGAAGTAAGAACTCCTAAACTTTGAGCTAGTCACAAAACATACTGAATATATATGGCTTTTAAAGATAAGCCAGTTTTTGCCTTATGGAAGAATATAAACTATGCTCAGTGCAATATGTTCTGGAAGAAAGATAGCTGCAGAGCAATATGGCTACACAGAGGGCAAAGTAGGAGGACACCCAGACCTGAGTGGGCAGGATTCTATGAGACAGATCATTCGCACAAATCTGTACTGGCCTCTAAGAAGTGAATGAGCTAATACACTGTGCCTCTGGGGACATCGTAGATATCTGCTATGCTGTAACAGATGGCACAATAGATGAATTCCAGAAACAGAAATGTATGTCTTCAAATTTCAGAAGCCTGTTGATGTTACGTGCTATCAGGGAGACTGTAACTCATAGTGACCCTCTAAACAACAGATCTGAATGTTGCCCTCACTTGTGTCATCTGCACAATCTCTGATATACTTGAGCTCACTGTGACAGGCATTATGTCAATCCATGTGGTTGAAAGTCTTTCCAAGCATAATGCCCTTCTGTAAGGACAGGCCTGTCCAAACAGCATGTCCAACCCATAAGTCCAAGTTGAGAGCACTGGATCAAGAGGAAGACTGTCTGACTGGATACTTCAGGGAAAGGCAATTGCCTCTTTTCACCCTCTGTTCCTCAGTTCCCTGATGACCTTCATGTGGAGTGGTGTCTACCTGTCTCCATTTATGCTTCCTTATTTCTAGACCATTCACCTCTTTTTATATTTTAGAAGTAGTCACTTTGGCTTAAGATCTATCCCACACTGACATGGTCTCATTAACACAAGACTACACCTAAATGTTTATGGTTTAGGATCTACAGAACATAGTTTTGGAAGACAAAGCAATTCATAATGGATAAAGGGTAGAAAATGCTACTGCATTCACTTAATGCCATTTATTTAATATCCCTGGAGTACTTTATAGCTTACTTGCTTTCCTTATCTTGACCTCCTTACTTTACTTTCAGGACAAAACATTTGAGGCTTCAACCCTGTTTCTAGTCATTCAACGCCATGCCATTTTCTGCCCTGGAGAATTGCTTTTGCTAACAGGGAAAATACTCTGATGACTTGGTCGGAGCAAATCAACAGGCATAAGTAAGCCCACCTGCCAATAAGAGCTTTAAAACAGTGTGTGGAACCACTGTGGCACCAGCCTTGTTCATCCCCAACTCAATCCAGTTAGCTGCAGTTGGGAACAGTTTATCTTTGAATCATCTTCTATTCTTTGCCCCTCATTTTTCTCTATTTCTAATGATATAGTCATTGTTAAAACAATGGTTCTTTGCTTTTCTAGGACATAGAACTATTAAGATAATCCAATAAAATGCAAGAATCCTTTCCTTGCATTAAAGAAAAAAAATCTCAAAAATACATAAGCACAGCACAAAGATGACTGTATATGCCTTGTGGGAATTCACAAAGCTCTGAAGCTTATACACAGATCCAAGGAGGGGTGTCTATTTTTCCCCCTTCTGTGTGCCTAGCACCACAGAGACCATCATTTTAAGTGCCTGGCTGTGCCTCTGAACCTGAGCCCAGCCCACCATCCTGTCTTTGTGCAAAGTAACACCTCTGCCTAGAGCACCTGTTTCTCCTGGTATCTGCTCTGGAAACACCAGTGAAACTGGAGCATGACCTCTTGCATGAAAAGTTTGAATACTCTGCACCCTAACTCTCCTTCTCTCACTCTCCATGCTAACAAGAGGTGCTGATTACTCTCTCTTCCCAGACTTTGAGGAGTTCCTGGGTACTGCAAAAGGTCAATGTGCTTGGCTGCTAACAAATAGGTTGAGGTTCACTCAGAGGTCCTTAGGAAGAAAACTCTGACCCACTTTCCAAAAATCAGTTACTGGAAACTCTGTGGATCAGCTTTACTTTGGCATAAATGGCCTACAGTGTGCTGGAATCAAATAGACAGACAACTGGTTTTACCAGTTTTCTGTTCTACTCTGCAGGTACTGATAACAGAGCTCCAATCTTCAAGTATTTACATGTTTTTTTGCCTTTGGCTACCAAAATACAAACTTGAGTGTATCCCAATGGAGTTTTAAAACCATCTAAGAACAGAGTCGATGCACTGAACACTAATGACCAGGTAAGTTATGGGATGATATCAAGGACACCATTCATGAAGAAAGCAAAAAGTCATTACAAAGAGAGGGAAGAAAGACCAAAATGGGTATCGGAAGAGATTCTGACACTTGCACTGGAATGAAAAGAAGCCAGAACAAAGGGAAAAAATGCTAATGTAAAAGAGATGAACAGAAGATTTCAAAGAGCAACTCGAGAAGACAAGTATTATTTAAAAATGTGCAAAGGGCTGGAGTTAGAAAACCAAAAGGGAGGGACGTGCTTGGCATTGCTCACTTTACAACACTAATGGATTCTGTGAGAAAATCTTGAAGGGCATAAGAAGCATCAAAAGAAGATGGAAGAAATATAATTTCTGTGCAAGAATTACTGATCAACACTGGATCATTTCAGGGAATAGTGTATAAACAAGAACCAACGGCACTGAAGAAAGAAGTTCAAGCTGCACTGAGACACTGGCAAATAATAACCAGCCAAGAATGGATGAAATACCAAGTGATCTATTTCAAAAAACAGATGCAGCCTTGGACATCCTCACCAGCCTGTGCCAAGAAATCTGTAAGATAGCTCCATGACCAACAGAGTAGAAGAGATATGTATTTATTCTCATCTCCCTCTAAAAAAGGTGAGCAAACAAATTGTAGAAATTATGAAACAATATCATTACCATCATAAGCAAATAAAATCTTACTGAAGACTATTTTTTGGGGGGGGGGATGGTACATCACCAGGGAACTGCGAGAAAATCATGCTGTCTTCATAAGTGGCTCTGGCATTGCTGAGGTTAGAAGGACTTTGGCTAAGAGCAGAGAATACCAGAAAGACATTGAGTTGTGTTTTACTAACTATGCAGGCAATTAACTATACAACAGACCACAACAAATTATGGAAACACTGAAAAGTTTGTGAATCTCAGAATACTTAAATTGTGCTAAGGCAATACCTTCATAAACAAAAAACAACAGTTGTTTGAATAGCACAAAAGGACACTGGATGGTTTAAAATCAGGAAAGGTATACCTCAAGGTTGTATCCTTTCTCCATATAATCTCTATGCTGAGCAAATTTAAGAAACTATATGAAGAAAATGTGGCATCAGGATTGGAGGAAGACTCATAATAACTTGCACTATACAGATGACACAACCTTGCTTGAAGAAAATGAAGAAGACTTGAAGCATTCACTGCAGAAGATTAGAGACTGCAGCTTTCAATATGGGTTAGAACTAAACATCAAGAAAATAAAAATCCTCACCAATGGACCAAAAGGCAATATCATCATGGATGGAGAAAAGATTGAAGTTGGCAACTGTTTCATTTTACTTGGATCCACAATCAATATCCATAGTGCAGATGGTGGTGGTGTATGCCACTGAGTCAGAACTGACACTCAGCAGGCCCTCCAGCAAGTTTTCAGAGGCAGTAAATCACACAGGAGGAAATGTCCATCTTTTAGGCAGAGCAGTTGGTGGATTCATACCACGTGCCTCTGGAAATGCAATGCAGCTTTATATCACTAGGCCACCAGAACTCCCTTTATCCATGGTTGTTGTTGTGTACCATCAAGCCAGACCAACCCACAGCTGACCCTCTGGTGGGTTTTCAGAGTCAGTTAATTGCACAGGAGGAGACTGCCCATCTCTCTCCTGCAGAACAGCTGGTGGATTTGAACTGCGTGCCTTTAGGATTACAGCACAGCACTTTACCACAAGGCCATCCGAGCTCTTTATTCATGAGAGCAGTAGTTAAAAAAAAAACAAAAACCAAAAAGCAAAAAACACCAAAAAACCACAACAAAGAAATAAATCACAAACAACCTTCTGCTTGGAAAGTTTTAATTATCTGCTAAATTTTAATTATCTGTGTTCTCTCTCTCTCTCTCACAAACACACACTCAACTAACAAGTAGAAGAAAACAAAATACTTTACAATAGTAGCCTTGAACATGTTTTATCATCTTAAAGGGAAATGTTTCACCCAAAACTTTTTGGCTTGGGAGACTAGGTGGTTTTCTTGAGAGATAATACAGAAGACTGGATCTAAAAGACTTACTATCTGGATATGGGGCAAAGAGAGAAAACAGTTGTAAGAGAAGAGGCAGGAAATCAAGAGCAGCACCCAGCTTTTTGGCTTGGGAGATTGGATGGACCACAGATGCTGTTCATTGATAAAAGGCACAGGAAGAGATAGGGATATGTTTTCCACAAGTTTCTCTGTGTGTGTGTGTGTAGAGACACTGAATTTGGCTATCACTGACCTGATGTCTTTCTGAAAACAAAAGTGCACTGGTAAATTCACTG
>NW_006399815.1:5000833-5012125 GCF_000299155.1 Elephantulus edwardii
AAAAGCACATAGATCATATACATTAATGAAAAGAAAAAATTAACAGTAAAAGGTGTGTTGAAAGCATTCTTCCGATAGCACTGTGATCTTGGGGAAACTTTTGATGTCTGGCCACAAGCTCCAACTTCCAGTTCTACTAGTTACTAGCATTTTATACCCTTTGCAAAGGCCCTGAACCGCACTATGCTTGTTTCCTTACTGTAAACAGGGATAAGATAAGAATCCTCCTGGAGGGATGTCATGAAGACCAAACTTAATCAATGGGAAGTAGAGCAAGAATAGAAGTCTATGGAGGTTGGTGTCTAAGCAGTACCAGTGTATGACATCTAGCCAGGGAAGCAGGGGACAAAAAGAACAGTCGGACTCAGAAGAAGAGAAGAGAAAGCCCAGATCTCAGGAGCAGGAGGGGAGGGGAAGGAATGCTAACCCACACATGGAACCATTGCCCTTGGGCTCCGCAGACAGTGATTGTTTTTCTAATTCAAAGGTCACTCAGTCAATTTTAAACTTTAAACAAAATAATATAAAAAGTCCATGACGAGGATAAGAATTAACATTTCCTGCCTGCCTCTCTCAATGCTTTATCCACCAGCCATATGGGGATGATGATTAATATTCAGTAGGAAGTGAATTTATAATCATGTGCCTGCCATTCAAAGGTAGGAAAAAAATATTTTTACACTGTACACCAAAATGCATTAATATATCTCTAGTTTAAAATACATTTATGAGTAATTTTATACATTTTATAACATTTCTGGCAAGAATGATAATAGAACAATCTATTTCCTCTGCTACATGAAACAAAACAGAGGGAAATAGTTCCGTTAATCAAGAGCTTTAATATGTTCTATAATAAATATCAAACAGTCATTACTTGGGCTATACAAAGGGTGGCTGAGGTCAAAGAATGATTATAATAGCAAGAGTTTGTGACCATATTTATTCTCTGTCAGTTACTCTATTTGCATAAAATGTTTTTTCTATTCATGATTTTTTTTTCCCACTTCTGAATGCTAGAAACCAAATTTGGTTTTCTTGATTTATATATGGGCAGTAATAATAAGATTCTGTAATGATTAACAGTAGGAACAATCAAATAAATGGAAAACACTAGCCCTTCCCAGGCGCCAATGCAATGACAAATTGACAGATATGAAAATGAATTGTCCGTACTGCCTTAGGTAACAGTGCTTTAGAAAGCACCAGAATCTGTAATCTTACCGCTCTGTCACTGTTTGATGAGACCAGGGAAGACAAGACACTGTGAATTCCTTATCTTTTGCCATCTTTGTCCACAGTGAGTGTCAATGTGTATGTGAAGCTATGAATTTTTAAGGAAGGAAATTATGCATCATTCTACCATAAATTGGCTGGTGGATTCAAACCTCTGATCTTTCAGTTAGCAGCCCAACATGTAATGTCCTGTGCCACAAAGGCTCTTGTATATACTCATACAAATCCATACTCAAACTTACAGCAGCTTGATCATAAGAAGAAATGCAATAGCTTCAAGATTATAATTATGCACAACTAGGAGAGGATCACAACAAGAATGGGACCTTTTAAAGATTAAGTCCCTGTGTGCATCAAAAACTTTTTCCATCAAATTGGGTGGAGAGTGGGGGTGGGTAAAGGAAAGGAAGATCCGGTATGAAAGACAATGAATACGAACTTTGTGAATAAATCAGAAAGAAATCTAAAAAAAAAAATTAAAAATAGAAGAGTAACTAGTAAAACATGTATGGGGATCCAAGAGTGGAAGAGGTGGGGGCAGGAGTGAGGATGGGCAGGGGGAAATAACTGGGTTCTACAATTTGGTGGGTGAAAAGAGGGGAAGGAAAAGGAAATGGGAAAGATCAGGCACGGAAAGACAGGGTAATGGTTTTATGAAGGCATAGTTCAATGACGATTAATTTTATAAAAAATAATAAATGGCAAGGATTGTGTGAAACAGTGTAAATGAAGGATGGTGTGAAACACACAACATACAGACTTTGTAAACAAATCAACATAAAAAACAAAAACAACATTTAAAAAAAGCAAACCATTTTTAAAAAAACAAAACAAACATTGGAACTTTTTCCAATAAAGTGAAAAGGAAACTCTTTACTGACTTGGAAAAATATTTAGCAATAATGTCTCAGACAAGGGTCTAATAATGAAAGTTTACAGAATACAACATTCAAGTCCACCACAAGGAAAAGACTAATAACCCAATTACAAAATGGGCAAAAGACAGAAAAAGACTTTCACAGAGGACATTCGGACAGCCAACAGACTATGTTAAGAAATGTTCAAATTCACTGACAATAAGAGAAACGCAAATCAAAACCACAATGAGATACTATCTTGCCCCAGTAGCAGTGGCAAAGTTTGACAGAACAGAAAGCAATAATTGTGGGAGAGGATGTGGAAAGACTGAACCTTTCATACACTGTTGGTGGGACTGTAAAATGGTACAACCAAACCAGAAGGAAGTTTGGCATTTCCTCAGAAACCTGAACATAGAGATTCCCTATCACTCAGCTACTCCACTGCTAGGAATATACCCCAAGGAAAATAGACACAAATGGAGATTTGTACATTGATGTTCATAGTTGCATTATTCACAGCAGCAAGACAATGGAAACAACCCAAATGTCCGTCAACAAACAAATGGATTGAGAACATGTGATACATTCACAAGACTGAATACTAATGCAGTACTCAGGAGTAATTTCAAAAAATACTATATAAGATGAGAAAAATTACAGAGCATAATGCTAAGTGAACTAATGCAATCTCATAATAAATACTGCAGAAGATCATTATTGTAAAACAAGAAGAATAGCTAGTAAGAAGCATATAAAATGTCCAAAGAGGAAAGGGAAGAAGGTTGCGGGACTAAGGGTAGGGAGTGGAAGAAATCATGGGTTTGCAGAGCTTGGTGGGTGGAGGGAGGGGGTGAAAGAATTAGAGAAAATATTCAGTGGAAACCTGAAAAGATGGAGTAATAGTGGGCATAGTTCAATGGTATTTAATTTTATAAGACAAAAGGAATGGGGAGTTCTTGTATGAAGCAGTGTGAATGAAGGAACGTGTGAAACATAACATACGAATAAAACACAATGTATATAAATTCTGCATGCAAACCAATATAAAATAAAAATACACTTTAAAAAATAGCTGTTAAGATAATTAAAAATAGCCCCAAAAAGCATGTACAATTTGTTGTTAGGTGCTATCCAGGTGAAAAGGACTCATTACAACCGTTATAAATAACAGAGCCATCATCAGGAAATTATAAATATAAAAGCAGTTAAAACTTTAAAAAGTAAATAAAATACATGTAAAATATTCTTTAAAAACAAACAAACAAGCAAAATTATATTGGAGAGACCTGAAAAGCCAGAAGGAAAAGCATTATCTACCCTCCAGTAAGAGATCCTATCTATGATGGTGTCATAACACTTAACACTCATTCCCATCTTGGTCAAGCGCCATCCCATTAGCTCTCCTTATGAGAGCTATGATCTCTATGACTCTGAAACCAAAACCAAACCCGCTTCTGTCAAGCCAATTTTGATGTCCAAGGCTGTCATGGGAGGTGATTTTCTATCTCTTGACTATCCCAGAGTAACTGGCAGATTCAAACTGTATACCTTTCAAAAAGCAAAGCAAAACATAACCCAGAGCTCCTTCCTGACTATCAGTTCTGTTACTGTTGTTGTGACTGGTGAGTCAGGACCCACCCATAGCCGACCCTCCAGCAGGTTTTCACAGGAGACTGCACAGGAAGAGACTGCTCATCCTTCTCATGAAGAGCAGCCGCTGGGTTCAAACTGCCTTTGGGATTGCAGCACAGCTTCGTACGACTGCTGTGCTCCCTGGAGTCAGAACCTGACCCTCTGGTGGGTTTTCAAGCGTAGTTAATCACACAGGCGGAGACTGCCCATTCTTCTCCCAGCTTCTTCTCAGCAGCTGGTGCTCTTGAACTGCGTGCCTTCAGGACTACAGCACAGCTTCTTGCCACTAGGCCATCAGTAGCCAAATAAAAAATTTCATTTTTATTTTTTAGTATGACTTTTCTCACATTTCCTCCTGAATTAAAGAAAATTCTATGACTCCTTGATGGTTCCCTTAGGAATAACATCCAAGAAATAATTTTCTCTATTACCTCTTCCACTAACATTCCTGTTTTTATTGGAAGGAAGAATTCTAAGAGGGAGAGTTCTGTAATGATGGTGGGCCTTGCTCAAGTGTTCAAAAGTGATCAGTATAATTCTTTTCTAACATGTTAAACATTCAATAAATACTAGAAAAAAGGAGGAAAGAAAAGAGACGTAGAAAGGGCAAAGGAATACACAGTAGAAAATAAAATGCAATAAGATTAAGAATACTCAAGTAAATGGGAACAAAATAGAATTGGTTTGATATTCAAGCTATGCATATATAACAAACAGTAACTGAATTTCAACATTTACAATGTAACAAACATACCTACAGATAATGAGTTTAAATGAGAAAAAGTAGCTTTGGTATAGATGGACAGACAGATATACATCAATGAGTCACCTCTGACTTAACAGTTACCATCTTTATAATTACCAAGCACATCTATCATTGGCTACTGTGTCAATCTATCTTATCAACATTCTCCTTCCCCCTCACTGGCACTCTACATCATTTAATGCAACATTGTCCTCTAATCACGAATTCCTCCTCATGATGTGGACAATAGATCTGAACAATGCTTTATTGTGGCCTACAGGTTTTTATTATATACAGGTGAGTGCATCTAAGGGTGCATCTGTTAACTGAAATAAGTTAATTGGTTTCCCATCAATTTCTGGGGCCTTATTTTTTGCCAATGCCTTCAATGCAGCTTCCACTTCCTTCTTTATGACCATTGGCTCCCTCCATTGTCAATCAGTTCTTTTTGGTTCAATGATTCTGGGTATTCCCTCCATCTTCTTTTGATGCTTTTTGGGTCATTCGCTACATTGCCCATAGTATCTTTCAATATTGAGACTTGAGGTTTAAATTTGTTTTTTCAGTTGTTTCAGCTTGAGGAATGCAGAGCAAGTTTTTCCCTTTTTAGTCTCCAATTGCAGCTCTCTGCATATTCCATTATAATACTTTTTTTTCCTCCTCTCGAGCTGCCTTTTAAAATCTGTTCAACTCTTTTACTTTGGCATATTCCCCCTTTGTTTTAGCTTCTTGATACTCCAATACAATCTTTAGTGTCTCTTCTGACATCCATTTTGGTTTCTTCTTTCTTCTCTGTTTTCGTAACAACCTTTTGCATTCCTCATGGATGATATTCTTTATATCATCCCACAACTGATATACTCACAAGTCTATGCCAGAAAATTTGGAGGACAGCTGTGTGGCCAATAGACTGGAAGAGGTCTATATTTGTTCCCATTCCCAAAAAAGGTATTCCAACAGAATGTGGTATTGAACAATACCATTACTATCACATGCGAGCAAAATCCTGTTGAATATCATTTAAAAAGAGTTAGTTAGAAGAGTGATAGATAGGGAGGTGCTGGAAATTCAAGGAAGATTTAGAAGAGGTCATCGCACCAGGGATATCACTGCTGATGTCAGATGGCTCCTGGCTGAAAGTAAAGAATACCAGAGGAATGTCTATTTGTGCTTTATTGACTATGTGTGGATCATAACAAGTTGTGGCTGACACTGAGAAGAGAATCCCAGAGCACTTAATTGTGGTCATGCAAACCTATACCTAGACCAGGAGACTATTGTATGAACAGAGCAAGAGAACATTGTTCTTGTTCAGTGCTGTTGAGTCGTAGAGGACTCATAGCGATCCTATGAATGAAAGACCTGAACACTTGTATAACTTTGGTATTTCTCCATGTTCATAGAGTTTCCAGAGGCAAGCCATTTTGGAAGTGGATGCCATTCCTGCTTCCAAGTTTGTTTTAATTGGGGAGCTCCACCAAACACTGTCCTCCCCGGGTAACCATTATCACATTTGGCACCGCAGTGCCGCGGTATTGAGCATCACCACAACCATGAGTTACTTCTGTACAGCAATACACATACCAGTGCTATACCACTTAGAAGAATGTTTGACAAAAAACAATTTAAACCAGGTCTGGGGAACACTATGTGATTTAAAATTAAGACTGGAGTGCATCAGGGTTGTAGTTTCTCTCTGTATCTATCCAATCTGTATGCTGAACAAATTATTCAAGAAGTTGTACTCTATGAAGAGGAATGTGGCATCAGGATCAGAGGGAAACTCATCAATAATCAGCATTATGCTAATGACCCAACATTGCTTGCTGAAAGTGAGGAGGACTTAAAGCACTTGTTGCATAAGATCAAGGAATGCAGACTTCAGTATGGATTGCATCTCAATGTCAGGATCAGGGAAACAAAGATTCTTATCACTGGACTGATATAATATCATGATGGATATCATCTTGCTTGAATCCACAATTAACACCCTTGGTACCAGCAGTCAGGAAATAACAAGACACATTATACTGGGGAAAATCTGCAGTTAGGGACTTCAAGTTATTGAAGAGTAATGATGTCAGTTTGAGTACTAAGGTGTGTCTGATTCAGGCCATGGTCTTTCTGGTCACTTGCTATGCATCTGAGAGCTGGACAATGAATAGGGATGAGAGAAGAAGAATTGATGCCTTTGAACTATGATGTTGGAGAAGAGCATTGAACACCCCATGAATGGCCAAAAGAACAAACAGCAAAGTCTTGGAAAGGGTGCAGCCAGAGTGCTCTTTGGAGGCACGTTTTTAATAAACTACAATAACAGGTGCAAAAATGGGGCAGTAATTAAATAACCTCTCAAATTAAATGTTTCCTCATAGATTAAAAGTTAAAACAAAGGAGATACATTCAAAATATCCACTTCCACAGCTTTGTGACCCAGATCTTCAGTCCTCAGTAGCCCTATGAAAACATAACGGGAAAAGTTACCTCCACAGGCCAGAATTATAAAGCGTCCTGTCCAGGGTCCTCTGAACTACATACAGTTCCTTCAGAGTTTACTGGGTCTTCTTTTTTCTAGTACTTACAGCATCCAGTGATTTCCTTATTCAGAAAACTGATAGATTTGCTGGAATTCTTCCATGAAAGGTTCTAAAGAGATTTTGCAAATTCCAAGTCTAAATCAAATATTACTAGCCTCATTATACCTTTGCTATGGAGCCAGTTCCAATTCACAGCAGTCCTCCACTCGGTTTCAGAGGCTCCTAAGTCTTTCCATAAGGAGACTGCCCATCTTCATCCCATGATGGTGGCTACTGGAATCAAACCACTGACCTTTCAGTTGGCTGCACAGCATGTAATACATTTTCCCACCAGCACCTCATTATAGGAATTATTAACACGCACTCACAGAATCAGGAATTAGAAGGATTAGTAAATACAATTTAGTCCAAACTATTCATTTTACAAAAGAACGATGCTGCTGGTGATCAACTATAATTAATAACTAAAATAATAATTGATGGAAAGCAATCTAGTGCATTCCTGTCATGCCAATGGGATACCTTAATTATCCAATTTCATGTTTTGAAGCCTTCTGTCCTTGTTGCAGGAAGTTAACCACTTAATTCTAGGTTCTTTGTGATACTGTATCTTTTAAATTGTAATCAGGTACACAGGTAAGGGAAACATTTAAATTTTTAAAATCTTCTGCTGCTTCTATGAACTCTAATCTCATACTCCATTATTATTTAAGGCACCATTACCAGCACTGGCTATTTAAAACAGTAATTTTTTATATTTAACATTTCCAAATTCTATTTTTTTTTCTCTCTGTAACAGGTTCAGGGGCAAGGAGTATGGGAGGGAGATGACAAGATTTCAGACTTCCAAGTTACACTGGGAGAGCTGGAGCAAATGAACAGCATGGGATAATGCTTAACAACAAGGTGTTCACTCCTTTAAGAAAGTGTGTATACGATGTTAAACTTATCGAACTGAAGGCTTTCATTGCATCACAGGTTTAACAAGCTAGGCAAAAAAAATCCATAAACAAATAAATTAACTTAGATCTAACTCATAAATAAGCTCAAATCCTTAATTTCTTAAATATATATAGGATGGTTCAAAATAGGTAGAGAGTAGTTTATACTGAACAACTCAAACTACATCACGTTTGTTTTCAAAGGTAAGTGAAACACCTTCAACTCATCTCTCTCGAAGACTTGTGCTCTTCCTATATAAAGCATATGTTATGAAGAGATTAAAGAAATTACTTACACAAATATCATATGAGGATTGTTAGAAAACTCCAATCACAAATATATGCATGTCAAAGAAACCAGTCATTTTTTTTAAGGACTTTTATATTAGCTACTGTTTGTAAGAAATTACACTTCTCCATTGTTTCTTAGTTAGGGGCACATGCTAAAATATGGCTGATGGTCGGTGTTCTCACTAAATACGCATTTCACCCTTGTGGTGGAGTTTTGTTACCCAGAACTCACAAAGCTTAGTACTGCTGAAACAGAAGCACAAGAACAGTGTACAAGTGTTGCACTTGGACAACAGTTGGAAGCAGCCTTCACAGTTGGCAATTTATCCTTATTGAGCCAAAGCAATTCTCACATTTCTCTGAGGCTTAGACTTAACAGAAGGGTGTGGTGGGGAGAACAGCATTTATTTTAGTATGTTTTAATGTGCTGTTACTTCATTATGTTTCCTATTTATTAGCCTTGTTATCAATAAGTAAAATTATAAATATTAACTCTGAAGAGAAAAAAACACAGTCAGGATGTGGCCTTAATCTCTTTCTCTCAGTGTACTTTGGAGATCTGGACAAACAGCTACACAATGAATCTTTCTTTTCAGACTTCTTCAGGGAGAAATATTACCACTACACTGTTACACTTATTTACCACATTGTTTTGTCTATGCAGTTGCTGACTTACTTAATGCCGTTTAACTAAAGGCTTACTGTATATATTTTAAAACTAGTCACCTTGTTCTCTTAAAAAAATATGTGCAATGCACTGCAATCAAAGAGGTATGCGGTTCAAATCTACCAAATGCTCCACTGGAGAAGGAGGGGGCAATCTCCTTCTGTACCAGTCAGATCTGATTTGATGGTACACGTAAAAATAATACAATTTAAAAAAATTAAAAAATATATCTCTGCAATGCTCATAAATGAGTTGTTAGAATGGAACGTTCTCTTAAATTGTGATGATCTGTACTGGAAAATGAGGAGTTGTTGTATGGCACAGATGATTGAGTGCTCCACCACTAACTGAATGGGTGGTGGTTCGAAGACATCTACAAGCACTAAGGAAGTCAGCTTTGGCACAGTACTTTCAAAAGGCCGCAGTCCTGAAAACTCTACAGAGCTGTCCTACTCTGCACACATGGGGAAACCATAACCCAGAACAGACTTCAAGGCAACAAACAATAACAGGAGAATGGGCAGTGGGGTAAAGAAGCAGAGGACAAGGTTTCATTTAAGTCAACAGCTTTCGTCAAAGTGAAAGGCCAATTTTTCCATTTTGTCTAGAGTCTAAAAAAGGTGATACTTTAAAAAGTTTTAGCACAGTTAAACAATCAGAATTCTACAAGGTGAGTAAGACTCCCATAGCAGACCTGTTGCAGTCAAGCTGATGGCAGAGTAGAATTGAATTATATAAGGTTTGCAATGACTGATTTTGTAGATCAGGCAGAGTAGAATTGAATTATATAAGGTTTGCAATGACTGATTTTGTAGATCACCAAGACTTTCTAAGATACCTGTAGATGGACTTCAACTGTCAACCTGAAAGTAGTTTAGAGCAACTGGAGTAATTGCCATATTTGTACCACCCAAGGAATCTTGCTTGTGAGACTACCAAAAAACTCAAAACCAAAAAACCCACTGTCTAAAGATCATTTCCAACTCAAAGTCACCCTCCATTGTGTTTCTGAGGATGTAAATCTTTATTAGAGGATAAATCTTTATTTGTTCTCCATCTATCAATGCTGCCAACTGGCCCAGTGACCAATTGTTTTCTTGGTGTTGGGCTTCAATCCATATAGAAGACTGCAGTCCTTGACCTTCTGTAGCAAATGCTCCCAGTCCTCCACTGTTTCAGCAAAGTTGTGTCATCTGCATAATGCAGATTGTTTTTGAGTCTTCCTCCAATCCTGGTGCCACACTCCTCCTCATAAAGTCTAGCCTCCCAAATTATCTGTTCTGCATATAGACTGAAAAGGTACAGAGATAGGATACATCCCTGGCATATACCTTTCCTTGTCTTGAACCATGCAGTGTTTCCTTGTTCTGTTCTAACAACTGCCTCCTGGTTCAAGTATAGGTTTTGTATGAACACAATTAAGTGTTCTGGGATTCCCATTCTTCTCAAGATTAGCCACAATTTCTTGTGATCCACACAGTCAAATGCCTTTGCATAGCCAAACAAACAGAAAGACATTCCTCTGGTATACTCTGCTTTCAGCGAAGATCCATCCAACTTTAGCTATAATGTCACCAGTGTCATGACTTCTTCTAAACCCTGCTTGCACATCTGGCAGTTCTTTGTCAACGTACTGTTCCAATCATTTTTGGATAATCTTCAGTAGGATCTTGTTTGCATGTGATACTGTTCAGTAATTTCTGTACTCTATCGAATCATCTTTTTTTAAAAAATAGTAATAAATATGGAGTTCTTCCAGTCAGTTGGTCAGGTGGTTGTCCTCCCGATTTCTTGGCACAACCTAGAAAGCACATCCAGGGCTGCAGCTGTTTGTCAGTTGGTATTCCATCAATTCCTGGGGCCTTGTTTCTTGCCAATTCCTTCAGAGCAGCTTGAACTTCCTCCTCCATTACCACTGCCCCTTGATCATATGCTGTTTCATGAAATTCTTCTGCATCTATCAATTCTTTTTGATACAGTGACTCTGTGTACTCTTTCCATTTTCTTCTAATTCTTCCTGGATCGTCCAACATTCTGCCCACAGCATCCGTAAGTACAGTAAAATGGTTGTTGCTTTAAATCACTAATTTCTGGGATAGTTCACTACACAGAAATAGAGAGTCAGGCTTTGGAAGGTACTTTAAAGATCTGTTAGTCAATGTGCTTTTCAAGACATTGAGACTCAGATCAATTAAGTGCTATTTCCAAAGTAACAGTTAGTGATCGAGGATAAAACCACAGCCTACATTTCCAGGCTCCCAGTTCTAGTCTTACAAAGAGCCCATGTTGGTTTCATTCCATTTAACTTCCACCTTTTCACCATCTCATTGTGTTATTTTGTGAACTCAAAAATCACTGGGGTATCCTCTTAAAAGTTGTACCT
>NW_006399815.1:5013290-5031962 GCF_000299155.1 Elephantulus edwardii
CCTATCCATTTGTTTGCTGATGGACACTTGGGTTGTTTCCAGCTCTTTGATAATGTGAACAATGCAGAAATAAACATGGGTGTGCATATATCTGTCCGAGTGGCAGTTCTGATTTTTTTTTAATGTATATATGGCTCTGTAAAGTCTGTGTAGTTATTGTAACAGATCTTGGACCCAGGAGAGCAGTAAGATTGGTTTTGGAATTAGTAGAAGGGGTATAAGCATGGAAGACTATGTCTGATGTTATGGGAAATAGTTTTATACTGCAGATGTTGTTGATAGTGTCATTTCACCTTCAAAATGTTAGCAGCAGTTAGACTCGAAGTGCTGCCTACTTTCATTTTACAAATAGATTCCAACTCTCAGTGACCCTGCAGGGCACATGATATACATTAGATAAATTTCCTGTGCAATTCACTCTTCCTATTATCAAAAAATAGCTTTCTAAATATAAATTTTATGACTCTGTTTCTTTGATGTGTAAATTACAATTTCAGTTTAAACTAAATCATTATATTGATTAGGTGTTCATTCCAGGTTCAGGACACTCCAGGAGTTGAAGCAGTATTCTTCTTCAGTTTGTAATTAAAAATCTTTCAAAGTAATTTTACATCTATAATTTCATCTTCATATAGAGTCCTATGCAGCATTAATAATACTCTTTAAAGAAATAATATGTACCAACCAAGACAACTATCCACTACTTATCTAGTATTTTGTTGTACTGTGGTGGTTTATGTGTTACTGTAACAGCAGAGAAAGTGCAGCCAGAATAATCTTTGAAGACAAGAATGGTAAAGTTCAACTCACATACTTTGGGCATATTGTTAGGGACATCATGCTTGGAAAAGTGGAGAGTCAGTGAAAGAAAGGAAGATGCTCATTGAGATGAATAGATACAGAAACTGGCTATGGGGTTAAGTTTGTTGGGAATGGCATGGATGGTGCAAGATAGGAGAGATTCCTATTTGTTGTTCATAAGGTGTCTATGAATCAAATACTACTTGATGGCACCTAACAACAATAACATGATACTGGAAGCTTTGACACTAGTATCTCCGATACAAGCAGGGTCATTCATTGTGGAAAGGTTTCAATGGAACTTCCAGAGTATGATAGACTAGGAATATAGGTCTGAAATCTACTTCTAAAATTATACAATGTAAATCCTATGGAATACAACAGAATATTTATTTTCCCATAATGTGCCAGAAGATGAAGTCCTTAGTTGGAAGGCCCCTACAATACATAGTAAACATAAAGGACTGTAGCATACCAACTGTGAAGATGGCACAAGGCAGGGTATTTTGTTCTGTAATTCACAAAGTCACCATTGTAGCCAATTCCACAGTAAAACATGATCTCTATGTAGGTCTATGATACCAGTGGTCTATGATACCATTATGACAGTAAAACAAAGATCAGGGAGGTGCGCTATCACTGTACTACAATCCTACGCAGAGTAGCAGATTCCACTTCAACAACTAGTCCTCAAAGAAGGAAGTAGTGTAAATAGCAAGTTGCATGCAGGTTAAGGCTGGTCAAATGGGCCCAGACTTGAGATTTTTTAACTAAAAAGCTTTCTGACACACTGGGGAACTACATCTACCTATCAGTGGTACAAATAATCTTTGTTTAACAATTTTCATTTGCCAGGGTCAACAATGTCATTTTACTCAGACCCACAATCAATACCCATGGTAACAGTAGTTAAGAAATCAAAAGAAATGCCGCACTGGTGAAATTTGCTGTCAAGGACCTCTGTTGTTACTGTTTTTGTGTGCCATCTAGTCACCTATGACTCACAGTCGCCCCAGGTACAACATCTCTGAACCCTGCTCCATAGTAAGCCAATCTTACTGTCTCTAACACATCATTACCCCAGTCACTGAATCAATCCATCCCATCAAGGGTCTTCCTCTCTTTTGCTAGCCTTCCACCCTCCCAAGTATGATGTCCCTTTCCAAGGACTGGTCCCTCTCTTCAACATGCCCAAAGTAAATCAGACAGAGTTTCAGGTTCCTTGCCTCCAAGGAGCAGCCTGGTTTCACCTTCTCCAGGTCAAACTCGTTTGTTCTCCTAACAGTCCATGGTATATTCAATACTCTTCTCTAGCATCACAGCTCAAAGGCTTCAATTCTTTTTCTATTATCCCTCGTCACAGGTCAGTTTTCTGATGCATAGTAAGTAATTGCAAAGACCTCTACAAAGTGCTAAAGAGCAAGACTATCAGTTTAAAGATGAAGGTGCACCTAACCCAAGCCATGATCTTTTCTGTTACTTCCTATGTATCTGAAACTGAAGCAATGAATAAGGATGAAGAGCTGATGCCTCTGAATTGTAGTGTTGAAGAGGAGTACTGAAATCCCATGGACTGAAAAAGAATAGAGATGTTTTAAAGAAAGTGCAACCATAGTGCTCCTTAGAGGGAAGTTTCATCTCACATACATTTGTGGCATGTCATTAGTAGGGGCTATTCGTTGGAAAGAGATACACAATATGCTTGGAAAGGTCAGTGAAAGAAGAAGACAACTTTCAATGAGATGGATAGAGAGAGTCTGCAGCAGTGGGGCTCAAGTATGTCAGAGACGATGAGGATGGTGCAGGGGCAGGATAGAAAAGGGTGCACATCTGTCACTCGTAGGATCACTATCCATCATAGTCAACTTGAAGGCACCTGAAGACAAGAACAACCTATCTCAATCCTCTGTGGACATAACAGAAAATTTAGTCATACAAGTTGCTGGAAGGTTTCTAAACTGAGTAGCAGCTGAGTGTAATGCCAAATGCACTGAGTGACTTTAAACTTTAGTTTTGTCATCCATAAAGTTACGTCCTACTAACTTTACATGATTGTCTTGAGGATCAAGTGAGACAAAAAGTGCTTTGTTAACTGCATAGTGTTACAGCTCCATGAAACAAAGTTATAACTGTTATATACAGGTGCCAAGAAGAGTAGAAATTTATAGCAATATTTAAGAAACTCCTTCATTAACTCCAAGGGCACACTATCATATCTCAATCAACCTATCTAGCAAAAGAAGCCAAATGTTCAAGTGCATAAAATAAAATTAATTGAAATGAGATGATATAAGTTGTGAAATAAAATTTATAATCCCCTAGTGTATTAGCTAATCAAATATTTATACTCTTCTCTGTTCATGTTTGTCTGCACAACCAGATAGCCTGGCCAGCAACCATCCAGTTTAGACAGCTTCACTTCTAACCCTGCTTTCATCATTTATTTGCTGTGTGATCTTAGACAATGTTGTTGTTGTTGTTGTTGATTGCCAATAACTATCAACAAGTTCATAGAGTTTCCACAGGCATGTGGTTTAGGAAGTGGAAGCCACTCCTGCTTCCAAACCTGTCTTAATCTGGGAGCTGCACCAAATGTTGTCCACCATAGACAATCATTATGGTATTTGACACCCCAAAGGCATAAGGCACAGCATCACAGCAAATCCAGATTATCTCAGTATGGCAATTTTACAGAAGAGTGCAGTATGACTTAGAAGAATGTTCCCCCAAAATATGACAATACCAAGCCCGAGGGCCTATTTTAAATCCAAAGGCTTCCATGAGGTCATTCATTCCAAAACCATTCCCAAGCAAACACTTCCATTGGCCATAACCAAAAAACAAGAGCACCCACCTTACAGTGTTCCGCTGCTTCCGCAGTCTCTAACTGCATTTTAAATCCAAACATCTCCATGAGGTAATTTAATCCATAGTCATTCCCAAGAAAACACTCCCATTGGCCCTAACCAATGTTACAGATTCATTTTATTTTTAAAACAAATATGTGTATGGGATAATAATATCTACAACTGTGGATGTAATGTAATGCAATCACTTTCTATAATGTAACTGAACACTATTATTAATAAGGCCATATGAGTATGGGGTAAGTCTTAAACCTAATTACGAAACTGATTTACAAAAAAGTAAGAGACACAGGAACAAGCACAAATAGGAGATAAAGGGGGCAGACAGATTACCAAGGAACCGAGATGCACCAGGGCTACAGAAACTGAGGCAAGGATCTTTCCCCAAAGAGACAGAGAGTGAATCTTCCTCTACAGTTGATGTCCTGAACTCAGACATTAAAACATCTTCATGTGAGTAAATGAATTTTTGTTTAAAGTCACCTACTTACGGTATTTATGTTATAGCAGCACTACAAAATAGAGACACAAACTGCTTAACTTAAAAAAAAAAAACAAAACTGCTTAACTTTTCTTAATCATCATTCATAAAGTGAGTATTAAAAAATACAGTATATAACAAGATTGATATGACTATTATATGTTAATAAAAAGAAAAAAATCCCACTATTACTAAGGTGATTTTGACTCATTGAGACCATCCACTGAATTTCTGAGGCCATAAAATCTGAACTTGAACTGGAGGACACTGTATTATTCTCTCAAGAAGCAACTGGTGAATTTGAACTGTTGACTTTTTGGTTAGAAGCACAACACTATATACCATGCTATCAGAGCTCCTTTAATACATATAAAACACTTAAAATTATGCTTGGAACTTCATGTACTTTGCTCTTTTTATGACCCGTCAGTGTTTTTGACACTGCAGGCACAGATCATTGAACAGAGAAAAGGACTGCAACTATCAAAGACTTCATTTTACTCGAATCCACAATCAGCATCTATGGGAGCAGCTGTTAAGAAATCAAATGGGCAAATCTGTTTCCCAGAACCTTTTAACACGCTAAAGAACAAGAATACCACTTTGAGAACTAATGTGTGCCTGACTGAAGCCAGGATATTTTCAATTGCCTAGTATGTGCGTGTCTTAGTTGAACAATGAACAAAGAAGACTGAAGAGTTGATGCTTTTGAAGTGCAGTGTTGATGAAGACTATTCAATACATCACAGGCTGCCAAAAGAACAAACAAATCATCTCATCTTTGGGGCATGTCATCAGGAGGTGCGAGTCCCTAGAGAAAGGCATCTTGCTTAGTAAAGCAGAGGGTCAGTTAAAAAGAAGACCTCACCAAGAAGAGCTGACTCAGTGACTGCAACAACAGGCTCAAGTACAGCAGGAACGAAGGACGGTGCAGGGCAGGGCATTGTTTTGTTCTATTGTACACAGGGCTCCTGTGAGGTAGAGCTGACTTGATGGCATCTAACAGTACAGTCACAGATCAAACAGTTAATAAATCCTGAGTTGATGGAATTTTTTTTTGCCTTCCTTCATTTATTTTTTTAATTCATTTTAATGAAAGTTTACAGAGACTTAGGGTTTCCAGTCATTCACTGTTACACCTCTCTCACTACCCACCCCACCCCCGAATTCACTCTTCTCCCTGAAAAGAAAAATAAAAACTCTTCCATTGTTATGCAATCCCTTGCCCCCAAGCCCACTCCACTATTCAGCCTTCACTCTGGACTTCTGTAATGACAAGAATACCCACTCATATGTCCCTTTTAAACAGCTCTCTCCCTCATCTGTTTCAATGCAATATACATCATTCCTCCCCTCCTTTTCTGTCTTCCCTCAACCCCGATGTCAGTCCCATTTTACAGCAGTGGCCCTATGCAAAATTTGTCCTTTTGTGACTAAGTTACTTCACACAGCATAAAGTCCTCCAGGGTCATCCATCTTGCATAATATTTCATGAGTTCCTTGTTTTCCAATGCTGTATAGTATTCCACTATGTGAATATACCAGAGCTTCTCTATCCGTTCGTTTGTTGATGGGCACTTGGGTTGTTTCCAGCTCTTTGATACTGTGAACCAAGCTGTAATAAATATGGGTGTGCATATATCTGCTTGGGTGGCAGTTACGGTTTCTTTAGGGTAAATTCCCAGTAGTGGAATTGCTAGGTCAAATGCTATTTCTATTTGCAACTTTTTGAGAAGTGCCATACAGCCTTCCATAGTAGTTGCACCATTTTACACTCCCACCAACAGTGAATAAGGGTTTCAGTTTCTCCACAACCTTGCCAGCATTTGATGCTTGCTGTTCTGTTAAATTTTGCTATTGTTACTGGGGTGAGATGATAGCTCATAGTTGTTTTGATTTGCATCTCTCTTAGAGCTAGGGATTTTGAACATTTCTTCATGTGTTTGTTGGCCATCTGAATGTCTTCTTTGGTGAAGTGTCTGTTCATATCCTGTGCCCATTTTTTAACTGGGTTATTTACCTTTATCTTGTTGTGCTCAGTATTTTATAAATTCTAGATATAAATACATTGTCTGACATGTCATTACCAAATATTTTTTCCCAATCTGTGGCTTCCCTTTTTACCTTGTTGGAGATGTTTTGGGATGTGCATTGAGTGGATGGATTTAAATAAATAGTAAAGATGGAACCTGATCATATAAAGTCATCTAAGCTGCTCCCATTCAAAGCCAATTTAGATTAAAACATTCTGATCAATCAATACCATTTCCATTTTTAAAGACTCTTTGTGAAATAAGTTTATATCTGACTTTGTTTAGCATTTAACAATTCAATGTTGTTGTTGCGTGCCATCATGTCAACTTTCTAGCTCACAGCAACTGTAACAATAAAATGCCAGGCCCTGAGCCATCTTCACGATTATAACTGTGTTTAATTTCATTGCTTTGGTTATTCGGTCACTCCATCTCTCATTAAGGATTTCCCTTGTTATTATCAGTCCTCTACTTTATGAAACATATCCATCGTAGATTAAATTATCTTTCCACAAAATATGTGTAAACCATGGCCCAATATTGTGTGAGTGTCCTTCATTTTGGAATCTGACATAATTGTCTAATGTGTTGTGAATTTTAATCTTTGTCAGTGGTCAATGAGTCAAGATCAGGTTACATGAATGATGATTAGGTTATCTTAATGAGGTAGGATTAGGGTGTGATGCAAAACTGATTTGGTTTAGGGGAAGTTTCTGTAGAGTGTGGCCTTTATCCCTTTGTGTCTTCCAAGGAACAAAAGGAGAAAGAAGCAAGTGAAGGAGAGACTTAACCCCAGGAAAGAAAGGCCATGAGCAGTTCACATCATCTGTACCTGGGGTTCCTGCGCTGGGAACCCCCTAGGCCGAATAGATTGGTATCAAGTCACACTGATTTTCTAAAAGATTTAGAGCTTAAAAGGAGGACAAGGATCTTCCTCTAGAGCTGACACAAAGAGAAAGCCTTCCTATAGGGCTGAGACCTTTAGTTTGGATCTCTAGGATCTTAAATAGTACGAAAATAAATTTGCCAAAATGACTCACTTACGGTAGTCTAGGGGTAAGAAGCTGTGCTACAATCAAAAAAAGACACGTGGTTCAATTCCACCAGTTGTTCCACAGAAGAAGAATGGGCAATCTCTTCCTGGGAAATTTTCTGCCTCTGAAACCCCTTTTGAGTGTCTGCTATGGATCAGTTCTGACTGGACGGTACTCAACAACAACTCACTTAAGGTATTTCGAATTCAGCAACTCAGACAATGGCCTTTTCTAGATTATCCTCACTGCTATGGAACATTCTGAGTATGTATTTACCCCAAAACTAATTTGTTCATTATTCTTTCAGTCCATGGTATATTCAATATGCATCATCAGTATCAGAGTTCAAAAGCGTTAATTCTTCTTTTGCCTTTCTCTTTCACTGTCCAGCTTTTACATACACTTAAGGTTTGGGTGAGGTATAGATTAATTATAAGAATGCATTACGTAGAGATCCTTGTACATTCACCTCCAATTGTCTGAAGAACAGCTGGCCTCCTGACATTATTAAATACTGGTCAGCTTTCTCTTTCCAAGTCCAATACACTCAGTTCCATCACTTTTTTCTCACAGTAATATTTATTTTGAAATGAATTCTTAAGTGTATAAATATTTCAAGTACTATATTTACAGAGGTTAAAAAGAAAATCCTGAAAAATGCAAAAAAAGGATTATATTGGAAAGTCCAAGAAAACCACAAAATAAATGTTCAACAGGTTTCTGTTTTTTAACTCATGGGCTCCAAAGGATGTCGGCAAATAATGATTCGAATTAGAGCTGTTTATTGCAGAAAGTAAATTAATATATTCATTTCTATTCACTCTTATTACAATATTAAGAAAAGTGAGTCCCAGTATTAAGTGAATAAAGTCACTAGAGGGATAAAATCAATTAAAGACACACTGTGTATTTAACATTAGACAGACTTAGAAATTCAGTGCTTTAAGCTAATTTCCCTCTTGATATTTTTCAGACTTAATTCAGCAACATAAGTAAGACTTATTAGTAAAATTAATGTACCATATGCTATCTCTGTCAACTTTATAATTTTACTATTTTTTTTACTAAAATGTCAATCTGATTTCAGAATCCTACTCAAGAGAATGTAGGCAAAATTCCAATTAACAGTCTCATTGTATAGGCATAATAATCAGCCATGGGCCCATCATGAAGGCCAGTAATTTAGCTTTGATTTAATCATAAATCATAATATTTGAATTATTGAGCTAATATGAACAATTATTAGTGCCAGGCACTGTACTAAGACTCATTGTTGCTATGTGCCATTGCATTGGAACTGTCCCATAGCTGATTCTCCAAAGAGTTTCCAGAGGCAGTAAATCAGAAGGGAGGAGAATTCCCATTCTTCTCCTGTGGAGCAGCTGGTAGATTTGATTCACGTGCCTTTGGGATTGCAGAACAGCTTCTTAGCACTAGGCCACTTCTCTTACGAAGTCATTTAGATGTATTATTTCATTTTATTCTTGCAATTGGGGGGATAACCCTTTGAGATTGTATGACTTGCTTAAGGTAGCACAACAGCAAACCAGTAATTAGCCGAGTGAAGATTTTAATCGAGGCACTCAAACACTAGACTCTCCCTCTGAAAAAGGTTTCTCTACTGCTGAAAAACATCTTTTAGTAAAACAGAGGCAAAATAGATTAAGACAGGGAAATATAAACAGCCACAAGCTCAATAGAAAGGTGTTCCATTGACAGTCCCATAAAATCTGTTCTAAAATTCAGTTTTAACTATTTGTTTCTTTTTAAAACTAAAATTTTTATTTTATACTGTTTACTTTCAAAGTTCATATGTATTGTTTTACACACTGAATCTTTCCCATTTCTTTTACCCACCTCTCCCTCCACTCATCAAATTGAATGATCCTATGACTAACCATCACCACCACCCCCCATCCTGACCACTCTGTTTCCACCCTCCTCCACTTGGATCCTCATACACATTCTACAATAATGGTTAGTACAGTACTTGTCCTTATGGGATGAGTCAGTTCACCAGCACAATGCTCTCCAGTCCTTCTCAAGTTAGGCACATAACAACAACAACAACAAGAGAAATGCAAATCAAAACTACAGTGAGATACCCTCCCCAATAGCAGTGGCAATGTTAAACTGGACAGCAAGTAATAAATGTTGAGAGGATGTGGTGAGATGGGAATTCACACTATTAGGATTGTGAAGTGGTGCAGCCACCCTGGAGGGCAGTTTGGCATTTCCTCAGAAAGCTGAACATAGAAATTCCATATGATGCAGCTATTCCACTGTTTGGAATACACCTCGAGAAAATGAGAAATGAAGCACAAATGGAGACTTGTACACCAATGTTCATAGCAGTGTTATTCACCATCTCAGGAACATGGAAGCAGCCCAAGCGTCCAGCCACAATCGAATGGATTGAGAACTTGTGTTGTATTCATATGGTGGAGTACTATGCAGCACCCAGGAGAAATGATTTTGTGAATTACTGCCTAACTCGAGAGGGACTGGAGAGCATTGTGCTGGTGAACTGACTCATCAGAAAGATCATGGCCTGAATCAGATGCACCTTTCTCTTCTCCATTCATCATGATGTTGCCTATGGATCCAGTGGTAAGAATCTTTGCTCCCTTGACAATGAGTTGCATCCATACCAAAGGTTGCATTCCTTGATCTTTGGCAACAAGTGCTTCAAGTCCTCTTCACTTTTAGCAAGCAAGGTTAATAATTCAGAACAAAAGGGGAAATAATTCAGAACAAAAGAGTAAATACAGTATGATCCCACTTATGTGAAATATCTAGAATGGATAAATGAATAGAAGCCAGAGTTTACCTGTGGTTAACCAAGTAGGTGGAAAGGGGAAATTAGGCATCTGTGTGCAACAAAATCTGCACAGCATTTCAATTGCTTAAGGGGTAGAGTTTTTGTGAAATTGATAAAGGAAAATTGGAAATAGTCACAACACACTAAGGTGAATATAATTAACATCACTGAATTGTATACACACACAAAAAAAAAGTTTTAAGTGATATTTTGTTATACGTATTTTATCATAATAAAAGAAAACCAAAGGCGGGGGGAGGAGTCTTGTTTCCATTTGAATAACTGAGAGGGGATAGTTTACACTCACCTTGCAAAGATTAAAATCCCAACTACACAAAGCCATGTACACCCTTTACTGAATGCTAGCTCTGCTTAGTCTTCAACTAGGTCACTTCATAGCACGTGGAAGCTGCTACTGAAGAGAACTGTTTACTGGCAGGCACAGGTTTCTACCATGCCTAGGAGGTAGTTTTCCCACATTCCACTGAACATGTGATCTTTCTCAGGTGTCAGCCTGAAGTTAAGCCTCCATCTCTTACTGCAGAAAACTGAACCCCACTCTAACTCACAGTTCTACTTACAGAACCAGCACACTGTGATTAATGAAGCACAGTGACAATAGATATGACAAAATGATTGGAATTGAGGGCATAAGACTGAAAGTCTTGAGTGCTTAACTGAAAGGCTGGCAGTTGGAATCCACCTAGTATTTCAGCAGGTGAAAGACCTGGTGTACCTGATTCTGTAAAGACTATAGCTGATAAAACTCTAGGGGGTAGTTCTACTTTGTCATATGGAGTCACTATGAGTAAAAAGCAACTTGACAGAGTGTTAGTACAATTATACACAGGAACAGAAGTACAGTTCCCAGGTCATTATCATTAAGGTCTGTTACAGGCACATTTTGATGAAGGCTTTAACTCTGGGGCAAAGCAAGAAATCAGGATATACTGTGCTACAGAAGGTTAAACACTGCAGCCTTCAATATGGATTGTATATTAACATCAAGAAAACAAAAATCCTCACCACTGGACCTATAAACAACATCATGATGGATGGAAAAAGGAGTAAGACTGTCAGTGACTTCATCTTACTTGGATCCACAATCAATACACTTGTTACCAGGATTCAGGAGATTAGAAGAGTTTGTTTGCATTGGGAAAGTTTCAATCAGGACCTCTCCAAATTATAGAGGAGAAATGATGCCAGTTTGAGGACACAGCTGTGCCTGATTCAGGCCGGGATCTTTTCAGTCACTTACTTGCTATACATCTGAGAGATGGACAATGACTAAGGATGACAGAAGAATTGATGCCTTTCAACTGCGATGTTGGAGAAGAGAGCTGAAAATCCCATCTGTTTGCCAAAATAACAAACAGGTATGTCTTGGAGAAAGTGCAGCCAAAGTACTCGTTAGAGGCAAAGATGATGAAGCTTTGTCTTACATACTTTGGGCATGCTGCTAGGGGAGGATATTCCTTAAAGAGGGTCATCGTGCTTGAAAAGGTGGAAGGGAAGCAAAAGAGAGCAAGGCCCTCAATGAGGTGGATTAACACAGTGACTACAGCAATGGGCTTGAGTGCGTCAGAGATTATGAGATGACACAGGACAGGACAGGACAGGGTTCAGATCAGTTGATCACAGGGTCACTATACATCGTACTTGACTTGATGGCATCTATCAACAACAATAAGAGCAAAACAAAATCCTTAAAAATCAGAGAGCTTGGTGTCTTAGGAATTTTTCTGGGAAATAAACTTGAGCCATTAGGAGAAAAGAAGAAAATAAAAAGACAAGACAAATTATTCAAACAGAATGAAACAAAAGGTTAATGCTAGGTTGATGCTAAGTAATGAATTCTTTTCTAATTCCTGAGGAGAGTCAGAATTCTTTCCAGAGATGGTATATGGCCGAACCTGGAGGTCTTTTGACAAAAGTCACCAAAGAACAAGTGACTTATAGTGACCATATAGAGCAAAATGGCCCCAAAGCGTTCCCACCGTTAATTGTCATGGTTTGTTTGTGGTTTTTTGTTTTTGGTTGGGTTTTTTTGTTTTTTTTTTTTCAGCTAGCAGCTAAGCACTTCAATTACTGCATCACTAGGGCTCCTTTGACAAGAGTCCCCAAATTCCAACCAAACCCATATGGTCAAGTCAATTACAACTCACAGTAACTTCACAGCACAGAGTAGAATTGTTCTTTTGAGTTTATAAGATTATAAATCTTTAATGAAGCAAATTGCATATTCCCATAGAGTGCCCAGTGGCTTTAAGCTGCCTACCTTTTGCTTAACAGTCCAATGCTTATATCTGCTGCCATGACAGCTTTGACAAAGGTTCCAGGAGTGGAGAAATAGGTCTGAAGGACTATGGACTAGATCCAAGTAAGCACGAGAAGCCTGCTTGAACCTAGTCAGTGAGGATGACTAATAGTGGAAATCTGACTCCAGAAACCATGAGTCATCCTTAGGAAGAACCAACACTGCCAATAACTTCTCTGGGAACTGGGAACACATGGGCTTAGTCAAATATTTTGAAAAGTAATATACTGCACCAACACTGAATCAATCCTTCTTTCAGTCTGGATACGTCACTCGTATTTCTCTGACCTCAGATCTCTTTAGTTACCAAATGAGGCTAACAGTATTTGCTTAAAATATTTTACCAGTAGGAAGGTGGGGGAAAATCTAACTTTTTTGGAAACATGAATGATTCTGAACTCCTTACACTGTAGGAAATTGTCCAGAAAAGTTCACCCTGGGCTGACACTCCTCAGTAGTGTGTCAGTGGAATAACGTGAGAGGGATGTGTGACTTGGTTCCACAGCAAGAGTGGGGCAATTAAAATCTGAATTTCTATAAAGTGAGATATGCGTTAATTTAGTTCACACATTCTCTTTCAACTTAAGAAAAAACATTTGCTAATTTTCTATTATAGGCAAGGCATTGTGTGAGCTGCTGAAGGGATTACAAAAATAACTCAGACCAAAAAATACTTGATTTTAAAGTAAAAATAGAATTAAAAGGTTAAGCATTGTTAATTTGCCCCTGATGAGAGATGTCACATTTTATGATTTAATTAAATATTTTTACCATATCTTCTTATAATTGAAAACACTGCTGGACAACTACATGGATGAATCACTAAAAATACAATGTAAGTCAAAGAGCCCAGAAGTACACGGCTCCATCCGTATTATTTTACTTACATGGAGTTTAAGAGCAGATAAAACCAAACTACAGCTGTAGAAACCATTAATTATTGTTCCGAATAGTGGAGGAGATGACAATAAGGTCAGAGTAATGGAAATGTTCTCTATCTTGTTTCCACTAGTGACTATAGAATTGTCAAAATGTATTCAAATGGGCAGTTACTAAGCATTCTAAATGTTACCAAAATAACTAGTGTGTTGCCATTTATTCAGGTCTAAATCATGGCAACTTTGTGTTTAGTGTAGAACAATCCCCCAGAGGGTGTCAACAATATTAGGTGCTTTTTTTTTCTTCTGTCATCAATGGCGATTTTGAAATGCTAATTTTTCAGTTAGTAACTGAGAATAAAATGGACTGAAAAATAACACCTAGCATAGTTAGTTCAGAGGACAGAATGCTACAGGGTCGTGACATCTCTTTTACTTTATATCAATAACATTATAAAGAAAATATTCTCAGTTTGGAAGGCATTTGATGAAAAGGATACAACAGTAAGTCCAACACAATAGTAAAACCACCTGCTAGCTTTCAGTCAGGAACTGTATTAAATTCTTAACATAGAACAAGAACAAATATGACTTTTTCAAAGCAAATGAATACAGAAACAACTTACAACAATTTCTTTCTGTCCTAGCAACTGAAAACAAATGTTAATTTGCACTTTTTATTATTCTATTAGGGAGCTCTGGCTTCCCAATAAGGAACCACACTGCCAACACAAAGGTATGCAGTTCAAATTCAACAGCTGCTCCACAGGAAAATGATAGGCAATCTTCTCTCCTGTATTTTACTGCCTCTGAAAACCTACAGGAGGGTTCCAACTTGATAGTAGACAACAATAACATCTTACTCTACTACTGGTATGTGTGGCTATTTACAGAGAAAGCATTCTGGAAGATGAATCCCAAATGAGGATTTTATTCCAGAGAAATAACTACTTTGGACGAGTAAATAGGTATCTCAGTGGGGCTTTTTCAACCTCCCACAAAATCGGATTCACAGCGTAGGAGCTTAGCTGTGACTCCCAGCCAAGGCCAGTCTTCTTCCTGACTAGAATGAGTCACACCCCTCTTTGAGCAGGTCAGGAAGACCAGAGAATCAAAACGTGGTTACAAATCCAGAAGATATGCTCTCAACTAGCTCCCCACCCCACTCTGAAGTCAGAAGAGGAAAAGGTGGAGCTCAGAGAACAGTCCCTCCCTTTGCAACTCTGGAAAACTACATGGAATTGATTGGGCCCAAACTTTCAACTCCCCCTCCATTAGCTTAGAAGAAAGGAGGGAATTGTGTTAAATTAAACTACACAATTAAATTTTGTTACTTTCCAACCGGGTCCTAGTATTTTAACCAGTCTACCGAGTATAAAAGTGCAACAGGGCCATTTAGCAACCAATGCTGCCTGCTCGCCTTTGCAAAGCGCACTAAATGAAACGGACAAACATAAATAAAGCCTTCTCATGATAGGTTTCCCAGCACGACTGCAACTGTGAGCCTGAGAACATCAGCGGCGGGTTACACATTAAACTAATGCACATCCTGCCTTCTCCTGGGCCTGACTGGTAAAAAGATTATAATCTAGGACCAGGATATTTTTAGAATTAGGAAAATAGCACACATTTGTCAGCCACCCACCAATGACAGTTCATCCTCTTCAAAAGGCCTTCGCTCCACCCAAATTCTGTCCTCAGCTGTGCTGTCCTGGTTTAATCTCTCTCCCTTTCCCCTAATCTTTGCATATCAATTACTAGCATTCTTTACCAGCACTTCTGTCTCCTCTGCCAGACTGCCTGCTCTTGGAGAGCAGGATTCACTGTCTTGTTTATGACTGTTTTCACAGTGTCTAGTGCAATGCTCAGCAAAGGGCCCGAGCAACAGGTCAATGAATTCATTTCTACGTGTTTCTGGTTTTGACTTTATTACGTACTAGAATATACACTTCACTGAAGTTGAGAACCTCCCTGCCTTGTCCTGTATCCCCAGACCAAGACAGCACAGGATCCCCAGGACTGCTTCAGTAAATATTTACTGGATTAATGAAGACTAGAAGATGATTCATGCTGAGTTAACTGAACCCTCTATACATTTTTCAAAAGAATAGGTCAGACTTAAGAAGGCCAAGGCTAGCAAATTCCAGTCAGCCTTCTGAGAGATTTCTTTGCCAAATTCTTTGTCAAGATTGTGCCTGAACTCCTCAAAACAAGTATTTTGGAATATAAACAAGCCACTAGCCACAGCTTGGGCAACTATAACTCTCAGGAAAACCATGATTACCCATTGCTTCACAGCCATTTGCTGTGTTTGCTTATCCTTACAGGGGATGACAAGGTGTGTTTGGAAATGTTCACATCTCCTGTATGATTTGTAGGCTGTGATGTGCCTGTTATAGAAGTGTGTACCCAGTGGATTCTAAATACTATTTAACTTTAAATGGAGGCAGGATACAAGATGGCCTGGTGATACTCTGGAGAGGCTGAAACCCAGTGGGCAAAATCTGTGAGTCTAAGTGCAGTAACCTCGGGTGGAATGAGGGCATTTATTGAAAACAGTCACTTCTATGGAAGCCTGAAAGAGAAAGCAAATAATCTTCAACCTATTTCACTTGAGGATAGCAGCAGATTTTTGCTTTTATTGTTCTCTCACCTATCAAAATACAAAGAGAGCTCTGGTGGCCTAGTAGTAAGGAGCTGAGCTGCCAACTCAAAGGCATAAAGTTTGAATCCACCACTGCTCCTCAAGAGAAAGATGGGCCATCTCCTCCCATGCAGTTTACTGCCTCTGAAAACCACTTGGAGCTTTTGAGTTGGTTCTAACTCAACTGCACAAAACAATAAAACACAACCGGGGGTTCAGATTATTCTTAGGTCAGAGGCTGCAGGACAAGGCCTGACACTGTTTTTAAAGTTCTAACAAATGGATATACCTCAAATAATCCCAAACATGTACAAAAAAATCAGAAAACACTAATGTGTATATTTCTTTTGCAAATTAGGTAAAGATTCTTTCCATTTCATATCACTAAATTAAAAAACCCAAACAATGAAAGTCACATTTCCTCATGTATTTTTGTTGTTTATCATTTTGTTATGTATCATTTCCACTGTTTTGACAGATTTGATGGTCTCAAACTTACCAATTAACATTTGGACAAATGAAATAGTCCCATTTTTTTTTTTTGCTTTCTTTTCAACTAATAAGCAAAAACTACAAATAAATTTTCACTAAAGGTCCACATGATCACTTTCACAAACACTAGTCTTCAGCTCTTAATAGAAAATATTCTATGATCTTACGTTATTCACTACATTAGGAAATACTCCTCTCTTACACTCTTAATTAACTGTGAGGGTTATCAGTGTCATTTGACATTTTGTTTTGAATTTGTAGATTATATTCTCTCATCTCACCAACATTATATACTCAAAGTGATTACATCATTCCTCTGTGCATGCATGTACTAGAAAATTCAAGTTAAGTTATGTTGTTGTTAGGTGAGTCAACCATGAGACATGGAGATCCTATCTAGGAACAACAGACTGGAACCTTTCCTACCCCGTGCCAGGAGCATGGGCTCTACCACGGTCAAGCCCATTGTTGCAGTTCCTGTGTTACGCTGTTGTTCTTGTGTACTGTCAAGTGGGAACCGACCCATAGCTGACCCTCTGGTGAGTTTTCAGAGGCTGTTAATTGCACGGGAGAAGACTGTCCATCCTCCTGCAGAAAAGCTGGGAGATTTGAACTGCGTGCCTTCAGGATTGCAGTGTACCTGCATGCCACTAGGCCACCAGTTCTCCCTATTGTGTTATCCTAGACCATTTTAAAGTGCTAAAGAGCAAGGATGTCCATTTAAAGACTAAGGTGAATCTCATTCCAAGCCATAGTATTTTCAATTGCTTTAACTGCCATGTGTCAGAGATATGGACAATGACTAGGGTAGATAGAAGGAGACTTGATGCCTTTGTTGTGTTGTAGAAGAGTATTTAATATACAATGGACTGCTAAAATAATGGACAAGGTCATCCTAAAGAGGGTTAAACCAGGCTGCTCCTCAGAGGCAAGGATTCTGAAGCTTCATCTGACATACTGTAGACATGTTGCAAGGAGGGACCAGTCCTTGGAGAAGGACGTAATGCTTGGGAGGGTGGAGGGACAGTGCAGGAGGGGAAGGCCCTCTATAAGGTGGACTGATTCAGTGACTGGGGTAATTGGGATGGGTGTGTGGGAGACAGTGCGACTGGCACAGGATAGATCAGGGTTTAGGGCTGGTATACATAGGGTTGCTATGAGTCACAGGTGACTCGACAGCAAATAACAACCTATGTATCTGAAACCTGGACAATGAATAACAATGAAGAATGAAGAGAAATCTATGCCTTTGAGCTGTGGTGTTGCCAAAGAGTATTGATTATCCCATGGACTGTCAAAAGAATAAGTAAATCTGTCTTGGAGGAAATGCAACCAGATATTATGACCTACAACAAGATTGATTCATTCAGTGACTACAATAATGGGATTGAGAATGTCAAAGATCATGAGGATGACACAGGATAGGAATGGTTGTGATCTGTCCTTTATAGGTGGCTATGTCATAACTGACTTGATGGCACCTAACAGTGACAGTCACTTACAGTTTACCATTTTTTAATGTTGTTGTTGTTTAACAATGAACAGAGGTAGTGTGTAACATGCTGTGCTAGTAACCAAAGGCCAGTGATTCAAATCCACCCCCCAGCCAGCCACTCCAGGAAGAAAGACATGCTGTCTGTTTCCTCACCCATTAGAAACTCAGTGGAGGTCATCATGAGTTTGAATCAACTTGATGGGAGTGGTTATGTTTTGGACTGGCTATGTACAAATCGTGGTGGTTCAGGAGTCAAATGCTTGGTTCCTATGCTGGAGACATTGGGTCACTTCCCAGTCAATGCTTCTCCAGCAAAGTCACCACATGTCAGCCAGTGGAGGCTTACCTGTTGCAATGATGCCGAACAGGTTTCAGTGGTGCTTCCAGACTAAAACACTAGAAAGAATGGCCGTGATCTATGCCAGAAAAAGCAACCAATGAAAGCTTTCAGATCCCAATGGTCCTCTGTGAGGCTGCCGTTAGCTCAGGCCCAACTCAACAGCAGCTAAGAACAACAGCAACCACTACCATGTACCAGAAATTGCCTTTAGTACTTTACATATTTATTATATAGCTGGCCAACTGACTGGAAGAGATCAATATTTGTTCCCATTCCAAAGAAAGGTGACCCAACAGAGTGTGGAAATTATCGAACAATATCAATGATATCACATGCAAGCAAGATTCTGCTGAAAATTGTCCAAAAATGTTTGGAACAATATGTCAACAGAGAACTGCCAGATGTGCAGGCTGGATTTAGAAGAGGTCGTGGGACTAGGGATATTATAGCTAATGTCAGATGGAGC
>NW_006399815.1:5032987-5049645 GCF_000299155.1 Elephantulus edwardii
GGGAATGAATGTGTTTGAGACAGCGAGGTTGGCACAGGATAGAACAGCTTTTAGGGCTCTTGTCCATAGGGTCGCTATGAGTCGCCAATGACTCGATGGCACATAACAACAACTTTATATATATTAACATAAACTTAACAATAATCTCTAAAGTTATTATCATGACTGCTTCTGTGCTATTTTCTCTTCTTGTTGTTATCACTGCCAGTGAGTTACCCCAACTTAGGGCGACCCTGTGCACAAAGTAACAAAACAATTATCAAACATCCAGTCCATCATCAGTCATGACTTGTTGTGATCCATGCGGTTCTCACTGGAAGCAGAACTGGCACCAAGCCTTTCTTCCAAGTCCACTTTAGTAGGAAGCCTACTCAGCATCATGCAGGCCTACACTGACAGATGGGGGAAGGGTACACTTGAAAAGCCCAGGAATGGAAACCACATCAAGCATGGAAATCAAGGTTCTGCCACCAAACCACCACGGCCTCAATAATATCTCTGTCATTGTTATGTGCTGTCAAGTCACTTGTGACACACAGTGACCCTATGCACAATGGCTCTGAACCTCATGCTATCCTGAGCTAATCTCTGACACATCTATCCCCATTATCATAGTTGTGGTGTCAATCCTTATTACATGGGGTCTTCCTCTCCTGCACTGTCCCTCCACCCTTCCAAGTAAAATGTCCTACTCCAAGAACTAGTCTCTCCTGGCCACATGCCCCAAATATGTGAGACAGAGCTTCCAAATCTTTGCCTCCAAGAAGCAACTTGGTTTCACCCTCTTCAGGACAGACTTGTCTATGCTCTTGGCAGTCTATGGTATGTCCAGCACTCTTGGCACTATAAATTTTATTTTTTATTTTTTTAGGACATGGAAACAAAAGCTCTAAAATTGGTAAAATCTGCCCAAGGAATGGCCTTAATCCAAGTCATCCTTCCTTTCTGATCATAACATACAGCTCTTCAACAGTCATTATCTTGTATTCATTTAACTCATTCATTCAAATGAGTGAAATTTGCTGGGCAGGCACTATGCTGCTCACTGAAGTGACACGTCTCTGAAAGCCGCTCATGATTCAATGAAAAAGACAGTGTAAGTAGAAGGTATAACCTAGAAAGAAGCATGGGAACCTCTACTAAAAAAACAAAACAAACAGTCTGAGTTATGATTTAGTTAGCAACAGCTATCATATTTATAGCAATATTTATGCTATAAAGAGCTTTTAGTATATCTGAGATCACACTAGGTAGTTTACATAAACTACTTCGTTTGATACAATCATCCTGCGAAGCAGGTTCTGATACTAATTCACAAAGGAGATTGTCCATCCTTCTCCCGACAAAGCAAACTGGTGGCCTCAAACCATGCGCCTTTGGGATTATAGCGCAACTTCTTGCCACTAGGCCACCAGAGCTCCCTTAAAGCTTACCAAAGTTCTATTAAACAGTCAGGATCCCATAGTTAGAGAATTCGGGGCTAAGACTTGAACACACATCTGTCTAAATAAAACTCATCTTTAAGCCATAGTGGCCTCCATCTCTATGCAGAAGCAGATTAAATGGTCTGATGAGAGAGTTGGAACAATGGTAGGAGAAAGAACTTAGGAACATACAGACAATGTGGGGAGCAGCAAAAAGAAGTTGATGTGAGGCAGATAAAAGAGGCCAGCACAAATCCCCATTTCTTCTTCACCAGCCATAGTCCAAAGGCATTTCAGTCCACACACCTAATCAAATTAAGAGGAGGCTACCTAGAACAAAGAATCCTGAATATATCATAGACTGTCAAAAGGAAAAGAAATGCCTGACAATTTATTCCCAAGCCCATGGTGGACAGTTCTATTCTGACACACATAGGGTCTTAGGGTAATCAGGAGTCAGAATCGGCATTAGTGGATAAGCAACTACACACAAATATTAAAAAAAAAACAACCAAACAAACAAACAAAAAAAAACCCTTGGAGGTGAAGGCAAGGAGGATTTAAAATTTAAAAAAAAAAAAAAAATTAAGTAGGTTTTTAAAGTCTCCTGATCACCCTCTTCCCTCTACCAGAAAATGAACTGAGTGAACCCACCATATTTCCTCTTTCCAGTAATAACTGTGAAACCCTGACCAAGGAGATTCTCACCATTACTTTTATTCTTTTTCAATATTTGAAAGCTGATTTTGTAATAAAAGCTACTCACTTCTTGGTTAACTGCCTTCTTCACTTATTGGGCATACCAGTTATCAAGTGACACAAAGGAGCACACATTCATTAGAACTGCCTGGCAGCAGCGGTCTTGGGAGAATGAGATGGGCTACAGCCAAACCCCTTGTCCCAGAAACCACTGATGAAATGGTTCTATCAATCCCTACCCCCATTAATGAGTCCTTGTGTGTCAGTCTGCTGTGTATCAGCCCCCTACAACTCATCACGAAGAGATTCTTCCTGAAATGGGGTTTCCTAGGATTTGAAGACAAATGTCAGGCCTGTCTGAAGATCACAGGGGGAAAAAGAAAACACACAGGGGAAAAAAAAAAACAACAAACCTATCTCTTCACAGAAACCACATGCTAGTCGTCAACTCCTTTATCTTTAATTACATGTGTCTGCCATTGTCATGATTATCATTAACCTGACACTAACTGAGCTGTTCTTCCTCACCTAACACTCTACAGAACAATATAAAACAGACAGCAAGATCTGAAGGGGAAGGACTAAAAGATCATTGAGGTTAGGAGAGCTGATGGAAAGGCTGGAGGTTTGAATCCACCAAAAGGAGTCTTAGAAGAAAAGTTGGAGATGTATTTCGAACAGATCAACCATGGAAAGCATTATGGAGTACAGCTATAGTCTGGCACGTGGAGTGTCTCCATGAGTCTGAATTCATTCACTTGATGACAACGGATTTTTTGTTTATTAAGGTTAATAGCAGTGGTTCCTGTAACTCCTTTTTAGGACAGAATATGTGATAATGGTGCTATTACTACCACGTCTAGCACTGAGCATAGTACTTTGCATGCTCCTAGCAATCCCAAGGCTGAAGAAAAAGGCTCAAAAAACATCTGGAAAACCTGCCGCAGGTGATACAATGCTGGAAACAAAGCCAGTCACAAACTCAGGTCAGCTGCCCGGAAATTCTCTTTCATCCTGACTGCAGTATATCACCTGTAGCCAACTGCGTTTTTCTTTATTTTAGTAATTTTATTATCTGCCCTCTTTAGGAATTCATTTCCCCAATAGCCAACATCCTCTCTCTTTAAAATCTCCTAGTCTTTCCTCCTCAGCAGTGTATTTTTGTATCACTTAGAAAATGTGGGGAGTTTTTTACTGTTGGTTGATGATTTTTAAGAAAGAATACTTAAGGGTTTGTACAAATTAAGCATTCAAAGGTTATTTACAAAATAACAGAAGATAACAAAATGACATTATAAATGAATGCAATTATTTAAAATCATAATATTAATTATAACAAAATTTTAAAAACCACTTTAAGAACCCAACTGAGTTTCATCTTGACGAATTAGGTATTGTTTTGGCTTAGAATCTAGTTTGGAATAATTCTGCTTAAACACTTGGCACAAAGCTAGAAAAAAAAACCCAACTTAAATTTGTGTCTACATGATAGCAAAACATCTGCATGACTCAAGAAAAATGTAGTCATTATTTTTCACATATAGATAGAATGGAGAAATGATGAAAAATTCAACCACTTAAACATAATCTTAGCTTACATAAAACAAGCTTTATAACCAAACCTATAATTTGCATAATTATATTCTGTGAAAAACATCTATTTACATGACTTTGACCTAGGGATAAAGTTCTGCCAAATTTAAAATAAAAATTACAGAAAAGAGAACTATAAAGACTAATATCCTTTTTCTACTTTAAGAAAATTTTGTGTCTTAAAATAATGTGAGAACTAGCAATGGTTAAATGCCCTGTAATGAAAACAAACTATAAAAGCAACATCTGCATGTCACAAAACAATATCTTTTCTCTCCCCCCCCCCACCCTCACCCCAGCCCCCACTGGCTGCTGAATCACTTTAATGCAATTCTTTCAATTAGTATTCAGACCCATAGCCAGGGCGAGAATAAATACCATGGCGCAGAAAGTTGCCTATTAACCCTTCATCTTGTCTTCTATGCATGTGTTCTGATATGTTTTGGCTGAATAACATCCGAATTGCTTTTTGGTCCAAATCCAACACATTCTATTATTAACATATCAATCTAGTAGTCTTCGAATTGGCTGCTTCTTGGGATGAACGCTAATTACTTTTAGCTGCAGTCTTAAAAAAGCAAAACCATGCTATAAGGAAATGGAGGAGGGAGCTCTTAAGAAAAATCATTTTATAGCATTAAATTCTGACAATCTCTATCTAAACATACAATTTGCCAATCAGCCAAAAAGTCTATTTCCTCACCTAAAGACAAATGGAAAAGATGGGCAGTTTTGCAGTTTCAAAACTAGGTATTTTTGCACAGACCTAACTTTCAGTGCCAAAAAGTAGATGAAGCAACTTAAATTATATGGCACATAATGCTTCATTAAAATTTAAAAAGAAAAAGCTCCTTAACAAATGTTTTCAAAGTATCTATTAAGTAAAACGCAATACAAAAGCATATCAAATTAGCTACACTGTATGTTTTTTTATAACAGAAAAAACTCTGAAGTAATAGCTAGAGTAGAAATTTATTAAACCACAATCATTTTAATCTCTAAAAAACAAACAAAAATCACTTTAACTATCTTTCTACAAATACCACCTTGACAGTTCAACACCACCCTTTAACACAAACCTAGATTTTGGGATTCTTAGTAAGGTCAGACAAAACGAGGAAGACCCTCACTGGGATGGACTGACTCAGTGTGGCTCAAACAATGGGGTCAAGTTTAGCAGCGATTGTGATGCTGCAGGAGACAGGGTTGGATTCAGTGAGCACAGCACTGCCATGAGTCAGAACAGACTTGATGGCACCTAATAACACCAACAGTTCATGATAATCTCCCTTGAAGACTGTCGTAATTTTAGTATCTGAAGGCGACCTTCTAGGAGTTTTGGGCCTATACTTTTTGGCATATAAAAAGAAAATATAATGACCAGCACAGTACAATCAACACATGTGATTACTACAACTCTTTGAATAAACCAAAAAGGGGTGTGCCAGTATTTCATAGTTGTGAAGTTGCATTAGTGCCAGCTGTAAAGAAATAAGTATTTCAAGTGGAGACTGGAGAACCTTCAGGAAAGCAGTAATATGACCTGAGAGTTAGAATATGGACGAGCACTCAACACTGCAGATTTGAACGTTAAAACAACAACAAATATTCCCTCAAACCCCTTGCCAAAGAGTGAAGCTCCACTCTTAGCCGACATCTGGCAGGTCTTCAGAGGCTGTAAATGGCATGAGAGGAGACTGTCCATCTTTCTCCCACTGAGCCAAATCTGGTGGATTTGAACTTCCGGAGAGTTGTGGCCTCTGGGTGAGCAGCACAACTCTGCAGACTAGGCCACCCAAGCTCCCTGAAAATGATAAAAAGCTCATGAAAAAGGGCAAAAAAATATGATAAAATTGAAAGCCTTTAAAATCTATTCAGTATGGCTAAATTTCTGGTTTGGCTTTTAACTGTTATCCCCTGATACAGAATAGACCATTAGACAATACCTTTGCAACAGCAAAGGACAAGCATCATGGTTTGGGTTTTTTTTGAAAAATTAGAGGAATTTCCAGATCTCTGGGCACTCATCTCATCTCAATTCTTCACCTGCTGTCTCCGTCCCCCAGACCTGACTCAAGACTGCCTCTGCATGCACACCCATGTTTACTGCAGTTTTGTTCACAATAGCAAGGAGTTGGAAACAACCTAAGTGCCCATCAACAAACGAATGGCTAGAGAAGCTGTGGTATATTCGCACAATGGAATACTATGCTGCATTGAAAAACAAGGGACTCATGCAATATTATTCAAAATGGTTGACTCTGGAGAACATTATGCTGAGTGAAATACCCCAGTCACAAAAGGACAAATATTACATGATGTCACTGTTGTAGAATGGGACTAACCTCGGGGTTGGGGAGAGACTGAGTAAGATGGGTTCAATAATGTATATTGCACTGAAACAGAGGAGGGAGAAAACTGTTTAAAAGAGATATGTGACTAGGTATTTCTGTCATCACAGGAGTCTAGAGCGATGGCTCCATGGTGGAGGGGACCTGGGGGAGGGTTTGTAAAACAATGAAAGAATCTTTTCTTTTACTTTTCCATAATTTTTGACTCATGTACTTATAACTTGTTAGTTAAATTTGTGTCTTCTAGGTTGCAACCCCCCCATGATACATCTTCAAGGATATGAACATGTACGGCTAAGCACAATTAATAACAGTGCATCTAAATTCCAAAATCAATCTCCATAATAATCTATGTATTTCCTGCTGCCAAAGGGGCCCTTTAGAGTAGTGAGAGAAGATCTTCACCCTGAAACCCACAGCGTCCCTTTTCAGCAGGAAGTAGCTAAGAGAATACGCCATCCCCTTTCCCTTATGAATCAGGGTGAAGTCTCTCTCAGGGAGGAGTGATAGGGAATGGCAAAGGACACACTGACAAAGGAGATTAATCAGAACTGACTTTGACAAGCACTGTGGCAATTGGACAATTGGACAATTAAAACAGACATTCGGATGGCGGGGGAAGAAGAACAAACTGGGGAGGAGGGTAGAGAGAATGGTGTAGCAATGAAGGAATGAAAACCCAAAATCCCTGTAAATGTTCATTAAAATTAATAAAATTTAATAATAATTTAAAAAAAAGACTGCCTCTGCAGTGCTGTCCTGGATCCCCCTAAGCAGCTTTGCGTGCTTTCTCCTTGGTGCTATCACTGGACCTGGTAACCTGCCTTGATAACAGCATTAATCACAGATTGCTCTGGCTATCTGTTCACATGTCATCCTCCTTCCTAGGTGGTGAGCTCCTGAGGTCAGTAACAACAGACTACCTGGCAGAATATGCACACTCAACATTGTTAGAACATAATGACTAAGAATCTCAAAGCACCACAGAAGAGAAAGCTACTAGGACCACAAAACCACTAAGCACTGTGTTGATAAAATAAAAAAGTAATTACTTAGTTCTATTAATTTGGTAAAAGCTCACCAAATTACAATGAGCCTGACCATGTAGTGTGTAATAGAGCAGGTTTCCAACTGAAAGCTTTCTTGACTCCACAAACCACTTCTTAGGAGCAAGACAGGCAGTTTCCTCCCATTAAGATTTATTGTCTCGATAACCCGATGAAGGGTCCATGTAAGTCAGAAGAGACTCCAGGGCAGTGGTTTGGGTCTGATTTGGAACTAAATGCCAGGGGCTATTCTAGACACTAAGACTATAGCTAAGAACTAAGCAAGCAAGGCATTTGCCATTCAGGAGCTTGTATTTTAGAGAAGGGAAAAATAAATTATTTTTTAAAATTATAGTAGAATGAGCTCTGGTGGCTTAATGGCAAGAAGCTGGACTGCAATCCTGAAGGTATGTGGTTCAAAGCCACCAGCTTCTCCACAGGAGAAGAATGGGCAATCGCCTCCTGTGCAATTATCTGCTTCTGAAAACTTGCTCAGGGTCGGCTATGGGTCAGTTCTGGCTGTATGATACACAACAACAACAATAATAGAATGTATAATACTGCTTATAACAGACTGTTTGACAATCTCAATCCTCAAGATATTTACAATATAATAATGGTGAAAATAATTACCAAGACCTTGAATCTATCCAGTCTGATTTAAAAACCATCTCGGGAGAAGATCTGAGACTCTGAATACTAATGAATGAAGACCAGATGAGTTGTGGGTGAATATCAATAATAGCATGCATGAAAAATGCAAAAAGTCATTACAAAGACAGAAAGAGGAAGAAAAGACTGAGATGGATGAGAGAACAGACTCTGAATATTGCATTAGAGTGCTGAGAAGCCAAAGCAAAGGGAAGCAAGCAGGAAGTTAAGGACCTGAACAGAAGATTTCAAAGGACATCATGGGAAGACAAAGCAAGTATTATAATGAAATATGCAAAGAACTGGAGTTGGAAAATCAAAAGAGCAGAACTCACTCAGCATCTTTTTTTATTTGGTGTTTTTTTTAATTGAGATTTTAATGAAAGTTTACACAGAACTTGGATTTCCATTCATTCATTCATTGTTGCACATTTTCCTCCCTGCCCCTCCCCCATTCATTCCCCCCCCCATTCATTTTTGTCATTGGACAAAAAATCATTAGTAGGCATTTTGAGTTGTTGTAGTCATTAATGTGCCATCTCATAGTGACCATGTACACAATGGAGTTGAACTCTGCCCTATCTTGTGTCATCCTCACCATCTCTGACACTTAAGCCCATTATTAGTCATTGTGTCAAGCTATCTTGTTGAGGGTCTTCCTCTCTTATGACAACCCTCTACCTTTCCAAGCAAGATATTCTTCTCCAAGGACTAGCCTCTCCTAACAACATCCCCAAACTATGTAAGGAGGAGTTTCACCATCCTTGCTTTTAAGGATTCTTGCTTTCTCCAAGGCAGATCTATTTGTTCTCTTACAATCTATGGGATATTCAGTATTCTTCTCCAATACCACAACTTAAAGGCACTGATTCTTCTTCTCTCATCCTTAGTCACTATCCAACTTCCAGATGGAACTAGAGAGGCACCCAGGTTGACTTGTTGATTTGAGTTTGGAAACCGGGTGGAAAATGATGGCTTTAGCTAAGGAACAAAGTCATTTCCTACTGTTCCAACAAGTCATAATTTTCTCCTTTCACTTGCCTCAGACCATTCCCTATCTTGGTTGTGGTAACCTACCCTGTGCTCTTCCCAGCAGACTAATCTAACTCAAAAAGTTTCCAACTGAGGACCTGGTACTCCATGGCTTTCCTCCAGCCCCCTATGCCACTGGGCCCCTGCCGGCCTTTAGCAACAAACTCAGCAATCTCCTCTGTGAAGCTCTCTACCATGCTCTTGCCACCGTTATGTACATATCTCAGTAGTAGAACTGATTACAGGTATTTGGTTCCAATAAACCTACTGTTCAAAGTCAGGAGATACATCTTTTCAGTCTTCTCTCAACTCGGCCTAAGAAGCCTGCGTGTCATAATAAGTCTTTTGCATTTGGCTGTTCAAACCCACCCAACTGCTCCATGGAACAAAGACCTGGTGATCTGGTTCCATAAAGGTTGTTAGTGCTGTCCAGTCGACTATGACCATATCAACCCTATGAACCTTCTGACCCATCAGAACCTTGGCCTATCCTGTGTTATCCTCATGATCTCTGATATGCTCAGAGTAACCAAAGAAGTTACTGCTAGGAGAATCCTAAGGAACACAGCTCTCCGTAACACATGGGCTTACCATGAGTGAAATCAACAGGAATAGGCTTATTTTGCTTTAGCATCTCGCCCAGACCCTAACCTTGTACCTAGTACACAACAATGGACCATGGCCTCCCTGCTCCTACTAACAATACACTTCAACTATGGGGATCAGACAATGTAGTTTCTCTATGGCATGTTGCAAGGAGGGACCAGCTCTTGGAGATGGATATCATGCTTGAAAGGATAGAGCACAAAAGAGGAAGACCCTCAAGGAGATGGTCTGACTCAGTGACTAGGGTTGTGGGAGTAGGTGTGTCAGAGACAATGAGATCTGCTCAGGATAGAGCAGGGTTCAGAGCTGTTGTACAAAGGTTCACTATGAGTCACATGCAATTTGATGGCCCATAACAACAACAACAACATAAGGTAGAGCATAACTGCCACAAGTGCTTCCCAAGCTGTAGTCTCTTCAGAAACAGATTGTCACTTTTGCCCCACATTATGGTGGGTGGGTTCAAAATACCAACCTCTAGGTAGCAAATGAGTGTAAAGCACTGCACCACTAGAGCTCCTGGCTCTCCCTTTAACATACTGGAATCCCAGAACAAGCAACCAAGCAACTCACTACAACCTGTTTTGCCTAGAACTCTTGGGCTAATCCCTGACAGTTCCTTTTAACCCTTTCCATTTTTTCGCAAAGTTTGAGCCACGGAGAAGGCAAGATAAAAACAGCATATTAATCCTAGTTTCTACATTATTGTTATTGTTGTTGTGTACAGTCAAATCAGAATCATTTTACATCTGACTTTCCAGGGGGTTTTCAGAAGCAGTAAATCATACAGGAGGAGACTGTCATCTTTCTCTCAGAGCAGCTGGTGGATTTGAACCATATGTCTTTGGGTTAACAGTAGGTCACCAGAATTCCCTACATTACAGACTACAAAATATGTTCCTATCACTTCCTCTATCAACTTGAAGAAATGTGAAATTCAATTCACTGACAACTTGGCAGGGGGAGGAGGGGAAGGGGAGAAGAAGGTGAGCTGGGTGGGTCTCAGGCAAAGCAGCCAGGACCCTCTCCAGCACGCCAGGAGGTGGGCTCCTTCTCCGAACTTCACAGGCTTACAAGAACACGTGAGCTCCACAGGGCACCAGGGATTACAAGCCAGCCGCGGATTTCCTGCCACAACTGCCTAGATGTAATACCTGTGGTTGGTTGCTGGAGCTGATTTAGAAAATAAGTGCCCTTTCACAAAAAATGTTCTTCAAGTCGACAGGTTGCCTCTGGCTGGCAAACCTGTGGACTTTAACTTCTTGACCATGAGTTGAGAAAATAAGGAAAAGACATCCCTGGTAAGAGAATGATTTGCCACCTCTGATTTTACAGATGAGTTCATTTCTTAGGAGGAGGCAGCCCCGATACTTAAAAGTATTGAGCATCGCACCAAAAGCCAAGAGAAACCTGCTATTAAGTAGCAATAAAAATCCAGTCTACTAGAGGGCCCACCTCTATGTGCATCTCAACCATCCCTTGATGTTACCAGAGAACACATTCAGTAAGAAAACTTTGTTTTGCTTTTTGTAGACACAGTCCAAAGTAATATCTGATGTTTCTCTTATGCCAAAGTAATTCTCTTTTTTAAAATTATATAGTTAATACCTGTGAGGAGATTTTAGAGACACATCTGGATCTGTTGTTATTGTTGAGTCAGAACTGACCCATAGCTAACCCTCCAGTGGGTTTTCGGAGCACTAAATTATAGAAGAGGTTGCCCATCTGTCTCCCATGGAGCGGTAGGTGGATTTGAAGTACTTATCTTTCAGTTAGCAATGCCATTTATTAGGCCACCAGAGCTCCCTGGGTAGCTTTTAAATTATTACACAACTACAATAATTAACAATCAAGCATTAGCTGTTAACCCAACACTGTTAGGAAATCAGAGGCCAAGGTTAAAATTACAATTTTCATTTCATCATAGCAGCCTCTCCCATAGTTGGAAATTCTGGCTCTTTTGTAAAAGCCTGTGCACACATGTCAGTCTATTTTTGGTAAACTTAGGAAAGGTAATGGCATAAACTTTACACTGGCCTGATGAGACCATTTCTGTTATGTAAAAATCACTAAAATCCACATTACATTTGTATTTAGGGAAAAAACCAACCAAAAATTACTGGGACTTGTTTAGATGGTAATTGTACTTTGACATCAAATGTGATGAACTGACCTCATACACTCAAAATTCTTTCACCAGTTACTCTCTAAAGGATGGGATGAGGAAGGACTAGGAGTTGGCATATTTAACCTTTTTTTGTAAATGTATTTACACTACTCTACAATGTCAACATGAATTATAATCATGATTGCAGTTTAGAAGTTTATAGTCACATACTTAAGATTAATTTTATAATGCCTCATCAGGTAAACACAGAGTAGACCAAATTAGCTTTCATTCTAATCTGAGATCTACTGATGGTACACTTAAATGATGCTCAGTGCCTCTTGGTTATTTCTGTTCCCATTTGGGTTTTTATAAACATTCAATATAAACAGTGACACCTCAACTTAATAGGCAAGGATATTTTCCTACAGAACAGATTAGACTAATTTTATAGTAATATTTGAAAGCCTACTCCTATGACTTATCCTTTTATGCAATCATCATTTCCTACTTATCTCATTACCTTCCAATCAGAAACAATTCATAGCTGACCCTCCATTGTGTTTCTGAGGCTGTAAACTGAAGGATAAAGTAGGCACATCCGAGCTGAGGGCCCTACCTCCCATGCTATTAATAACCATGTTCCCCTATTGTTCACAGGGCTTTCAAAGGCCCCTTATTTCAGAAGGGGATAGCAAATCCTGCTTCTTAGTCTGTCTTAATCGGGAATAAGGATAATAGAATAAGAATTGATGCCTTTGAGTTGTAGTATTGAAGAATAGTACTGACTATCAAAAGACAGTGCAGACTATCAATAGAACAAACAAGTAAGTCTGGGATAAAGTGCAAAAAAGGTGCTCTTTAGAGGCAAAGATGGTGAAACTTCATGTCACATACTTTGGACATGTTGTAAGCAGAAGCCAGTCTTTGGAAAGGGGAGGAGTCAGGGAAAGACAGGAATCCCTTAACAAGATGACTGACAGTGACTTGATAGTGGGCTCAAGTATATGGGAGATGCTGAGTATAGCACAGGACAGGGCAGGGTACAGATCTGAGGCTGTTCACAGAGTCACTATGGGTCGTGGTTAACTCAATGGCACAACAAAAGTGAAAAAGAATGTTGTGGTGGCACAGTTCATAGGGAGCTGCGCTGCTAGCCCAAAGGCTATGTCTTTCTGGTGCTTCAAATCCAGAATCCAACAACTGATACAAGAAGGATGGGCAGTCTCCTGCGCAATTAGCTTTGGAAAGGTCAGCTATTGGTAGATTCTGATTTGATGGTGATGACTGAAACTGAAAGAGAGAAGACTTCCCCATTTTTCTCCTCAGGACTCATCATTGGTGGCTTTTAACAACCAGAGAGGCACAGTGCAACTCCCTATGGTTTAAACCATCAGAGCGCCCTACTCAATCTTGGTAAACAGCAGCATCGTTATCATCTGAAGGGGAAAGGAGCATTAATTTGCACAGGTCTTAACAATCAAAATCATTCGTTTATATCCTAACTAGCTTTAAGAAGTTAGGGTAATCTATGAACTTCAGGTTTCTTTCCTATAACATAAGAATCCTACTGACTCCCTCTTTTGTTGTTATTGTTGTTAGGTGCCATCAAGTAGAGTAGAACTCACAGCAATCCTAAAAACAACAGATCAGAACCCTGTCCAATCCTGTGCCAAACTCACAATCTCGAACACACTTGAGCCCACTGCCACAGTCCACCTGCTTGAGGGTCGTCTTCTCATTTACCATCCCTCCACCTTCTCAAGTATGATGTCCTTCTCTCAAGGAATAGCCTCTTCTAGATCCCTTCTATAGAACGACCCAAAAACTAACTAAACCCACTTCGGATCAGCCAGTTTGCACACAAGTACTCATATGCATTGTGTTCAATCTTTCATTTACATTGTGTTTCACAGAATCATTCATAAACATAATGATTATTCATCTATTCTTATTAGTACCTCATCTTTTCAAGTCCCCATTGAATCTTTTCTATTCCTTCACACACACACACACACACAAAACAAACAAACAAACAAACAAAAAAACCACCCAAAACTCTGCTATCCTACTGTTTTTCCAGCCTTGTCCTTTTTCTGCCCCCTTCTCTCTTTGGACATTTATACACATCTTATTAGTTATCCTTCTATTTTTACAGTGATAATCTTACGTAGTACATCAACAGAGAACTACCAGAAGTCTAGGCTGGTTTCAGAAGGGGTCGTGGTACTAGAGATATTGTAGCTGATGTTAGATGGATCTTGGCTGAAAGCAGGGAATACCAGAGGAATGCCTATCTGTGTTTCATTGACTATACAAAGGCATTTGACTGTGTAGATCATAAACTGTGGCTGACTCTGAGAAGAATGGGAATGCCAGAACACTTGATCGTTCTAATGTGAAACTTATACTTGGACCAGGAGGCAGTCGTTAGAACAGAGCAAGGGAACACTGCATGGTTCAAAATTGGGAGGGCGTACGCCAGGGATGCATCCTATCTCCATACCTTTTCAACCTATATGCAGAACAGATTATCCGGGAGGCTGGGCTCTATGAAGAGAAATGTGGGCTCAAGATTGGTGGACGATTTATCAACAATCTGAGTTATGCGGATGACACAACCCTGCTGGGCTCTATGAAGAGAAATGTGGGCTCAAGATTGGTGGACGATTTATCAACAATCTGAGTTATGCGGATGACACAACCCTGCTTGCTGAAACTGAGGAGGACCTGAAGTGCCTGCTGCAGAGTGTCAAGGACTGCAGCCTATAATATGGATTGAGGCTCAATGTCAAGAAGACAGATTCTCACCACTGGACCAATTGGCAGCATCAGGATGGATGGTGAAGAGATTGAGATTGTACACAGCTTTAGTTTGCTTGGCTCCATAGTCAACAGTCTTGGCACCAGCAGCCAGGAAATTAAAAGGCGCATTGCCATGGGAAAGTCTGCTGTTAGGGACCTCTCCAAAGTGCTGAAGAGCAGTGGTGTCTCTCTGGAGACTAAGGTGCGTCTGATACAGGCCATGGTCTTCGCAATCACTTGTTATGCATCAGAAAGTTGGACAATGACCAAGAAGGATAGAAGGAGAATTGATGCCTTTGAGCTGTGGTGCTGGAGAAGAGTATTGAGAATACCATGGACTGCTAGGAAAACAAACAGATTTGTCCTGGAGAGGGTTAAGCCGGGTGGCTCCTTGGAGGCAAGGATTCTGAGGCTCCGTCTAACTTACTTTGGACATGTTGTGAGGAGAGACCGGTCCTTAGAGAGGGACATCATGCTTGGGAAGGTGGAGGGACGGCACAGGAGAGGAAGGCCCTCTATGAGGTGAATTGATTCAGTGACTGGGATAATTGGGATGGGAGTGTCAGAGACAGTGCGGTTGGCACAGGACAGAGCGGAGTTTAGGGCTATTGTACATAGGGTCGCTGTGAGTCGCAGGCGACTCGACAGCACATAACAACAACAACAACAACAGTATTTGTCCTTATGAGACTGAGTTAGTTCACTCAGCATAATGCTCTCTACACTCTCCCATGTTATATGAGGTGGCCTAATGGTAAGGAGCTGAGCCTGCAACCCGTGGTATGTGGCTGGAGGAGACGTGATTTCTCCTGCTGATCAGTTAGAGGATTCGCTCAACTTTCAGTCATGGATTTTAATTCCTTTCCTTAATCTGGCCCTGGTCGAGGAAGAAGTGACCAAATTCTTTTGCTTTCAATGTTGCTGTTGTGTTGTTGTTAAGTGGCATGGAGTTGAGCAAAATTCTTGGCAACCCTAGGAACAAAAGATGTGAACCCTGTTCTCTAACCATTCGTTGGTTTCCACTCACAGTTACTGTATGCACAATAGAAGAAAAGGCTTCCCCATCCTGGGCCAGTCTCACAAGTGTTGTGTTTGAGCCCACTATTGCAGCCACTGTGTCAATACATCTCGTTGAGGGTCTTCCTCTCTTTGACCTTCAACTTTACCCAGCCAGAAGTCCTCCCCCAGGGACTAATTCTTCCTGACCACATGTTCAAAGTATGCGAGGCACAATCTTGCCAATTTCACTGAGAACATTCTGACTCTACTTCTTCCAAGATAGATTGGCTCACAGTTCTGGCCGTTTAAAATGTATGGTTTACACGAGCAGTGCCAAAACTGTAAAATAAAAACCACACCCAAACTGTGTTACTTTTCAAGGGGAGCTCTGGTGGCCTAGTGGCGAGAAGCTGCGTAGCAATCCCGAAGGCACTAGTTCGAACCCACCCTCCGGAGAAGGATGGACAATCTCTTTTGGAGTCATTAACTGCCTCTGAAAATCCACTGGAGGGTCAGCTACGGTCAGTTTCGACTCGACGGTACACAACAAAAAACACAGAAGAATACGGCTTTGGAACTTGTGCAAAAATCGTTAGCTTTTAAAAGCGACTTGTCATCTAGAAGATTGATTCGGAGTCTGCGGAACAGACACAGCTCGGTAATTGAATTGCCCGTCTTCTGGAGGAGACCAAGTATGTCATTATTTCCCCGGCCAATGCTCTCATTAGAGATCTGGTTTTCTCCCACTCTAATTACATTTCTCTCCCCCACTCCCTTCCCCTTTTTTGTGTGTTTGTTCATTTTAAACTGAAATAACTCCCCTTCCACTTCCATGCATTTTTAACTTTACCCTGAAATACCCAAAGGTTTGCTCCCGGAGGAGCTCCACCCACCCCCAAACCGAGTCCAGAACAAGTCGGAAATAAATGGCCTTCGGTCCGCCCAGTGAGTCCCCAGGGATCACCTCCAGGCGGGCTATGCGGGTGCAAAGTGACGCCCGGCGGCCACAAATCAGTTCCCCGGGCAGCCGCCCCGCCCGGCCAGTGCGCCTTCCCAGACCTGTCCGGTTCTCTCTCTTTTAAAGAGGATTCAGGTGGGTTACACCCCAGCTCCCCAAACCCAGAGCGTCTCCTCGAATCCGCCTCCGGGCACCTCGCCAGTTCCTCAGCTCTGCGGAATCCTCAGCGCTAGTTCAACGCGGAGGAAATGACCCAAAAGTTGCTTCTGAGTCAAGACTTCCGCACACAGACGTCCCCATGCCATCGTGCTTCTCCAGCAGCTACGCCCCTGATCAGCCCTGACACTGTTATCTGAAGCCCGAGCTCCACCAGCCCCGGGGCCGCCC
>NW_006399815.1:5049790-5057974 GCF_000299155.1 Elephantulus edwardii
CGTGGAGGGTCCCACCTCCCTCGGTCGGGGGCTGCGCCCACGCCGATCCCGGAACTTGGCGCATCAGCTCGTCGCACACCGCGCGGGCCGCCTCCCAGACACCGCGAACCCCTCGCTCACCGATATCCCCATCCTCGTCCTCTTCCTCCTCCATTTCTAGCAAAGTGTCCCGGGTCATCACTTGCATGGCAGTCCCTCCCAGAAGGAGGCTCCGAACTTGGCGCGAAGTTAGGGGCCCCCGCGTTCCGAAGCCCTGGCGCAGTCACGGGGTGCCGGGGCGGGGGCGGCGAGGGCGCGTCTTGCTCGCGGCTCTGGGCGGCGGTGCCCGGCCCGCGCCTCGGGAAGCCCAGCGGAGGCGGCCGCCCTCCCTAGCAAAGCGCCAAAGGCAAGCACTAGCCACCGAGCGGGGCCCGGCCACTGAGCATGCCCAGTGCGGAGTGCTGCAGTGTGATTAAACTTCCCCGGGTTTTATTAGGCTCAGAAGGAAGTCGGGAGGGGAGAGGCACCGGGTAGCGTTTGCAGTCTGCATGAGCGTGAACTTGCAAAAGAGGCAGGGCAAGAGCACGCGAGGGGAAGGGTGGGCAGGGTTCCCCCAACGTTACCCCAGACGGTGCAGCTTTTGGTTCCAAGGTCATATATGGGCACATCCTGAGACTTGCTTTCTTTGACATCTGTTTACTGGAGAGAAAGGAAGGAGGGAAATGCTATGACAGCTCACACGAAGTACACTGGAAGTGAGCATAGTTGAATTGTGTTTAAAGGAGACGTGGAGCTAATGAAGGGTCTAAAAGTTGTCAATTACTCCCAACTCCAAAAGAGGGGGCATGTATTGGGGGGGGAAGGGAAGAGTGAGATTACAGTAGATAAGAAGCATAGTTTCTAGGAAACAAACGACAGAAGAAAAAAGGGAGCTCTTCTGAAGAAACATGCTCGCAAAATGTTGAGGATTTTCCCCATGAAGTGAGATATTAGGCCCGAATAGCGTCCCTTCTAACGCAAGTACACGCGAAGGACGTGGGGTGACAGAAAACCTCCGAGGTGTGCAGCTTACTCAAATGACATCATGCCAAAAAGAGGTAAATAAGTCAAATGCCTCCACTGTGGTTACATACTAACTCTGTTTTAAAGCAGGCTGGAAAACCACAAAAACTAGAGGAAACAAACAGTTGAAGGAAAGTTGAGGCAGAGAGTAACAATGAATTCCTGGAGACAAAAAGAAACAATACATTGTCGGTTACTTGGCTTGTGTGTTTTGGGGACCTTTAACAAGAAGAAGATAAAATCAAATGGGTCAATTTTTATATCTAAAACATTAGAGGGAGCGCTGGTGGCCTAGTAGTAAGAAACTGCACTGCAATCCCAAAGTATTGTGGGTCAAGTCCACTAGCTGCTTCTGTGAAAGAAGGATGGACAATCTTCTCCTGTTAAACTTTTCTGAAATCCCTCCATACGCTCAGCTATCAGTTCTGACTCGACTCGATGGTACTCAACAACAACAATAATAAGGTTAAAATGTGTACTGGGAAAGATCCTTGCTAGATTTACTTATTGTCTGTGACACTGTTGAATTTTTTTTTTTTTATTTCTTTCCCTGAAGTGTATCAGGACTGTAATACTGTACACTTTAATTCTCCTATATACTTATTTTTAATATTTAATGTGAAAGAAAGCAAACATTGAGATCAAGCTTAAGTGAGAAACTAACTGTGAATGTGCATAAGAAAGTATGAGGAAATTAAATGAATAGGGATGATAGAAGGAGAATCAATGCCTTTGAGCTGTGGTGCTGGAGAACAGTATTGAATATAAAAAGGTTATATTCTAGGTTCAACCTAGAGAGGATGAAATCAGGCTGCTCCTTGGAGGCAAGGATTCTGAAGTTATGTCTGACATACTTTGGATGTGTTGCAAGGAGGGACCAGTCCTTGGAGAGGGACATCATGCCTGACAGCGCAGGAGGGGAAGACCCTCTATGAGATGGCTTGACTGAGTCACTGGGGTAATGAAAATAGGTGTGTCAAAACAATAAGTTTGGCACAGGATAGAGCAGGGTTTAGGGCTAATCTACAGCTCATAACAACAGTAAGCCAGGGAACACTATTCTTGCTTCTTAAGTATTTTAAAATAAAAAGTTATTTCTGACAGGAAGAATACAACATACTGTAAAGAAAATAGAAGAAAAAGGAAGAATACAGAAGAAAAATACAGAAAACTCTGTTTTCTTCAAGTAACAGTTCTCCCTGTAACTTGTGGAAACTATTACAGAAGAAATTCCAAAAATATGTTGGTTACATGATTAACTTTCAAAATTTTTATTTAACATACGCTTATGTGATACTTTTTATGTGTCAAAGTTAATGGTTCATGTTCAGTCGTTTCACTTTTATAAACAACCTCAGGAATTTTAGCATCTTTTACATAGGTATGGGACAATTGAGTAACTTGCTCAATATCATAAAGAATAAGTGGCAGAGCTGAGATTCAAACTTGAGCCACTTCATAAGCCACCTCCAGAGACATTTTCAGTCCATTAAAATCAGTGATTTTTTTGTAATTCACCAATTCTGAACTGTTAAAAGCTCATCAACATTCCAACGCCCTTTCCTCATCATACCATGCAGTCATCTCTCATCAAATGATATAGATTTTATCGTGCAAGTCTGTCTCAAAACTCAAATTTGTTGCTGTTGAGTTGGAACTGACTCATAACTGGCCCTCCTGTGGATTTCTGAGACTATAAATCACATGTGAGGAGATTCTTCATCATGCATCTCAAGTTAGCAGCACAATTCTCTGTGGCCTCCAGAGTTCCCTCCTAAGTCTCCCTCTCCTTCTCTGCCTCAGATCTCACTCATACGTAACATTCCAATGAGTTTTCAAGACTCTGGTTTGCTAAATTGCCCAGGAGGAGATTGCCCAGCTTTTTCCCAGACAGTCTCTGGAGGTGTGGGTGTTGGGGGCTGCTGATGCATTTGAACCTCTTTCTTCATAGTTAATATGTATTAAGAAAGCTTTACTCACAGTTAATATACAGTAAGAAAATTCTCCTCATTGAGTTTACAACAGGTTTCAGTGAGTCATTTGAAATTCTTCACAGATTTTAAGAGTTTACATTTTTCTCACTTGATAAATGTTACAGAGGGATCCTAGAAGGGAAATTATTTTCTTAAACGAGCTATGAGTCTTACAGTAAATTCTGTTCTTTCCCTTGCTGCATTTTGTTTCCTTCAGATTCTCTTGTCTCTTGTCTTTTTATTTCTCACACTGAACAATATGTCTCAAACTTTATCAAGATTGTGTGTGATTCTTACGTAAGAATCACATAGCCTTGGCCCTGAGGCATTATTACCCATATCATGAAAGTTTCTAACCTGATGTTGATAACAGTATAAGACAGTGATGTTTTATTTACAAAGCTTTTCAAAGTCCAAGATTACAGGTAAGGTTTGAGCTGGATTCCTTTGTCTGGTCACAATCCTTTTTCTGCCCAGCCCTTAAGTATCTGCGTTTTCTGGCTTGAGTACTCTGGTCTCTTTTCCACGCCTTTTCCGGTGGCCAAAAGAGCAAGGGAACACTTCTTGGCTTAAACTTAGCAAAGTTAAAGAGAAAAAAAATTAGCAAAGGTCTGCTTCCGGGTTCTGTTCTTTCTCCACACTTATTTAATCTGTATGCTGAGCAAATTATTTGAGAAGCTGTACTCTATGAAGAAAAATATGACATCAAGATTGGAGGGAAACTCAATAGCCTTCATTAAGCACATGACCCAAACTTGCTTGCTTAAAGGGAAGAGGACTTGAAGCACTTGCAGCAGAAGATTGAACATTACAGTGTTCAAACTGGACTGCATCTCAATATCAAGAAAACAAAAATCTGTGTCACTGGACCAATACACAACAGATGACAATTGAAGAAAGAATTGAGACTGTTGATGACTTCATCTTACTTGGATCCACAATCAATATACCTGGTACCAACCAGTCAGGAGCTCTGGTGCATTGCAGTGCGTTGCACTAGGAATGTCTGTAGTCAGGGACCTCTCCAAATTATTGAGGGTAATGATGCCAGAGCACCAAGATTTGAAGGTGGGCTTGACTCACAGGCTTCTGGGATGTAGTTATTCGTACCTGCATGATATGGGGTCCACTGAGACATTTTCTGCCACACAAGTTGTGCATTGGAAAAGTCTGCTTTCAGAGACCTCTCAAAAGTACTGAAGAGCAACAGTGTCAGTCTGGAGACTAAGGTGTGCCTAATATAGGCCATGGTCTTTGCAATTACTTGCTATGCATCAGAGAGCTAGACAATGCCTAGAAACGTTGGAAGAAGATTTGATGCCTTTGAGCTGTTGTGCTGGAGAAGAGTACTGAATATACCATGGACTGCTAAGAGCATAAACAGGTTTGTCCTAGAGAGAATGAAGCCAGACTGCTTCTTGGAGGCAAGGATTCTCAAGCTTTGTATGACAAATTTGGGCATATTGCAAGGTGGGACCAGTCCTTGGAGAGGGCTCTCATGCTTGTGAAGGTGGAGGGACAGTGCAAAAGAGGAAAACCCTCAGTGAGATGGATTGATTCAGTCACTGGGATAATGGGAATAGGTGTGTCAGAGGCAATATGATAGGCAAGGCATAGAGCAGGGTTTAAGGCTGTTGGGCATAGGGTCACTATAGGGTGACTTTACAGTACATGACAACAACAACAATGATGCCAGTTATATAAATAGATACAGATACAGCACATCAGCAGAGAACTACCAGAAGTCCAGGCTGGGTTTAGAAGAGGTCGTGGTACTAGGGATATTGTAGCTGGTGTTAGATGGATCTTAGCTAAAAGCAGGGAATACCAGAAGAATGTATATCTGTGTTTCATTGATTAGGCAAAGGCGATTGTGTGGATCATAACAAACTGTGTCTAAAAAAAAAAATAACAAACTGTGGTGACTCTGAGAGGAATGGGAATCCCAGAACACTTGATCGTGCTAATGCGAAACCTATACTTGGACCAAGAGGCAGTCATCAGAACAGAGCAGGGAAAAACTGCATGGTTCAAAACTGGTAAAGGTGTATGCCAGGGATGTGTCCTATCTCCATACCTTTTCAACCTGTATGCAAAACAGATTATCCGGGAACTGGGCTCTATGAGAAGTGTGCCATCAGGATTGGCGGAAGATCTAGCAACAATCTGCGTTATGCAGATGACACAACCCTGCTTGCTGAAACTGAGGAGGACCTGATGCACTTGCTACAGAGGGTCAAGGACTGCAGCCTTCAGTATGGATTGAGGCTCAATGTCAAGAAGACAAAGATTCTCACCACTAGACCAATTGGCAGCATCAGGATGGATGGTGAAGAGATTGAGATTGTTAACAACTTTAGTTTGCTTGGCTCCACAGTCAACACTCTTGGCACCAGGAGCCAGGAAATAAAAAAATGTATTGCCATGGCAAAGTCTGCCATTAGGGACCTCTCCAGGATACTGAAGAGCAATGGTGTCACTCTGGAGACAAAGGTGCGTCTGATACAGGCTATGGTCTTTGCAATCACTTGTTATGGATCGGAGAGTTAGACAATGACTAGGGAGGATAGAAGAAGAATTGATGCCTTTGAGCTGTGGTGCTGGAGAAGAGTATTGAATATACCATGGACTGCCAAGAAAACAAACAGATTCATCCTAGAGAGGGTTAAACCAGGGTGCTCCTTGGAGGCAAGGATTCTGAGGCTTCACCTGACATACTTTGGACATATTGTAAGGAGGGACAGTTACCTGGAGAGGGACATCATGCTTGGTAGGGTGTAGGGGCTGCACAGGAGAGGAAGACCCTCTATGAGGTGAATTGATTCAGTAACTGGGGTAATCAGGATGGGTGTGTCAGAGGCAGTGAGATTGGCACAGGATAGAGCAGGGTTTTGGGCTATTGTACATAGGGTAGCTATGGGTTGCAAGCAACTCAATGGCACATAACAACAACAACACAGTTAATCAGCTTACACTTGATTGCTAACACAATTTAGAAACATCCAAACAGTTTACCCCAGCTTTCAAGTAAATCACAAACATCCAACAGGATCCAACTTTACCAAATAAAGGCTTACTCATAGGTAGGAATAAAAAGGAAAGAGCTCGCTCTGCATTTCTCAAGCTGAAAGAACAGAAAAACAAATTCAAGCCTCATGTCATATTGTTGAAAGATGCTATGGGAAATATATTAAATTACCTAGAAAGCATAAAAAGAAGGAGGAATACACAGTCACTGTATCAGAAAGAATTGATTGACAGTAAAGAAGTTCATATGAACAGGAGCCAATGGTAATAAAAGAGGAAGTGGAAGCTGCATTGAAGACATTGGCAAAAAATAAGGACTCAGGAATCAATGGGATATCAATTAATTGACTTGTTTCAATCAACATATTTAGCCTTGAATTCACTCATCAGTCTATGCCAGGAAATTTGGAGGATGGCTCTCTCTGGCCCACAGGTTGGAAGAGGTCTATATTTGTTCCTATTCCTAAGAAGGGTGATCCAAATGAATATGGAAATTATCAAACTATATCATTGATATTACATACAAGAAAATAGTGCTGAAGATCGTTCAAAAATTCCTGGAGCAATACATAGGCAAAGAATTGCCAGAAGTTCAAGTGAGATTTAGAAGAGGCCCTGGAACCAGGGATATCATTGCTGATGTCAGATGGATCGTGGCTGAAAATAAGGAATACCAGAAGAATGTCTATTTGTGCTTTATTGACTATGCAAAAACATTTGACTGTGTAGAAAATGACAGATTGTGGCTGACATTGAGAAGAATGGGAATCCCAGAGAACTTGACTATACCTGGACCAGGAGGCTATTGTGCGAACAGAGCATGGGAGCACTGAATGGTCTGAAAATGGAAAAGGACTGTGTCAGGGATGTATTCTGTCTACATGCCTGTTCAATCTATATACTGAGTAAATTATTTGAGAAGCTGAACTCTATGAAGAGGAATGTGGCATCAGGATTGGAGGGAGAATTTTATTTATGAGGATTTATTTATTTATGAGAAATAACATGTGTTATGCAGATGACACAACCTTACTTGCTGAAAGTGAAGAGGACTTGAAACACTTGTTGCAGAAGATTAAGGAATGCAGCCTTCAGTATGGATTGCATCTCAATATAAAGGAAACAAAGATTCTTACCATTGGACCAATAGACAGTATCATGATGAATGGAGAGGAGATTGAAACTGCTAACAGCTTTATTTTGCTTGAATTCACAATTAACCCCCTTGGTACAGCAGTTGGAAAATAAGGAGACACAGGCAATGGGAAAATCTGCAATTAGGGACCTTTCCAAATTATTGAGGAGCAGTGATTTCACTTTGAGGGCTAAGGTGCATCTGATTCCACCATGTCTTTCTGATTACTAGCTATGCTTCTGAAACCTGGACAACAAATAAGTGTGACAGAAAAAGAATTAATTCCTTTGAGCTGTGGTGCTGTAGAAGAGCACTGAACATCCCATGGATGGCCAAGAAAATGAATAGATATGTCTTGGAGAGAGTGCAGACAGAGTGCTCTTTGGAGGTAAGAAGGAGACTTTACCTCACATACTTCGGACAGATTGCTAGGAGGTGCTATTCCTTGGAGAGGGACATGATATCAGGATGGGTGGAGGGTTGGCAAAGGAAAGGAAGACCCTTGGCCAGGTGGATTGACATGGTGACGGCTACAATGTGATCTTGTGTGTCAGGAAGTGTGAGGAAGGCGCAGGACATGAGGAGGTTCAAATCTTTTTTTCGTAGGCCTGATATGAGTCGTACTTGACTCAGTGGTGCCAATTTGAGAACTAAGATGCACCTGATTTAGACCATGAGCTTTTCAGCCACATGCTATACAACTGAAAGCTGGGAAATGACTAGGATGACAGATGAAGAATTAATGCCTTTGAAGAGTGGTGTTGGAGAAGAGTACTGAATATCCCATGGATGGCCAAGAGAACAAAGAGATATATCTTGGAGAGGGTGCAGCCAGGGTTCTCCCTGGAAACGGAGATGCTAAAACTTTGTCTCTCATCCTTTGGACATGATGGTTTGTTGTTGTTGTTGTTGTTATATCAAGTTGCTTGCATAGCAACGCTATGAATAAGAGCTCTAAATGCCATTCTATCCTGTGCCAACCTCACCATCTCAAACACACTCATTCCC
>NW_006399815.1:5058314-5059617 GCF_000299155.1 Elephantulus edwardii
AATTGTGTAGACTATTGTCTGGATCAGGCTCACCTTAGTCTACAGCTTAACATCGTTGCTCTTCAGAACTCTTGAGAGGTCTCTCACAGTTGACTTTCCTAATGCAATTTGTCTCTTCATTTCCTGTCTGCTGTTACCAAGAGTGTCATCTGCATAAAGGAGGTTGTTGATGATTCTTCCACCAATTCTGATGCCACATTCCTCCCTGTACAGCCCAGAATCTTGGATGATCGGTTCTGCATACAGATTGAAAGGGTATGGAGACAGAATACATCCCTGATGGACCCCCTTCTTGATTTTGAGCCATGTAGTGTCTCCTTGCTCTGTTCTGATGACTACCTCTTGGTCCAAGTATAGGTTTCGCATTAGCACAATCAAATGTTCTGGGATTCCCATTCTTCTCAGAGTCAGCCACAGCTTGTTGTGATTCACACAGTCAAAAGCCTTTGCATAGAGATCCAAGATGGCAGTGGAGGCAGAGACAGCGTGGTAAGCTGCGGGAGCAGCGAACTACTTAAAGCAGGGCCATTATGTCCTTCCACAGACTTCGGCTTATTGATAATTGAACACTTAAAACAGTTGATGACTGGCCCTCAGTGAAGATCGAGGCTCAACAACAGGAATTCAAGGATTTCCAAGGAGAAATGGGTGAGTCTCGTGGCTCCCGACCCCCACCCCCTGCAGAGCCCGTGTCACACCGCACAGCCACTGCAGCTCCGTGAGGCTTCCACAGCTGGAACTGAATGGATTCCCTCACCCAGGATGGATGCTGGGCGCTGGCCCTCCTCAAGACTGGTACAGCGAAGTCACCACACTGCCGTGAGGTGGACTTGTTCTGGAGAGAATTCTTGGAGCCAGGATGGTGGCTATGGGGGAAGCGGGCACCTGCTGGCCACCCGCACAAGAGGGGTCACACACCCGCTGAGCGCCTGTGTGGCAGGGTGGGGAGGTGCGCTCCCAGCGGTTGCCTGCGCTGGGAGGAGGTGAGCCCCACTGGCTGCCTGCATAGGAGGTGGGGGATGGGATGCATGCCCGCCATCTGCAGGTTTGGGTTTCCTTGGATAGGCCAAAGAAGACGATTACCTATAGAATGGATTGCTGAAAGTCACTGTGAGTCTGATGACCTTAACAGTGGCAGCATGCACAAGAGGACAGACATCCTAAATGCACCACATATTTTGTTCTGTTGAATGCTTCTGCCAAAAGATGGTTAGTCCTGGGGGGAGTCTGTTCATAATTCTCAAGTTCCCTTTATCATACATAAAGGAGGAGGGCAGTGACACCTACTTCAAAATATAGTATG
>NW_006399815.1:5060968-5066535 GCF_000299155.1 Elephantulus edwardii
AGAGCAATTTGAACTTTCTCCTTCATCACCATAGGCTCTTGCTCATAATTCTTCTGTGTCAGCCAATTACTTCTGATACAGTGGCTCTGTGCACTCCTTCCATCTTCTCTTAATACTTCCTGGATTATTTAATATTCTACCCAAAGTATCCTTCAGTATTGCCACCTGTGGCTTGAATTTGTTCTTCAACTCCTTCAGCTTAAGAAACGCTGAGCGAGTTCGGACCTTTTGATTTTCTGACTCCATCTCTCTGCACGTTTCATTATAGCATCTTGCTTTGTCGTCCTGAGCTTCCTTTTGAAATTTTCTGTTCAGCTCTTTGATTTCTTCCTTTAGCTTTGGCTTCTTGGCACTCTAATGCAATATTCAGAGACTCATCTGACATCCATATTCATCTTTTCTTCTTCTTCAGCCTTTGTGATGATCTTTTGCATTCTTTATGGACGATTTTCTTGATATCCTCCCAGAGCTCATTTGGTCTGTGCTCATTGGTGCCCAAGACCTCAAACGTGTTCCTGAGATGGTTTTGCAATTCTAGTAGGACAGACTTAAGGTCAAATTTTGGTTGTACAGGACATGATGGTAGGAGAGGTTATTCCTTAGAGTGGGACATCATGCTGGAGAAGGTGGAGGGGTGGCAAAAAGAGGCAGACTGTCAACCAGGTGGTTGACACAGAGACTGTAGCAATACACCTGAATGTGTCAGAGATTGTGAGGATGACACAGACTACGATATTGTTCACATCTGTTGTTCATAGGATCACTATGAGTCATGACTGATGACTACAACAACAACAACAGTGGTAAAGAGTTGCACTGCCAACCCAAAGGTAAGCAGTTCTAGTCCATCAGCTGCTCCTTGGGAAGAAAAATAATGGGCAATCTCCTCCCGTATTATTGTACTGCCTCTGAGAATCTGCTAGAGGGTCAGCTATGAGTAGGTTCTGACTTGATAGTACACAAAAACAACTTCTTTAAGATCTATATTTAGTCCTACAAATGTAAGGAGTCCTTGGACTCCTCCGTATTTAATTCTATAAATGTAAGAAGCCACTATGGAATTGACGCCAACTCGTGATGATGCCATCTTGTGTCAAAACAGAGCTCTGGTCCACTGGATTTTCAATGGATGATTTTTCACAAATAGATCCCCAGGCATGATTTTTGAGGTGCTCCTGGATGGACTCAAGCTCCTAACCTAACAATTATTTGGTGAATGTGCTGACTGTTTGTTTACCCAGACTCTCCAGTGACCAATTTCAAACAGTTCCATCATTTGATAGACCAGTGCCATTTCACGGGGCCCACATTCAGAAGGGCTTCATGCTCACAATTTAATTTTTCACCGTTATCATCTTGAAATGGTTAATTCTGTTGCCTTTGTGGTTTTGTTTTGTAAGTGACGTCCAATAATGTGTCATGCCATGACTCAAAGAGAGTTAGGCTTCCTCCCACCTCTCTGTTTCCAGGAAACTGGTTCTCAGCTACTGATTTTCTACTGCATGATATCTCGGCTCTGCCAGGCCTCCTTCTCCTGGCCCTGCCCAGGATCCCTGTCCCACTCCACACCCTGTGTGAGCACAGGTTCAGGAAAGGCAGGCCAGGTATATGGACCCATGGTCTCTTGGGGAGAAGCATGGTGGCCACTGGCCCTATTGGAAATTGGCAACACCACCGTGTTTGCTGGAGACTTGGCCAATTAATTTGTAGGTAAGTTCATCCTGGTATGAAAATAATTGCAATTTCTTGAAGGTAGTCCATTTTTCATGTATTGAGGCAATGAGCCTATAAGGGGGGATGCCTGGCTTGATGTCACAGTATAATAACAGCAAGGGTTGTCAGACGTGCAACTGTCAGGAGGGTAGATCAAAACCACCACAACATGAGGTCTTCAAAGCTTGCAAGTGGCCTCTAATACATGACTATTGTTCTCTGCGTTTGTGGGGCAAAGAAAAATGAGGACAATCAAAGACTCCAGGGAACAATTAGTCCAAAGAACAAATGGCCCTGGTGACTCCCAGCTTCCATCAGCCTCAGACCACAAGAACAAGAGAGTGACCTGCTACCATTACCATCACCTCTGACTGGGATCACGAAGAAGTCTTGGATAGAGTGAGAGAAAAACGGAGAAAAAAATAAAACATTTAAAAAAGACAAGACTAGATTTACTGATCTGGTAGAACACTTGAGATACTGCCTCTTGGACTTAGACCTGTGTTGACTGATAGAAACCACCTTACAGATGTTGTTGTTGTTAAGTGTGTGCCATTGAGTCGTTTGCGACTCATAGCGACCCTATGGACAACAGCCCTAAACCGTGCTCTATCCCGTGCCAATCTCATTGCCTCTGACACACCCATCCCGATTACCCCAGTCACTGAATCAATCCACCTCATAGAGGGTCTTCCACTCCTGCGCTGTCCCTCTACTCTACCCAGCATGATGTCCCTCTCTAAAGACCTGTCTCTCCTTACAACATGTCCAAAGTACGTCAGGCGAAGCCCCAGAATCCTTGCCTCCAAGGAGCAGCCTGGTTTAACCCTCTTTAGGATGAATCTGTTTGTTTTCTTGGCAGTTAGAAAACAAAAAAGGTTAACAATAGCACTGTGAGAAATGTGCCCCTCAGCACTTTCAGTTATATGAGACCAAAAGGGCACCATTTGCCAAAAACCGAAATTCAGAAGGCAGGCAGGGGCAGAAAAGTTGGGTGAATAGAAATGAAGAACACAGAATGGAAGTGGGGAGAGTTCTGAGATAGCGAAGGAATCGTAACTAAAATCACAAAACAATCTGTAGGAATTATTGGATGAGAACCTAGTTTGCTTTGTAAACTTTCCCTTGAACCACAATTAAAGGCTTTAAAAACATGAACTGTGTTCCTTTATCTTACTTTTAATGGTTTAGTAATAAATACTTTAGAAAGCAGATATTGGAAGGGGAAACTCCCCCAAAATAAGTCCTTAATATAACAATAGAAGGAAAGAGAACCTTTTTATTTTAGTAGCACTCCTCCCCTGCTGTTTGAACAAGGGGTTGCATTTTTCTTTTACACTATACCCTGCAAATTGTGTAGTCTTGGTTTCAAGATTTGTATTTTCAGACTAGATGTCTCTTCTGAGTTGCAGATGATATATTAAACTGTCTTCTCAATATCATCCCCACTTAGATATTTCTAACGCATTTCAAAAGAAGGAGATCTAAAAATGGTATTGATAATCTCTGCCTTAAACACATTTCCCTAATTGGAGAATAACATGAGGGAGTTTCATGTCTCTAATTCAAGAATCATTTTTTACTTCTTTTCTTTCTTTTCCTCCATATCCCATCAATTGTCAGATAGGCTGCATCTACCTCCTGGATATTTCATGCACGTCCTATATCTGTTGTCTGTTGCTGCATGTCCTGAAATTCTAGCAGAGACCTAAAGGAAGTAAGAATTGAGACATAAGTATAATGATGAAAATTTATTTCAGGCTGATGGGAGAGCAAGGGTAAAAGTTCCAAAAAGGACTAGTAAAGAGAACAATGTGACAATTACATAACCAACAGTTTCAAACTTAATAGCTTGGAAGAACAATAAGCACTTACTGGGTTGGGGTTTCACACATAGCAGAGCTATGATCTTTACTGTGATCTATTGAAAGTCAGCCCTAGACAGACACAAGGATTTGAAGGGGGGAGGGTGGAAAATGCATTTATTTATTGTTGCATACAGATTTTATGCATCAGGAATTGGCTGTAACCTAGTAAAGGAGTTTGAGTCTGGATTTTCTCATGTAGTGGTAGTTAAGATGGTGGCTAAGATTGTGGTTACCTGAAGGTTTGATTAGGATTTGAGATCCATTTCTAAATAAAAAACAAAACAAAACAAAAATACCCCTACAGAGTAAAAAAAAAAAAAAAATAAAGGGTATGACTCTTTGTTAACAGGAACCTCAGATCCTTCCTGTGAAATTCTCTCTGGATATATATTATAGAAATGTTTTTCAAGTATGCTTTAACAGTTTCTGACTTAGTAGCTATTCAATAAAAGAGACAAAGTGAATCAAGAATAAGCCCAAGGTTTTAAAAAGTGACTGATGGAAGCTAGTTGCTTTTCACATGCAGTGGAGAATGAAAGCAAGTTTGTGGGTTTAGGTCCTTAAATACGGTTACAATATTAGATACTCACGTGGAGATGTCCAGTACACATGAACTTGGAATTAGAAGGTGAAGTCCATCCCAAAGACTGGACATGATCATTTAGAGAATGAATTTAAATGAAGAGATGAAGTCCTAAGAGTAAGCCCTAGGACACTCCACTCTAATGAATGCCCTGAAACATGAGGAATAACTAGCAAAGGAGACCAAAGTAGACTTGCCAGGAAGAAATGAGGAACAAGGGGAGAGAATGAAGTCTTAGAAGCTAAGAGAAGATTTTTTTTCAAAGAGAAGGAAATTCTTTTCTGTGTCAAATGCATCAGATTGCGTCTTTTTAAAAGATTTCACAGGATTTTTGTAGCTTCAGCAGTTTTCTGGGAGAAATGAGAGACTTGAGAACTGGCCATTGAGCTTGAATATATGGAAGTCATTCGTGAGCCCAGCAGTTACAGGGCAGTGGCTGGGGACAAAAGTCAGATAAGAGTTTATAAGAAAAGGAAGTAGTAGCAATGATTATGGACTCGTAGCTCTTGAGTCGAGGACGATTAATAGTGAGCCTGAGAGCAACAGATCTGAATCCTGTTCTATCCTGTGCCATCCTCATCATTTCTGACATACTTGAGCCTGTTGCCACAGTCACTTTGTCAGTCCACTCGTTGACGGTCATCCTTAATTTCACTGACTCTCCACCTTTCCAAGCATGGTGTCCTTTTCCAGAGAATAGGCTCTCTTAACAACGTGCCCATAGTATGTGAGACAAAGTTTCACCATCTTTACCTTTAAGGAGTACTCTGGCTGGATCTTCTCCAAAACATACCTGTTTGTTCTTTTGGCAGTCCATTGCACTCTTCTCTAACACTATTGCACAAAAGGCTTCAATTCTTCTTCTGTCATCTTTAGTAATTGTCCAGCTCTCAAATGCATAGCAAGTAATTGAAAAGACCGTTGTTGTTTTCTTTTGTTTGTTTTTTTAAATTTTTATTAAATTTTATTCATTTTAATGAACATTTACGAAAAGACCGTTGTTTTAATCAGGTTCATCTTGGTCTTTAAACTGACATCCTTACTCTTCAGGATGTTGGAGCGTTCCCTTGACAGAAGACTAATATATTGCATCTCTTGATTTCCTGACTGCTAAGACAGAAGAGGAAGCGAAGACCAAAATGGATGTCAGAAGAGACTCTGAAAATTGCACTGGAGCACAGAGAAGCCAAAGCACAAGGAATAATTCAAGACACTAAAGAGTTGAATAGAAGATTTCAAAAGGCAGCACGGGATGACAAAGCAAAATATTACAATGAAACGTGCAAGGAGTTGGAGTCAGAAAATCAAAAGGCCCGAACTCACTCAGCATTTCTTAAGCTCAAGGAACTGAAGAACAAATTCAAACCTCGAGTTGCTATAATCAAGGATGCTTTCGGCAGAAT
>NW_006399815.1:5067575-5074480 GCF_000299155.1 Elephantulus edwardii
AGATTGTACACAGCTTTAGTTTGCTTGGCTCCACAGTCAACACTCTTGGCACCAGTAGCCAGGAAATTAAATGGCACATTGCCATGGGAAAATCTGCTGTTAGGGACCTCTCCAAAATACTAAAGAGCAATGATGTCTCTCTGGAGACTAAGGTGCATTTGATCAAGGCCATGGTCTTCGCAATCACTTGTTATGCATCAGAGAGTTGGACAATGACCAAGGAGGACAGAAGGAGAACTGATGCCGTTGAACTGTGGTGCTGGAGAAGAGTATTGAGAATACCATGGACTACTAGGAAAACAAACAGATTCATCCTGGAAAGGGTTAAACCGGGTGGCTCCTTGGAGGCAAGGATACTGAGGCTCCGTCTAACATACTTTGGACATGTTATGAGGAGAGAACCGTCCTTGAAGAAGAACATTATGCTTGGGAGGGTGGAGGGACAGCACAGGAGGGGAAGGCCCGCTATGAGGTGGATTGATTCAGTCACTGGGGTAATCGGGATGGGAGTGTCAGAGACAGTGCGATTGGCACAGGACAGAGCAGAGTTTAGGGCTGTTGTACATAGGGGTCACTATAAGTCGCAAGCGACTCGACGGCACATAACAACAACAACAACACAACAGTGTTGATTGTGGATACAAAGTGGATGGCCAACTTCAATCTTTTCCATATCATGATGTTGCCTATTTGTTCAGTGGTGAAGATTTTTGTCTTCTTGATGTTGAGATGCAATCCATATATGAAAAAATTCATATATAGATTCATATATCTACAATGAGCTGTCCATCTGCATTTGTATTATAATAGGCAGCGGAAAGCTTAATATATACAAAATCAAGTTCCTCATCTTCCTTCCAAAACCTAGGTTTCTCACAATCTTCTTCAAAGAGCTACCTATATTCCTTTGGAGTTATTATCTAATTTCTGAAATATAATGTTGTAGTTGTTGTTGTTATGTGCCGTTGAGTCGCTTGCGACTCATAGTGACCCTATGTACAGCAGCCCTAAACTCTGCTCTGTCCTGTGTCAATTGCACCGTCTCTGACACACCCATCCCGATTACTCCAGTGACTAAATGAAACCACCTCATAGAGGGCCTTCCCCTCCTGCGCTGTCCCTCCACCCTCCAAAGCATGATGTCCTTCTCCGAGGACTGGTTTCTCCTCACAACATGTCCAAAATATGTTAGACAGAACCTCAGAATCCTTGCTTCCAAGGAGCCACCCGGTTTAACCCTTTCCAGGACAAATCTGTTTGTTTTCCTAGCAGTTCATGGTATTCTCAATACTCTTCTCCAGCACCACAGCTCAAAGGCATCAATTCTCCTTCTATCCTCCTTAGTCATTGTCCAACTCTCTGATGCATAACAAGTGATTGCAAAGACCATGGCCTGTATCAGACGCACCTTAGTCTCCAAAGAGACACCATTGCTCTTAAGTACTTTGGAGAGGTCCCTAACAGCAGACTTTCCCATGGCAATGCGCCTTTTAACTTCTGGCTACTGGTGCCGAGAGAAATATAATGTGGAAAGCTGAAAATATTTACCCTCTGGCCCTTTACAAAACAAATGTGCCCATTCCTGGGTTGTACTGCCCTTTCTTTCACTCGTTATAAGGTATATTACTATAGTTTTGAGCTGAAGCTGTTTCAGCACATAAACTATATGCACAAATGATGTTTATAAAGAACTTTATTCATGTGTTCATTTTCATTTACGATATTTAACAATAACATTACACATACACACACACAGAAATTACCATGTAAAAAATGACAGAACACTTTGTGGAATCAGCAGGCAACTCAGAGTGGTCTCCAAGGATGTTTCTGACAAACGTTTGATTTCTTTTCCATGGAATCAAGGCAGAGAACAAGAAAATATTCAAGAGGCGAGCTTCCAGTTGAGCTCAGTGTTGTTTAACTTCTCTTTCCCAAATTGTTTGTGAAGCTTCTCAGTATTTGGTGACAAGAAGGCCAATTACCAAGTGTTTGTGCTTCTCCTTCTGAGTTCTTGGAATTCCTACACATAGGATTTCAAGTACGTTCCTACCTTTCCTGAGCAGCGTGCATTCAAATGGAATGTGTCACTTATCCTCCCCTCACTGTTTCCTGGTGTAACTTCTGAATGCTGATATTCCTGATGCTGACTGGAGAACTTGTCGCGTTCACCTTGGAGAGTTCTCTGTTCTTTTTTTCTCCCATAAACTTTTCTGTGACTTGTGCACTTCTACCTCTTCTTCTCCTCACTGAGGACACGAGTTGAGACTGTTATTGCAATTCTGAGTTGCAGACTATCCGAATCCTGAAAGTTATCATGCTAGACACTTTTATCACTGAGCCTGGGAAATTTATTAAGACCATGGCTCAGGTGTAACTGAGATGCAATGCTCTTGTTGCTCCTGGTCACCACAGGCACATGGTGTGAATATCGCAGCAAGAGTTGGAGACCTGGGTAGAGAGAGACTTGGGTTTTGCGTATCAGAAGTTTTTTTTTTTTGGTGGTTGTTGTTATTTTTCTCAATATAATAGAAAATAAGGTCATTAACAGTAGATGAGGAAATGGCAGGAAGTTTAAGCAGACACACATGGAATAGTTATCTAGAAGAACTGGAGAGCAAATGATCAAGAGAGATCATATAGCATCGCACCAAAGATCCACAGGAGTTAAGCAAACCTGAATGAATTAAAAAGTGAAATTTGTCAGCATGGTCATTTTTTTTCCAGGCATATTAAGCTGCTCCAGGGTATGTTTGGACAGAATTTTTTTTAAAAAACAAAACCTTCAAATTCATTGCCATTGAGTCAGAACCAAATCATAGCTGGTTCTCCATCCAAGGGGATTTTAGAGGCTGTAAAATGCAAGGGAGGAGATTGGCAATCTTTCTTGTGAGGAGCAGCAGGTGAATTTGAACCTCAGGAGGGGCACTTCCTTGCCAAAAGGCCTTGAGTAGCCCAAGTCACAAGGTGCTTGGAATAGATCAAGCTGAAAGAACCAAAAAAAAAATAAATTCAAACATGGAGTTACAAAACTGAGAGATGCTATGGGCACAATCTTGAATGATCCATGAAACATCAAAAGAAGATGGAAGGAATACATAAAATTACCATGCCAAAAAGAATTATTTGACACCAAAAACATCAGGAAGTACCATATGAACAAAAGCCAATGGTAATGAAGGATGAAATTCAAGGTATACTGAAGCCATTAAAAAAAAGGAGGCACCAGGAATTGGTGGAATACCAACTGACAAGTGTCAACTAACAGATGTAGCCCTGGATGTGCTTAGGATTGCCAGCACAACCAAAGGTGAGGAAAGAGGCATGAAATAGATTTCCCCTTAAAACTCTCAAAAAATTAACACACTGTTTCTGGAACTTATAAATCAGTTAATTGTAGTGCTTTATGAGATCCACCCTAAAAGATTAATATACTCATCTTCTTAACCTTTTCCAAAGCACATTTGTTTTGCCTGTTGTGGTCAGAATGAGTGTTCTGATATAAAAATCTGATGGAATTACTCCTTACAAAGTCTTCCCATTGCATTTTGAATAGGGACTAAACATTTTCCTGATCTAATACACTGCCTATGTTTCAAGTGGAATTTTCAACACTCTGTCTTCACCAAACGTGAACTCCCAAGGGCAAAGATTTAGTGTCTTTCACTGCTGTACACAGAGCAGTAAGAGAACCTGGTGCATACAGGTGCATGATAGGCATTGCTGCCTGGCTGGTTTAGTAAAGATCAGTTGAATGAATGTAATATTGAACAACCTTGGAGGCATTTGAATTTACTCTTTATTATTCAGATCCTTTGGTGTAATCTGAGTAAAAGAAATAAATAAAGGGGAAAATAATTGGGGAAATGCTCCCAAGCAGAATTCATTCATATTGCAAAGCCTTTCAGAAGCATTCTTGAAAAGAATTCTCCTCGCTCTACTAACTTGGCCAGATTTAAAAAAAATTTGAAAAGACCTTTTTGTTTTCTTTTATAATATAAAGTATGAATACTATCGTACTCAAATAATAGAGGGAGAAAATCTACACAGAGTATCCACATTGGTAAGGAGAAGTAAAACCACCCCTATTTACAGATGACGTGATCCCATGTACAGACAATCTCAGAGATTCCACAAGAATGTTACTAGAACTAAAGGATTCTGCAGTGGCAGGGTATAATATCAACATACAAAGAAGCAATTGGTGGCAGTTCAGCACAGGAAAGGAAGACCCTGAATGGGACGGATTGACATAGTGGCTATGGCAATGGAGTCAAGCGTGTTGAAGATGGTGAAGTTAGTTCAGGATAGGGTAATCTTCAAAGTTGTTACACATAGAGTCATGATGAGTTGAAGTTGACTCGATGGCCCATAACAATAACAACACTAGCAAAGGGTACCCTGAAAAGAAAATAAAGAAAACAAAACTAATTATGTTGTTGTATTTGTGTGTCATCAAGTCAAAACAGACTTATAATTATCAAGGGGTTTTCTGAGGCTGTGAATTGATCAAGAGAAGATTGTTCCTCTTTCTCCTGCAGTAGCTGGTGGGTAATATTTATTCCCATTCCAACAAAAGGTGATCCAACAGAGTGTAGAAATTATCAAACAATATCATTGATATCACATGCAAGCAAGATTCTGTTGAAGTTTATTAAAAAAAAAGACTGGAACAGCACATCAACAGAGAAGTGCCAGAAGTGCAGGCTGAGTTTAAAAGAGGCCATGGTACTAGGACTATAATGGCTAACGTTAGATGAATCTTGGCTGAAAGCAGGGAGTACCAGAGGAATGTCTATATGTGTTTCATTGACTCTGCAAAGGCATTTGACTGTGTGGATCACAACAAACCATAGCTGACTCTGAGAAGAAGGGGAATCACAGAACACTTGATTGTGCTTATGTGAAACCTATACTTAGACCAGAAGGTAGTTATCAAAACAAAGCAGTGAAACATTGAATGGTTCAAAATTGGGGAGGGTATATGCTAGGGATGTGTTTTATCTCAATACCTTCTCAATCTATATGCAGAACAGATTATCCAGAAGGCTGGGCTCTATGAGGAGAAATGTGGCATCAGAATTGGAGGAAAACTAATCAACAATCTATGTTATGCAGATTACTCAACACTGCTTCCTGAAACTGAGGAGGACCTGACCTGTTTGCTTCAGATGATCAATGACTGCAGCCTTCAATAAAACAAAGATCCTCACCACTGGGTTGATTGGCAGCATCAGTACAGCTTGTGAAGAGACTGAGATTTGTTAATGTCTTTAGTTTGCTTGGACCCATAATAAACACTCTTGGTATCAGTAGCCAGGAAATGAAAAGACAAATTACATTGGAAGGCTGCTGTCAGAGACCTTTCCAAAGTACTGAAAAGCAACAATGTTAGTCTGGAAACTAAGGTGTACCTAATTCAGGTCATAGTTTTTGCAATTACTTGATATGCATCAGAAAGCTGGACAACGACTAGGGATGATAGAAAGAGAATTGATGCCTTTGAGCTGTAGTGCTGGAGAAACATATTGAATAGACCATGGACTGCTAGGAGAACAAACAGGTTGGTCCTAGAGAGGGTGAGACCAGGCTATACTTTGGAGTCAAGGATTCTGAAGCTTTGCCTGACATACTTTGGGCATGTTGCAAGGAGGGACTGGTCCTTGGAGAGGGATGTCATGATTGGTAGGGTAGAGGAACAGCGAAAGATAAGAAGACCTTCAAAGAGAGGAATTCATTCAGTAACTGGGGTACTGGAGATAGGTGTGTCAGAGACAATAAGATTGGCAAGGGATAGAACAGGGTTAAGGGCTGTTGTACATAGGGTCGCTATGAGTGGCAGGTAACTCAACTGCACATAACAACAATAACATCAATCTTTAGGATGTCAGTGTATACTCCTTACCCATTAATCCACCAGATTAATTATAATAGTCCTCAAAAGGACTATTATAGTCTGGAAATAAAATATTTGGAAATAAATTTAGCCAGTGTTATGAAAGATATATAAAAGGAAAAGTACGAAGCATTACTGCAAGAAACCAATAGATACATGCATAAATGGAAAAACATTTCATGTTCATGGACTGAAAAACTTAAAATTATAAAAATGTCAATGCCACCCAGCCCTCTATCCAGTGCTATCTAGTCTATTCAGACTCACAACAACTCTCCTCTGGATTTACTAAGTTGTAAACCTTTATGGGTAGAGACTGCTCATCTTTCTTTTGTACAGTAGTTGGTGAGTTTGAGTTGCTGACCTTTTAATTGGTAGTGTGATACATGGCACACTGCACCATCACAAATTCTTACACTACCCGAAGTCATCTACAAGTATAATGCAATTATGATTCAAATCCCATAAGCATTCTTTAATAAAATAAAAAAAAACCCAAGCTCCCCAAAATCTCTAGTGTTATATAGAAAAGTTCCAGAGTAGCTAAACAGTACTGAAGAAGAAGAAGGTAGGAAACCTCAAATAGCCTAATATCAAAATTCACTATACTCCCAAAGAACTAACAACAATCTGTTACTGGTATGTCAACAGACACATTAGACTAATGGAACAGAATTGCCAGCTCAGAAGTAAATCTATCAAGTATGGATCATCATTCAATGGAGGAAGGAAGAGTCTTTTCAACAAATGGTGCTAACAAAACTGAATTCATTTGCAGAAAAGGGAAACAGAATACTTGTCTCACACTATACACAAAAGAAACGAAAAATTATTTTTAATGCTGAAAGGGTCAATAGAACAAGAGGACATAACAATAATAAATATCTATGCACCAAATAAAAGACCAGCAAAATACAGAAAACAAACATTAACAAAACTGAAAGAGGAAATCGACAACACTACTATAGTGCTGGGAGACCTCAATACACCCCTCTCAAGAAAAGATAGA
>NW_006399815.1:5094043-5096981 GCF_000299155.1 Elephantulus edwardii
TAACAATAATATTATGAATGGAGAAAACATGGAAGTTGTCCGACATTTGACTTCACTTAAATCTGTAATCAACCTTTTAAAAAACAGCAGTGAAGATGTATTGCATTAGGCAAATATACCGTAAAAGACCTCTTTAACATTTTAAAAAGCATAAATGTCACTTTGAGAGCCAAGATGCACTTGACCTAAACCATATTTACCATTACCTCATGTGCATTAAAAAGCTGGGCAGTAAACAAGGACAACTGAAAAAGTATTGAGGTGTTTGAATAATAGTGATGATGAAGAATATTAAATATACTATCAACTGCCAAGAGGAGTTAAAAAAATCTGTCTTGGAAGACATACAATCAGAATGTACTTAGAAACAAAAATGAAAAGACTTTGTCTCATGTATTTTCGAAATGTTGTCAGGAGAGATCAGTCCCTCAAGAAAACAAAACCAAAACAAACAAATCCCAGAATGGAAGTCTTTTAAAAGATAGATTGCCAAATGGATGGATGACGCCTAACAACAACAGAAATTATTCAGTAAAATAGATACTACTTTACACTGAAAAAAAAAAAAGAATATAGAATGATAAGCAGCCCAGCCCAGCCATCTCCATCAGGTATCCATGTGGTATGGAACCAGAGAATCCACAATAGTAGTGGCAGTAGCAGCAGTATCCACAGCATATGAAAAGTCTGTGAAATGGAATTGAAGCCTCAACGAAGGAAAGAAAGAGAACACAGAACTGTAAAGAGTGCAATACAGTCATCTTGAAGAGCTATCCACATAATGGAATAACCCAGGAGAGAAGTGGTAGCAGTAGCAGTCTCCATACAGCTGAAAAGTTCTAATCACTGGGCCTAGTCCTCTGATTCTCACCAGGTGGTAGGTGGTGTTGCTCCACACCCTCTTACTCAACTACCTTAATGCTCCCCAAAGCTATCTATAACCAGCTCCATCTCAGGCCATGCTCTCTCTGTCCAGTTTCTGGAGCCAGAAACTCTCAGAGTTCCTCCTAGAGTCTGCAGGTTGTGCTACTGAGCTGCAATCATCTCCGAGATTGGAGAATGTGTCTCCTCTGACTGGGAGGCACTCATCTCCTGAACTGGCAAAGACACACTCTTTAGCCTGATAGACTAGCCTAGGTTCCCTCTGAGTGCAGCAGAAACTTTGCCCCATCCTGTCTGTCCTACCTATTGACACACCTTTCCCTTAGCATGTGTGTTTGTTTTATTATATTTGTGTGTTTACTTGTTTTAGGGTTTGTTCTATGTGTACAGTATTTATGACAGTTTGATGTATGGAGAAGCTTATGTGTTACTGTTTATTTTATAGTTTATATTAGTTTTGTATTATAAGATCAGTGATAGGAATAGATGTTTGTATATCTACGTTCATTGCAGCACTGTGTTGCTGTTGTTGTTATGTGCCATCGAGTCACTTGAGACTCATAGCGACTCTATGTACAACAACCCTAAACTCTGCTCTGTTCTGTTCCAATGACACTGTCTCCGACACACCCATCCTGATTACCCCAGTCATTGAGTCAATCCACCTCATAGAGGGTCTTGCCCTCCTGTGCTGTCCCTCCACCCTCCCAAGCATGATGTCCCTCTCCAAAGACTGGTCCCTCCTTACAGCATGTTCAAAGTATGTCAGATGAAGCCTCAGGATCCTTGACTCCAGGAAGCCGCCTGGTTTCACCCTTTCCAGGATGAATCTGTTTGTTTTCCTAGCAGTCCTCAATACTCTTCTCTAATACCACAGCTCAAAGGCATCAAATCTCCTTCTATCCTCCCTAGTCATTGTCCAACTCTCTGGTGCATAACAAGCACAATAGAAGCAACCTAAATGTTCGTTAGTGAATTAATGGATAAACAAATTGTGATACATGCACACAGTGGAACACTCTAAAAAACCTCATTGCTATAGAGCTGAATCCAACTTATAGTTGACACTCTAGTGGCCTTCAGAGGTTATATAAATAATACAGTAGGAAATTACCCACCTACCTAAAGCAGCTGGCAGATAAAAATTACCTGCCTTTAGGTTGGCAGCACAACTCCTTACCCACTAGGCCACCAGAACACTCTGTACTAGATAGTTTGTTGTTGCTGTTGTTGTGTGTGGTCAAGTTGCAACCAACTCATAGTTGATTTTCCAGCAGATTTTCAGAGGCAGTAAATCACATGGGAGGAAATCAACCATCAAGTAGAACTTCGTGTCTGTGATTATTGCAGTGTAGTTCCTTACCACTAAGCCAGATACACATTAATATCTGTGATAGGATTAGCAATATGGGACTCTCAGTTAAACTTGGTCAAGGTGAATGAAGACCCTAAGAGGCATGAAAAACATAAGGCAGAATATTGCTGTTGTTGATGTGTACCATTGATTTGGAATGAACCTATAACTGACCCTCCAGTCAGTTTTCAGAGATAGCTAATCACACTGAGGAAGAAGGCTTATCCTTCTGCACAGCAGCTCATGGATTCGAACCACAAACCTTTGGATTGGCAGCATGACTGCTTACCACTAAGCCATCAGAACTTCCTAAGGCATAATTTATTTTTTATCTTTCTTGTTATTATTATAGTCAGGGAGCTCTGCTGACCTAATGGCAAGGAATTGTGCTGTCAACACAAAAGTAATGGTTCAAATCCACCAGCTACACCAAGAAGCAAGACGAGCAATTTCCTTCTATGTGATTTACCATCTCTGAAAACTACCTGGAGAATCAACTAAGGATATATTCCAACTTGATGATACACAATAACGGTTGTTGTTTGTTGTTATGTGCCATCGAGTCACCTGCAACTCAGTGATCCTATACAACAGCTCCAAACCCTGCTCTACCCTGTTTGTTGTTGTTGTTATGTGCCGTCGAGTTGTTTGCGACTCATAGCAACCCTATGCACAACAGCCCTAAACCCTGCTCTATCCTGC
>NW_006399815.1:5097676-5099922 GCF_000299155.1 Elephantulus edwardii
ATTGAGCCTCAGTCCATACTGAAGGCTGCAGTCCTTGACCCTCCGCAGCGAGTGCATGAGGTCCTCCTCAGTTTCAGCAAGCAGGGTTGTGTCATATCCTGTACCAATCTTATTATTTTTTATACACCTATCCCCCATTACCCCAGTCACTGAATCAATCAATCTCATCAAGGGTCTTCCTCTCTTGCTCAGTCCCTTTACTCTCCCAAGAATGATGTCCCTCTCCAAGGAGTGGTCCCACCTTGAAACATGTCCAAAGTAGGCCGGACAAAGCTTTAGAATCCTTGCCTCCACGGAGCAGCCTGGCCTCACTCTCTCCAGGAAAACCTGTTTGTTCTCCTAGCAGTCCATGGTATATTCAATACTCTTCTCCAACACCACAGCTCAAAGGCATCAATTCTCCTTCTATCACCTTCTATCATCGCTAGTCACTGTTCAGCTTTCTGATGTATAGCAAGTAATTGCAAAGACCATGGCCTATATCAGGTGCACCTTAATCTCCAGAATGGCATCATTGCTCTTCAGTACTTTGAAGAGGTTTCTGACAACAGACTTTCCCAATGCAATTAATCTTTTACTTTCCTGGCTTCTGGTACAAAGAGTGTTGATTGTAGAGCTAAGCAAACTGAAGCTGTTAACAATCTCAATCTCTTCACCATCTATCATGATGCTGCTAGTTGGTTCAGTGGTGAGAATCTTTGTTTTCTTGATGTTGAGCTTCAATCAATATTGAAGGCTATAGTCCTTGACTTTCTGTAGCAAGCACTTCAGGAACTGAAGAACAAATTCAAGCCTTGAGTTGTAATACTTATGGATGTTTGGGCAGAATATTTAATGATTCAGGAAGCATTAAAAGAAAATGGAAAGAATAGAGAGTCATTGTACCAGAAGAAATTGGCAGACACAGAAGAATTTCATGAAACAACAAATGAATAGGAACCTGTGGTGCTGAAGGAAGACGTTGAAGCTGCTCTGAAAGAACTGGCAAAAAAACAAGGCCTCAGGTATTGATGGCATACAAATTGACATATTTCAACAACCAGACACTGCCCTGGATGTGCTCGCCAAGTTGTGCCAAGAAATCTGGAGGACAACCACCTGGCCAACTGACTGGAAGAGATCTGTATTTGTTCCCATTCACAGAAAGGTTACCATATAGAGTGCAGAAATTATCATAGAATATCATTGAAATAACATGCAAGCAAGATTCTGTTGAAAATTATCCAAAAACGACTGGAACAGCACAACAACAGAGAACTCCCTTAAGTGCAGGCTGGGTTTAGAAAAGGCCGTGGTACTGGGGATATTATAGCTAATGTCAGATGGATCTTGGCTGAAAACAGAGTACCAGACGAATGTCTATCTGTGTTTTATTGACTATGCGAAGATATTTGATTCTATGGATCATGACAAACTGTGGCTGACTCTGAAAAGAATGAGAATCCCAGAAACTTGATTGTGCTTATGTGAAACCTATTCTTGAACCAGGATGTAGTCATTAAAACAAAGCAGGGAAACACTGCATGATTCAAAACTGGGAACATTGTATGCCATGGATGGATCCTATCTCCATATCTTTTCAATGTATATGCAGAACAGATTATGCGGGAGGCTAGGCTCTACGAGGAGAAATGTGCCATCAAGTTTAGAGGTAGACTCATCAATAACCTGCTTTATGCAGATGACATGACAACAACTATAGTTACAAAATTTTATATGATATATTACTCTGCTTTATATATCACATCTATGCCATATACAATTTTGTAATTTTAATACTAACAATTTAAAAAATGTGAATGATGACTGATGACAGGCATAGTTTGAATGTTTTATGGGTATGGAAGATGTGTGGAATTTTGTGTGTGTATATATATTTGTGTGGGCACATGTACACACGTTTGTATTTACTGCATGAATGCAATAAAACATAGGGGGTCCAGTTATGTAAACTTCCTAGACATATCCAAATACATTATAGGATTAATTGACTGAATTTGAAGGCTCAGGATCATTGGCTAGGTGAAACAGCATACATTACTTAGTTCCTAAAAATAGCGTTCTACATTCTAGTTTGTTGAGTAGTCTCTAGGATCTTAGAAGTACTTGTCAGTGATCAGAAAAACTGGGTAAATTGTGTATACTGCACTGAAACAGATGAGGGAGTGAATAATTTAAAAGCGATGTATGATAGGGTCTTATGGTTATCACAAGAGTCCACAAATAAGGTTGCATAGTGGAATGTA
>NW_006399815.1:5104968-5115046 GCF_000299155.1 Elephantulus edwardii
GGGGGGGAGGAGGGATGCGCAGGGAGAGAAATGCAGCAGTGAATGAATAGAAATCCAAAATCTCTGTAAATGCTCATTAAAATTATTTTTTAAAAAAGTTATCTTTCAGTCAAGTGATATATTGCTATTATTGTGTACTTTCAAGTTGGAACCAACTCATAGCTAACCTTCCAGTGAATTTTCAGAGGCATGAAATCACATGGAAGGAGACTGCCCATTTTTCTCTGGTGGAGCAGCTGGTGGATTTGAACCATGTTCTTTTGGCTTTGCAGCACAATTCTTTATCATTAAGCCACTAGAGCTCCCTTAGACGATATTTTATATTTTTCTTTTTAGATTTTTATTTGATAATAGATTGTTATTGTTGGTATAGATCATTGAGTCATTTGCAACTCATAGCAACCCTATGTACAAGAGCCCTAAACCCTGCTCTATCCTGTGCCAAACTCACTGTTTCCAACACACCTACTCCCATTACTTGAATTATTGAATTGATCCATCTCATCAAGGGTCTTCCTATCTTGCGCTGTCCCTCCACCCTCCCAACCATTATGTCCCTCTACAAGGACTGGTCCCTCCTTGCAACATACCCAAAGTATGTCAGATGAAGCTTCAGAATACTTGCCTCCAAGGAGCAGCCCGACTTCACCCTCTCCAAGACAAACCTGTTTGTTCTCCTAGCAGTCCATGGTATATTCAACACTCTTCTCCAGCACCACAGCTCAAAGGCATCAATTCTATTTCTATCATCCCTAGTCACAGATCAGCTTATAAAATAAACAGTAACAAATATTTGAGGAATGTACTCCTTCAGACACTTGTAAACAATCTGTTGTATGAGACCAAAAAGTCAACATCCATACAAAAACAAAGATAAGAACCCACAGAGGGGCAGGGAACCTAGATGGATAGACACATGGAATGATAAGAGTGGAATGATAAGAGTGTTGATATTTTATGGGGATTGTAACCAACATCATAGAAAAAAATTGTGTATAGATTATTGTATAGAAATAAGATATGCTAAAATTCCTAAAATACAGTGAAAATAAACCAATGCTATGTATTTGTGGAGTATTCCTCCAATCCTTTCCCATATTCTTCTTCACATAGTCTTGTCTTTGGACACATTATCAGAAGGGACTAGTCCTTGGGGAAAAATATCAGGTAAAAGAAAGAAAGATCATTAATAAGATGGAATTAGTGACTGAAATACAGGGCTTGACCAAGGTGGATATTGTGGGGAGGATGCAGGATAGGACAAGGTTCCAATCTATAGCTCCCAGGATTTCTATAAGTCCATCTAGAGCTGATTTAAAGTTTATGAGAAGACATGCTTAGCTTATATGCAAGTATTATTCAATTTCATCTAAGAGATTTGGTTGGTCATGGGTTTTGGTTTCCATAGCAGTTCTGGAATAAATCTCTTCCAGATATTAAAACGTAATCATATTAATTAAATCTCTTCATTGACATCTCAAACAAAATACAACATTTATTGACAAAACTTATAGAAACTCTCAAAACCTGGGGACTCGCACACTCATACACATTTACACACATGTACACACACAACCAGAGTAAGGAGAAACTAATTACAGTAATGTCATCGTCAGACCCCATCTGACTTCAGGGGAAATAATGTGAAGAAAGATCAGGTTAAAGTTTATACCCATGAGGCATAGCCTCAGTCCTATCTTCACTCTTCTATCTTTTTACCAGTTCTTTTATCTGTCATCCTTCTTCTAGCTTTCTTTCCTTCTCTCTTGCCTTTAATAATCTGTTGCAATGATCATGTGACACTCATAAATCAGTCTTATAATTAAGGGGCTTGTTAAGAACAGGTCACAATTCAAGATTAGGATCAGAAAGCTCGTAAGCTATCTTCCTTTTTCAGTGCAGGACAAGCCTCAGGTGTCCTGGCAATGCTGACCTCCTCTCTGCTCCCAGAATAGATGAAGAACAAGCTCTTCATAAGTCTATTATCTGTCATCACCGACTTGAGCACTGGGCCTTTTCTGCACCTGTTGTCTCCATCTCTGCTGCTGAGACACTCCTGCATCTGCCACTATCTTCTGTGTTACAGCTCTTCATTAGTGTTACAACTCTTTGAGAAAATCCCTTGCATTTTACCCCTCTTTGTCCATCTCTTGTTGCTTGTCTTCTTCTTTCTGTCTGCCAAATCTCTTTGGGGCTGAGTGCTTGAATACTCAAACTCCTTGGCAGTTTCAAGGTAGCAATGACACTCCCACTAAGGCCATGAACTGACCAATCCCTTCTAGATCTCCTTTTGCAGGCCTCAGCCCACCATTTACCTACTAGTTTCAGTGGGGCTACAACTTACTTCATTTGCAAGGTCTATTGACCAGTCCCTCTAAGGTGCATACCAGTCACAGGGCAAGCTGCAACCCAGAACCAGACACAAACTGTCATATCAAGTAGTTTTAATGGGCCTAGGAAATTTCCATCAAACTAGACAGAAGGAATAAACTTTCTGAGGCAGGAAACTAGAGCAAAGGTGAGTTCTCAGGCTTAGGGGGGGGGAAAAAAAAATCTCTAAAACTGTTTTGCCAAGAGCCCAGGTAAAAAGCCACATAAAGGAACCCATTTTACTGCATAGACTACATAACACAAATCAATAATAATTTGTTTTTGGGGGAATGGTTGAGTACAGAGAATAAATGTGGCAAGAATGGTCCTGGAAAGGACAGTCAATAACAAATTTCTGTTTCTGAAATATCATCCATGGTCCAGAGACCATGGCAATAGAGTTTTGGTTTGCTTTTTTATATCTGAAAACCCATTAGAAGGTCAGCTATGAGACAATTTTGACTCGGCAGCACACAACAACAACAAACAAGAGAAAGGAGGCTGTAATAAGGCTCCTTTTCTCACCTGAAACACTTCACCCTCACTTGTTTCTTTACATTATTTTTCAAAATTGGTTTGCTTACAAAGTTTATGTACATTGTGTTTCACACTAGTCTTCATTCACATTGTGCTTCAGACAATCATTCTCATTATTTATGTTTTATAAAATCATTCACAATTGGACCTTGCCAATCATTACCCTGACTTTTCGCCTGGATCCTTCTCATTTACTTCTCCCCACCCACTCACCAAATTGTGTTTTATAATATACAAATAACTTTGCAAAAGCCTCCACCTTAATACCTACTCAATCAATATCTTTATTATCAGACATTTACTGAAAACGGGGTGGCTTTGTGAACAATAATGGTTCAGATAGCAGACAAGCTGGGAAGAAGCAGACATGCTGGGGAGAATAACCTTTCCCCCTATAGAATTTCACATTGACTGGGTCCTAACCAAGCCACCTCTTCTGCCAGTAAAGACAGAGAGGAACTAATTCTGCTTATCTCCTGCTGGAGAGCAGTGTCTTATCTTGTGAACTCATCTGCTGCTCTGGTATTTATGATGAAAGTATAAAAGCCATTGCAAATCAGCTAGAGACAGATCATAATAGCACTGTCAGTAGCATCTGCCATTTTCTCCTTTAGAGTGTAAATACCACCCAGGATTGTATCCTGAAGATAATCAGAATCATTTAACAAAGATTCTTTAAAGTATTTAAACATTCTTTCTTCCTACAGAGTCAAAAGTTCTAATAATACCATTGGTTGGTGGAAAAAATCAGCAGTGGGGCTTTATAATTGTTTACACAGAAGCAAGACAGTGGAAGAATTATAAGTGCTATAGAGTTGTGCTAGGGAAAGTAGAAATAAAAATTTCAGTCCACAATTTCCCTTTTCTCCTTCAAGTTGTTTCACAATGATGTCAGTTTAAAGACCAGTGTACACCTGCAAACCATGGTCTTTTCAATCACTTACTATACCTCTGAAAGTTGGACAATAAATAAGGATGACGAAGAATTGATGCCCGAGTCATGGTGTTGAGGAAGAGTACTGACTATCCTCTGGACTGTCAAAAGAACCAACAAATATGTCTTGAAGAAAGTGCAACCAGCGTGCTCCTTAAGGCAAAGTTGGTGAAACGTGGTCTCACATGTTGTAGGTATGATGGGAGGGGCCATTCTTTGGAAAAAATGACATCACTTGGAAAAGTGGAGCATCGGAGAAAGATAGGAAGATCCTCAACGTGATGGATCAATACAGTGACTGTAACAATGGGCTTGGACATGACCGAGATCATGAGAATGGCACAGGATAGGCACAGATCTGTTCTTCATAGTGACAGGGAATGGCAAAGGACACGCTGACAAAGGAGATCAATCAGGAGTGGTTTTGACAAAGACTATGGCAATATAACAACAGAAACCGGCCCTCAAGGAATGCGGCTATATGACAACAAAAACAGACTCTCAAGGAATGTGGCAAAACAACAGACTCAAGGAAAACCAGATGTCCAAAGTCACCATAACCAGTAGAAGGAATGCATCATCAGTTGTTTAAACCACACTGCCTGCTGACAGAAGATATATAAACCCTCTTGTAAGATAAAAATGGTGTTAGTTTGTCCTGACTCATTCATAGTCTGTTATGAACGTCTATATACCTCAGTTTCTTTCTCTAGCTCTCACTGGGTATTGGTGTCTTTTTTTGTATTTCTGAGTCAGAACTTTCTAGTTTTTACTCAAAGAGGCCCCTGGACCTCTTTTGGAAATCATCCCCTTGACTATAGGGTCACTGTGAGTCATAATCAACTTGATAGCACCTAATAACAATAATGTACTATATTTTTATTCTATTTAATTCTGCCCTCAAGAAAGAGTATATAAGATATTTATATCTAAGCTGCAAATGAACCTTCTGAAACTCTGTACCCATTAAGGCCTGTGTTCAAAAGGGAACTCTGGTGGCTAGTGGCAAGAAGCTGTGGTACAATCCCAAAGGTATGCCATTTGAGGCCACCAGCTGCTCCACAGGAGAAGGATGGGCAATCTCCTCTCCATAAGATTAACTCCCTCTGAAAACCTACTGGAGGGTCAGCTATAGGTTTGTTCTGATTCTACGGTCAACAACAACTGATAAACTGGGAGCTGGAGAATGAATAAGGATGACAGAAGAAGAATTGATGCCTTCAAGCTGTAGTGTTGGAGAAGAGCACTGAATATCCCATGGACTGTCAAAAGAGTAAATAAATATGTCTTGGAGAAAGTGCAGCCAGAGTCCTCCTTGGAGGCAAAAATTATAAAGCTTCACTCCACATACTTTGAGAATGTTGCTAGGAGGGGCTATTCCTTGGAGGCATGATACTCGGTTGGTGAAAGTAGATGACCAGGTGGACTGGTACGGTGATTGCTGCAATCAATGGGCTTTAGTGTGTCAGAGTGTGAGGATGGCATGGGATAGGAGAGGGTTCAGATCTGTTGTTATGGTGGCTATGGATTGTACTTGACTCTATAGCACCTAAGAACAACAGCAACTGATAAACTATGAAAATTTTAACAAATTGCTTCCCTTTTTGTACTTCAATGTCCTATTCCATGAATGTGAGGAAGAGAAAGTGATAGAGATAAAAATAGGTACTTCAACATTTTTAGATCAAAATTCTCAAGAAATATTTCTTTCTTACCATATGTTATAGGTTAAAGTATATCCTTTGCCCTGCCAAAAACTGCTGAAATCCAAAACTCAACGTCATGCAAATGAGGAAAGATTGAAGTTGTCAGCAATTTTGTGGATCCATTTTACTTGGACCCACAATCAACATCCACAGAAGCAGCAGTTAAAAAAGTCAAATAACATATTGGACAACTCTTCTGCCAAGGGCCTCTTTAAAACTTGAAAGAGCACTTTAAAAACAAATGTATACTTAAGTCAAGTATTTTCAATTGCCGTATGTGCTCCTGAAAGTTGGACAACGAAGAAGAACTGATGACTTTGAATGGTGGTTTTGCAGAAAAGTATTGACTATCCCATGGACTACCAAAAGAATAAACAAAACTGTCTTGGAAGAAATGCAAATAGAGAACCTCTCTAAAGCAAGGATGTAGAGATTTTGTCTCATATACTTTGAGTATGTTATCCAGAAGGCTGGGTTAGTCTAGGAGAAGGACATGATGCTTGGAAATGTAGAGGGCCACTGAATGAGAGGAAGACCTCCAATGAAATGTTTTGATATAATGCCTGCTTCATGGAACTTAAGCATGGCAGAGATTGAGAGGATGGTGCACAGACAGAATTTCATAATGCTGTGCTTAGGGTAGCTATGAATTAGAGCCAACTGACAGTATCAAACAAAACAACACCTGTAGATGTAATTATGTTTGAAAATTTGGGCTTTCTTTGTTATGTTAATGGGAACATATCCAATTAGGATGGTTTTTACAACAATTCACTTAGAGTTTTATAAAAAGCAGGTTAGATACAGAGGAATACACACTTAGGGAAAAGACAGAGGTCAAGTAATTGCTGAAGAAGGAAGAAATACTTAGAGCTATTAAAAAGGAAAGAATTGACATCTCTGAGACCATGATTTGGACTATCAGCTTCTAGAACTGTGAAACGGTTAGAAAATGAGTTTCTGTTCTTTAAAGGCACCCACTTGTGTTTTTATGTCATAGCAACTCTAGAAAACTAATACACTATGTGTAAAACACTGTGCTGGACACTTAGTGTACAGTGAGGTACAGTACACAAAACTGACTCTCAAAGAGATTTAGTCTAAGAAAATAATTTATTTAAGAGCTCATTTACACACACACACACACACACACACACATATCTGGGACAGTCTGCTCTCAGGGACCTTGCCAAAATGTTGAGGAGTAATAATGTCAGTTTGTCAGTTTTAGGACTAAAGTACACCTTATCCTAACATCTGGAAGTTGGATAATGAATAAGGATAATAGAAGAATTGATGCTTTTGAGTTGTGGTGTTGGATAAGAGTGCTGAATATTCCATGGACTGCCAAAAGTACAAACGAATGTTTCTTAGAAAAAGTGTTAGTTTAAAAGTATTTTATTTTAGGGCATTATGTTTATCGTAAGAGTACGGAATGAGGGTTGCAGAGTGGATTATATTTGGGGGTGTGGTTGGGGGATGTGCAGGGGGGATTGTGTACCAATGAGGGAGTGTTTCTTTTGCTTTTCAAGGAGAGGAGCAAATGGGGGGGGGGGGGGGGGGGGGGGGGGGCGGGGAGAGGGTGCAATAATGAATGAATAGAATTCCAAAATCTCTGTAGATGTTCATTGAAATGAAAAAGAAAAAAAAAAAGAAAAAGAAAAAGTGCAGCCAGAGTGCCCCTTGGTGGCAAGGATAGTAAAACTTTATCTCATATACCTTGAGCATTGTTGTTAGAAGGGACCAGTCCTTGGAAAAGGACATCATACTTGAATAGGTAGAGGGTCAATGAAAGAGAGGAAGACCCTTAGCAATGTGGATTGACACATGGGACTGTAAAGACAGGCTTGAATATGTCAAATATTGTGAAGATGGCACAAGTAGGACAGGGTTCAGACCTGTTGAGCTGCCAAAAGTCATAGTTGACTTGATAGCACCTAACAATGCCACACAAAAGCACACACACACACACACACACACACACACACACACACACGGTGGGGAGGGAGAGAGACATGGAAAAGATAAAAATTGTCAATTATTTCATCTTACTTGGATCCACAATCAACACTCTTGGTACCAGAAGTCAAGATCTCAGGGTACATATTGCATTGGGAAAATCTGAAATCAGGGACCTCTACAAATTGCTGAGGAGCAATCATGTCAGTTTGAAGACTAAAGGTGCACCTGATTCAGGCCCTGTTCTTTTCAATCACTTGGTATATATCTGAGGTCTGGACAATGAATAAAGATGACAGAAGAAAATTAATGTCTTTGAGCTGTGGTGTTGAAGAAAAGTGCAGACTATCCCAAGGGCTGTCAAAAGAATAAATAAATGTATTTTGGAAAAAGTGCAGCCAGAGTGCTCCTTGGAGGCAAAGATGATAAAGCTTCATCTGACACACTTTGGCCACGTTGCTAAGAGAGGTTATTCCTTGGAAAGGAATCATGCTTGGAAAGGTGAAGAAACCTTTCAACTGGGTACAACAATGGGCTCCAGTGTGTCAGAAACTATGAGGCTGGAACAGGGTAGGATAGGGTTCAGATCTGTGGTTACTTCAGTGCAGAAACTGATTGAATACCAAATTACATATTTCAGCAAATAGATGATGCCCTGAATGTGCTCACCAACTTGTGCCAAGAAATCTGGAGGACAACTACTTGACCAACTGACTGGAAGAGATCCATATTTATTCCCATTCCAAAAAAAGGTGACCCAGCAGAGTGTGAAAATTATTGAACAATATCACCAATATCACACACTAGCAAAATCCTGCTGGAGATTATCCAGAAAAGACTAGAACAATACATTCAGAGAGAACTATCAGAAATACAGGCTGGGTTTAGAAGAGCTTGTGGCACTAGGGACATTATTACCAATGACAGATGGACTTTGGCAGAGAGCAGTGAGTACCAGAAGAATGCCTATCTGTGTTTCATTAAGTAAGCAAAAGCACTTGACTGTGTGGATCACAATAAATTATGGCTAACCTTGAGGAAAATGGGAATCTCAGAACATTTGATTGTGCCTATATGAAACCTATACTTGGACCAAGAACTCAGAAATGCATGGGTATTGTTTTTTAAATTTTCCTCCTGTAGATGCCAGTTGTATCTTTCCCCCTGATTTACTTGGAAACATCTTGAACTTTTATCAGTCGGGACTTATGACTCACATGAATTACAGTGGAAAGAGAAATGTATAGATATTTAAACAACACAAAACAAAACAATTGATATCCTTTTGCCAAATCTATAACAGGACATGTTTTGAAGGTAGAACAGTACAGCAAACTATGTTGTTGTCTGGTACTTTTGAGTTGCCCTGACTCATAGAGACTTCTGTGCACAACACCAGGAAGCTTGTTCGTTTCTAGGCTATCTTCATAGTCCTGCTGCATGTGAGCTCATTGCTGCAGCTACTGGGTGAAGCCCTCTCATTAAAGGACTTCCTCTTTTTTTTTTTTTCCTCATCTTCTCCTTTACTAAGCATGTTATCTTTCTCTAAGAATTTGCCTTTTCTGATGGCATGCCTGAAGACGTGAGATGATGTTTTGCCATCATTGCTTTTAAGGAGAATTCTGTATCACTGCTTCCAAGGCAGTCTTGCGTGATCTTTTGGCAGTCAAGATATTGTATACTTTTCCTCAAAACCACACTTCAAAGTCATCAATTCTTCAGTCTTCTTTATTTATTGTCCAATTTTCACATGTTTATTGGACATCTAGAAATACCCTGGCTTGGGTCAGGTGCATCTAAGTCTTCCAAGTGACATCTTGTTCTTTAACACTTTAAAGAGTTACTTTGAACATATTTGCCCAATTCAGGATGTCATTTACTTTCTTGACTGCTGCTACCAGGGGTTTTGGTTCCAAGTGAAATGAAATTCTTGACAACTTCAACTTTCCTCTCTTTGTTATGTTTCTTCTTAAATCCAGTTGTGAAGATTTTTGTTTTCTTCTGTTGGTGGGTTTTGAACGTTAACTGCAAATGCTTCAAGTTGCCTTTGCTTTTAACGAGCATATTGCAAATTGCAAGCTGTAAATGAGTCTTCTTCAATCCTAATGCCAGATTCTTCTGAAAAGTCCAGCTTCTCAGATTATTTACTCAGTGTACGGATCGGATAATTACGGTGCATCTTCTTGATTTTTAAGCTGTGCAGTGCTGCCTTGTTCTGTTTCATTCATAGTATGATTCTTGGTCTATGTACAAATTCAACATAAATAAAAGTGCCACAGAAATCTCATTCTTTGAAATACTATTGATAATTTGTTATGCTATACACAGAAAAATGCCTTTGTGTAGTTGCAGTAAACTATAGGTTTGATTGAAGTTGCCAAACACAAGAAGATGGAACCATGGTGGCATAGTAGTTAAGTGCTGAACTGCTAATTAAAGATTGAGCAAGAAACTATGGTGATGAAGGAAGATGTTCAAGCTGCTTTGAACAAAAAATAAGGCCCCAGGAATAGACGGTATACCAATTGACATATTTCAGCTAACAGATGCTGCCCTGGATGTGCTCACCAAG
>NW_006399815.1:5120427-5130767 GCF_000299155.1 Elephantulus edwardii
ACTCTGAGAAGAATGGGAATCCCAGAAGATTTGATTGTGCTAATGCGAAACCTATACTTGGACCAAGAGGCAGTCATCAGAACAGAACAAGGAGACACTACATGGTTCAAAATCAAGAAGGGGGTCCATCAGGCATGTATTCTGTCTACATACCTTTTCAATCTGTATGCAGAACAGATTATCCGAGATGCTGGGCTGTACGAGGAGGAATGTGGCATCAGGATTGGTGGAAGAGTCATCATACCTGCATTATGTAGATGACACAACCCTGCTTGCCTAAACTGAGGAGGACCTGAAGTGCTTGCTGCAGAAGGTCAATGACTGCAGCCTCCTATATGGATTGAAACTCAACATGAAGAAAACAAAGATTCTCACCACTGGGCCAATTGGCAGCATTGAGATAGTTAACAATTTTAGTTTACTTGGCTCCACAGTCAACACTCTTGGTAACAGCGGCCAGGAAATCAAGAGACAAATTGTATTGGGAAAGTCAGCTGTGAGGGACTTCTCAAGAGTATTGAAGAGCAACAATGTCAGGCTGGAGCCTAAGGTGATCCTGATCCAGGCTATAGTCTTCGCAATTACGTGCTATGCTTCAGAGAGTTGGACAGTGAATAGGGATGATAGAAAGAGGATTGATGCCTTTGAGCTGTGGTGCTGGAGAAGAGTTCAATATACCATGGACTGCTAGGAGAACAAACAGGTTTGTCCTGGAGAGGGTGAAGCCAGAATGTTCCTTGGAGTCAAGGATTCTAAAGCTTCGTCTGACATACTTTGGGCATTTTGCAAGGAGAGACTGGTCCTTGGAGAGGGACATCATGTTTGGCAAAGTAGAGGGGCGGTGCAGGAGAGGAAGACCTCAACGAGATGGATCGATTCTGTGACTGGAGTTGTAGGAATGAGTGCATTTGAGATGGCTAGGTTGGCACAGGATAGAACGACATTTAGAGCTCTTGTACATAATGCTGCTATGAGTCACAAGCGACTTGATGGCACATAACAACAACAACAACAACAACAACAACAACAAAGCTTTATGGAAGAAAAAAAGGAAGAATTGTTTTGAGGTGGGTTCCCACCTCATTCCCACCCCATAAAGATTTACAGCCTTGTAAAAAAAAAAAAAGATAGAAGCACTTCAGTTCTGTCCTAAGGAGCACTGTAAGTTAGAATCAACTCTACAGCAACAGGTTACTATAATAAGAGTCTGCCAGGAAAATTGAAAATCATAGTCTACTTTTGTAAGTTTGAGGTTTCCTTCCTTATCAACTAAACAGAGGTCCCTGCAACTATATTCTAGGAAGAACAGTTCTTTGGGGAAAAAAAAATATACTGTGATTAATTTTTTTAGGTGGAGGGAACTTCTTTCTAGACTAGAGCAAAAAAAATGCCATATTCACTTTAAAGCACTATTTAAACTAAAAAAAAAAATCTTACTTCTTTTATAATTCTTATTGATAAACATAACTCATATAGAGTGATGTATGTAAAATAACTCAACATACGAATTCTTAAAAGCTGTCCTTCTAAAACATGCACTTTTTTGTTCTTGCCTCCTGACCCAGAGGGTGATCACTAAAATATATGGTGGTCATCACAGTTAGCATAAGCCCTTCTGCACTTTTGCTTAGTCCCTGAAATCTCATCTCTCTAGTCTTGGATCCAATCACTCCAAATTGCTTTTTGAAAGCTTGCTAAAGATCTCCTAATTGCTAACCTCAATGCTTGCTTGAGTCCTGCTGGTCCATGGGGAGTATCCAAGGACTTTACCCCGGGATCATATTCTCATGGAGCCATCTGTACTTCAGGGGTATCAGTGGAGACTGAAGAAGTGTATTTGGAGTTAAACTGGAAGAAAGGACAGAATTTCACACTTTTCTAAATCAAAATAAAATCAGAAATGTGAAGAGAAAATAAAGTTATATAAGAAGGCCAATGCAATAATTTAAAGTTTGTGAATCATACATTTTTCACAGCTCTACAATAGCCTCTAGAAAGTTCTTAGTTTAGTTCTTAGTTGTTGGGGATATTTGTTCCAAGATTGAATGCCCAAAGAGTTTACAGTGCAGTAATTGATAACGCAGTTGTATTGGTGGTGATGATAATGGTGGCAATGTGAAGAAAGCTCTCATCTTGTAAGGTGGAAGAGTCCTTGGTATTATTCAATGAGGTACTGCATGAACAAAATTAATTCTGTTACTTTCTATGTTAAGGACTCAAAAGGGAATGACGTTTTAGCAAAGGGAAGTGTAATTTCTATTTCATTTTTTAAGCATGGTTACATTTTCCCTGAGACATAAAGAGTTTCCTTCAAACAATGTACTTCTGGAAAAGAAAGTACTTTCAGGAAATGGGGAAGAGCTTTTGTTTCCTGCTAGCATCAGGCTGCTTTGTCTTCTTTTGTGTGTGCTTTGGTGATAGGCAAAACGACAGTCCTTTAGCAGAAGTTAAAATTATAGCCCTAAAAAATCTACTCAAATACAGTGTTTTATTTCAGTTTAGACTCATTTCCAATTGTGCTTAATCTCTTCCAGGTTTCTTATTGCTTTCTCTTATAGTTTCCACTGCAAAATGACAGTTTTAGTCTCTTTTGCCCTCTATTGAATTGCCTTGGTAATAACAGTAACTAGTGAAATGCTGGTTCTCTAGCCTGCAAGGGAAGACATAAATATTTAATCTCGGATCAGTGGTGTGTGTAATTGTTGCTATAGAGAAAACCTTTGATTGCTGCCCAAATTTGGAAACCTATTAAAATTTAATTTCTGATATATATATATATATATATATATATATATATATACATACACACACACACACACACACTAGAGTAAGTTAACCTTTTCTTATCTCTGTGAGAAACTCTTCCATATCTCCAGTGAGAGAAAAAACAGGACTTAGATACTAATCAACAATGCTTTCACTGAATGCTAAAAACTTGGAAAACAAATACCAAGGGATATTGTGGATTTCTTCTCCTTTAGAAAGTTATTAAAAATAGATTAGATTCTTATTTGCCTGGTTTTGGTTTACACTGTTAATTTCTACAAAATCATAGGATTTTAAATATTACATACAAATAGATTTGAAAGCAATATCTTAGCTTGCCTCTACATGTTGGTAAAATTGACATAATACTGAAAATTGGAAAAATTATGATTTTGTAATAAATTATTGTTAACAAATTGTATTTACATAATTCCAACCATAAAAAGAAAAGATAAAGCAAAAGTTCTTAGGGAAACAGCAGAAGAAATGTGACACAGGACTTAGAACTAGTTCATTCTGATTTGCCTACCAGCAGAGAATTTGCATTTCACTCAAGTTGCACTGAATCAGAAGCTATATTTTAACAAGATGATAAGTGTATACTTAAGAATTACCTGGGAATACTTAAGAATCACCTGGGCATCTTGTAAAAAATGTAAATTCTGATTCAGTATATCTGGGGTGGAAATGCAATTTTGCAACAGGAGGCTGAGCCAGTATGAATCTGCTGGAAGCCCTGGTATAATGTTTCCCCTCCTAATATGTACTTACATTGCAACTGTGAGTGGGATTTAGCCACTGGCTGACTCATCTCATTATATCCAGATGAATGAAGTACTAAAGAAGTAGATAATCCTGAAGCTTAATTTTATATATTAGTTTCAAAGTCTTTCAGCCATACTTAAAGTTGTTATGGTAGCGCATTTGACTGATCTCTCTTTCACCTCTTCCAGTTTTCTTTCCTCCCTTCTGAGGGGTGTGACATGAACTTAAAAGAATTAAATGTATAGCAGAGCATTTTGGGTAGATGTCCCAAGAGGGCTACAAAGACTTATCTATCCTTAGAAGATTGCGCATTCACCAAAGGGTAGATGATTTTTAAAGCCTAAGAGCCTAGGATTCATCAGTTAGTATGTGTCAGGCAATCTAGTCCTTGCATGAGACTGGAGAAGCTAATATTAAACAAGGCACTGCAGTCAGACAAATAATTCAACATTGAGTGTTGGTTAGAGCATTTAAATAATATTTAATCAAGTTCCTTAATCCTGACAGGCCTCAATTTTCCTACCCATGTAATGAGAACATGAAACTCTGTGAGAGCTTTTCTAAGATTAAATGAAATGATATCTTCAAAAACACTCGGGAACAGCTTAGCCAGAATAAACCCAAACCAAACCCACTGATATCAATTTGAGCCCTACTCTTAATGGTCCTCTACTGGGCTGATGAGGCTGTAAATCTTCACAGGAGGAGGTTGTCCATCTTTCTTCTGAAGTGTAATTGGCGGATTTGAACTGCCTTTCTGAGTAGCAGCCTGATATGTTCCACACCACGCCGTCAGGGTTCCTTCTAGCTAGAATAGGTTTTCAATTCATATTGGCCTTTATTCGTATCATGATAATGGTTGCCATTCTCAATCTTGTCTCCACTGATATAATTAATAAAAAGGATTTTAATAGCTGTAGCAGAGAAACTGTCCCAGGACACTTGAAAAAGCAGAAGGCGGAAATCTGATTTTGCGCATGCTCCTTAGTGGGCTGCTGTTGTGCCCCCATTCGGGTGAAAATTGAGTCTGTGTTTCAGTCCAGGAACCAGAATAGTTTCCTGGGAAAAGGAAAGGAATTGCATACACAAATCACCCTTGGGACAGCTCCATAGCCTCATCTGCAGTGCATTTTCTTGGCATGCTTTACTGCTGCCCAGGGACTTGGTCACCAGGACCTGTGGAATCCTTGTCCTGGCAGAAAGGGATTCTTACTTCAGGTGTTCATAGTGCTGGTTGTGTCAAGATTTCGAAAGAGGGATTTATTTGCCTTTATAACTTCTTCACGTAGAAAACTATGGTACCACACTGTTGTCGTCATTGTTGTTACATGCCATCAAGTGAATTTTTATTTAGAGGGACCCTGTATAACACAATTAAAGCGCTCTGGTGATGAAGCCTAAGGGAGTGTGTTATGTAAAGGGCGGGTTCTAATTTACCATTGGCTCCTTGAGAGAAAGCTAGACAGTCTTCCTTTTGCTAAGATTTAGAAATCTTAAGATTTGTAGCCTCAGAAACCCAATGGGCGGACTCTATGGGTTGAAACTGACTCGATAGACTATGGAATCGGTGTGATATTTATGACAACAGATCACCAGGCCTTTTCTTCCACGGAGCCACATGTATATTTGACCCTCCAATCTTACGGTTAGCAGTCGAGAGCTTAGTCAATATGCCACTGGGCTTCTCTAATCCTCAAAGTCATACAGGATGAAATTTTTACTCTTTCAACACCCATGCATAATTCTGAAGTAACAACAGTATACTCCAAAATATACACACACACACAAAATTGCCACTGAGTTGAATCTGACTTATAGCCGACCTTCCAGTTGGTTCTCTGAGCCTGTAAATCGCTGGAAAGAAGTGTGCCTATCTTTCTCCTTTGGGGCTACTGGTAGATCCAAACCATCAGAGCGATGGCACCTATGGGTTAGCACTGCGACTCCCATGGTGAAGTACACCATCAGAGCGTCCTTAAAAACATAGCAGTTCGCAAACTGAATATAAGAGTTCTTTAAAAAAAAAAAAAGTTACAATGTATGATTCACCCAAATCGAGAGTTAGCTCCTGTCCCGGATAGCTCTTCCAAGATTCTGTACAGGAGTGAAGAAGAGAACCTTGAGTTTTTAGAGATTAAATTAAGGACCAAAGGCTCTATCTATTAATATGTTACTAGGGAATCTGCACTGCAATCCCAAAGGCACATAGTTCGAATCCACCAGATGCTCCTCAGGAGAAGGATGGGCAATTTCCTCCTGTGTCATTTACTCCCTCGGGGATCATCTTTGGGTCGATTCTGACTCAATGGCAAACAACAAGGGGGACTTCATAGGCTGTTCTGCTGCCTTCCTTGCTAATATAAGGAACCTTGGTGGCATGGCGGGTTACATGTTGCATTGATAAATGAAAAATGAAGTGAACTTCAATCCACCATAAGGTCTGTAGGAGGAAGATGGACATTAACCTTCTGTGAAGATTTACAGCCTTGAAAATCTGGTGGAGGATCACTACAAGTTGGAATAAACTCAGTGATAGTAGGTTTGGTTTGGGATTACTAGTATATTGGTGAGTATCCCTTTCTTTTTTTTTTTTTTTGTTTTTAATTTAGGTTGTTTCATTTCAATGAACATCTACAGAGATTTTGGGATTCCATTCATTCATTGTTGCACCCTTCTCCCCCTTTTGCTCCTCTCCTTGAAAAGCAAAAGAAAAACTCCCTCATTGGTACCCAATCCCCCCCACACCTCCCCAAACCCCACCCCCTACCCCCAAATATAATCCACTCTGCAACCTTCATTGCATACTCCTGCGATAAAAATAATGCCCTAAAATATAATACTTTTAGACTATTCTCTCCCCCATAGACTTCAATGCCGTAAACATATTTCATCCAGTTTTTCTCAGTCTTACCCCCACCCCAATGCCAGCCTCATTCTACAACAGTGGCACCATGTAGCATTTGTGTCTCCCTTTCTTTTGTGTGACAGATGAGGTTTGATTTCTTGATGAAGCTTAAGGTTTTTGAAATAACCCTAGTGACACAGTGATTAAAAAAAAGTGTTTGGTTGCCAAATGAAAAATCAGTTATTTGAGCCCACCAACCACTGCATGGGCAAAAGGTGAGGTAATCTTCTTCCATAAAGATTTCTCACTCATTGTGGTTGAGTTGGAACAATTTCATCCCTGATCCTCCTGGAGATTTCAGGAGACTATAAATTACAAAGGAGAAGATTGCCCATCTTTTGCCCGTGAAGCTGATGACGGGTTCGAACGAGACACCTTTAGTTTAGCATCATAACCCTTTACAGACTACACCATCAGAGTTCCCTTGAAAACCCTAGGGCATTTTTACCTTGTCCTATAGGGTTACTAGTAGTTAGAATTGGCCAAATCTGGCAAGCAGATAGGTAACTTATAGAAGTCTGAGCAGGCTGACCCATGTTGAATCCCTGAAAGATAGAGCTGGAATTTTACCTGAAAATGTTAATTCCTTGTCAATTAGAATGTAATCTCTTCAAAGAGGGATCACACTTTCATAAAGAGAATAAAATGAAAAACAGAGAAAACCTGATTGCTGTGGAATTGATTCCTAGTCAAGGCCACCCTACATATGTTAGAAGAAAACTGCACTCCATCAAGTTTCCAATGGTTGTTACCCCTTGGAACTGCATCTCCAGGCCTTTCTTCCCAGAGCCATCTGGGTAAACTGCAACCACTATTCTGTAGTTAGTCTTCAAAGTCTTTGTTGTTTGTACCACTCAACCAACTTAAAGGGAGTCAAGGAAACTGTATACCAAAGAGATGAGAAGATTTTTAAGAATTCTTTTTCTTTTACCCAATAAAAAAAATACAGAATTGGAAAAACTGCTATTTATCTATTGCAGGTGTGTTCTCTGAGGAAGCAAGATGGTATATGAAATTTTTATATTATTTGGATGCTAGATGATTCAGAACTACATTCCTTTCTCAACTTTTGCTCACTTTCTTATTTATTTGGTTTTCTCTTTTTCAGTTAATATCTATTGAATGCGTGCTATGTGCAGAGCACTATGGTAAGCACCTTGATCATGTCAAGAAGGGAAATGAGACAGTCCCTGACTATAAGAAGCTTAGATGTTACAGTAATGAGACAGGGCAAATAGTTTTTCACTGTGACTTGATTAATTGAGATTCTGTTCTATGAACCAATCTTGGATTACTTCGTTAACTTGAATACCTGAAAGGCTGAGACCAAACTGAGTTTTTGAGCCTGCAAAACTGGGAACCACTCTGTGGTCTGGGAAGGCAGGCAGTAAAGTCACACTTGCCTTGGTGTTGCCTAGAGGTGCTCAGGGTGCATCTCAGAACACTTGCCCATTCTCACTAACCCCAGCAGGACTGAACAAGTTTTTACACCAATTCATGCATTACCTCACACTGGTACTCTTGTTGAAAAAGATGAGAAGGAAACATTGATTTTTGTTTTTATTTCTAATAACAGCATCTGTTGACCTGACCTTGAGATTCCTCATGATGTAGACATGTTAACTCTGAAAAGGCAAAGCAACACAAAGAAGGTACCAGAAACAAAGATGAAGGTGAGGGGAAGCTTTCAAGTCACAAAAATTGGCTATGACCTAACAGCTAAAGAAAATGTAATTAAAACAATGATTTCACAGCATTAATCATGCTTTTTATATTCCAAATTTTAAGAATTCATCCTATAATATTTTTATTATTTTATTTTCTGAAATGACCCACAGCATTGATCTAAAAATATCACTATGTGAGTATAAATTTCTTGAAAAGTCATGAAGACCTTCACAAATTATTCATTTGCTCAAGATTAAGTGTTATACTAGCTATTATATCCTCCAATAAATCCTATTATTGATTATTTGTATGAATGATTTACACATTTCACTACATTTTTAGCTTGCTGCTTATTAAGTCTTACACCTTTAAAAGATGAGATTTAAAAGTGCTCTGGATAATATATTTTATATGAATTAAATGATACAAATACAATTATAAACTAAGCAAATTCAATTGAATCTACTTAGAGTTGCTAAATGAGTTCTATCAGTGAGGTTTAAAATTTCCATGTGCTTTTACTTTGCAACTTCTATCCAATATTTTAGAACCATTTGTTTTTCTTGATTATTTGGATCCTAGAATGGGGATAAGAACAACATAGCACAAACACATCTGGACACCCTTATGTGAAAATTGCAGATTGAACTTTGCTAATGTGTGCTAAAACTTCTTTTTTCCTAATCTCTCATCCAGCTACAACTCTAGGCCCGGTCAATAGATTTTCTCCTGTTGGAAGTCTTGAACCTGTAGAAAATACTTCTTTGTGCTTAAGGAATATGTTGTTGTTGTTGTTGTTAGGTACCGTCAAGTTGTAGATGACTCACAGCGACCCTATGAATAAAAGATCTGAACTCTTGTATAACTTTCATCGTTTCTCCATGTTCATAGAATTTCCAGAGGCAAGCTATTTCAGAAGTGGCTGCCACTTCTGCTTCCAATAAGCAATGTACATTAATTAATATTTAAAAAGTTTTTATTTTAGCATTTTTATTATGTGCTGTTGAGTTGACTAAAATTCATAGCCATTATAAGTCATTATAATAACAGTAATATAATAATAATAATAACAATAATAATAATAATAATAATAAAATACTGGCCATGTCAACTAATCAGCATACATATATTAAGTACTTAAATGTTATAAAAGCACGTTGCTCAGAGACATGATAAGTCTTTAAGTTAGACTACTTAACATTACACACACACACACACACACAGACTTAAATGGAGAAGGAAATGGGCAAATTATTTTAAAATCAAGAAAAAATACAAACTCACTATTGTTAAGACAGATTTTACTTATAGTGATTCTCAATCTAGTTGAAGAATCAGTAGTCAGAAAACATGGACTCAGAGACAGAAGTGGAGCTGGAGATAGAATGACTGAATTTTGCACAATCAATGACTTATTCATCGCAAACACATTTTTAAGAGACATAAATGCAGGTTATACACATGGATCTCACCTGATGATATGCATAGGAATCAGATTGATTACATATGCAGAAGGAACCCCTGGAGAAGCTCAATGTCAGCTGTGAAAACTAGGCCAGGAGCCAATGTGGAACAGACCACCAACTTCTCATATGCAAGTTCAAGCTGAAGCTGAGGAAAATTAAACCAAATCCACGGGAACCAAAAAATAACTTTGAGTCTATCCCACCTGAATTTCACAACCATCTCAAGAACAGGTTTGAGGCCTTGAACACGAATGAGTGAAGACCAGATGAGTTATGGGAGGATATCAAGGGTATCATCCAAGAAGAGTGCAAATGTTCATTACAAAGACAGAGAGGAAGAAAAGACCAAAATGGATGTTAGAAGAAACTCTGAATATCGCCCTGGAGCGCAGAGAAGCCAAAGCACAAGGAAGAACTCAAGATACTAAAGAGCTGAACAGAAGATTCCAAAAAGCAGCGCGGGATGACAAAGTAAAACATTACAATGAAATGTACAAGGAACTGTAGTCAGAAAACCAAAAGGGTTGAACTTGTTCAGCATTTCTTAAGCTCAAGGAACTGAAGAACAAATTCAAACCTCGAGTTGCTATAATCAAGGATGATTTAGGCAGAGTATTAAACGATCCAGGAAGTACCAAAAGAAGATGGAAAGAATATACTGAGTCATTGTATCGAAAAGAATTGGCAGACAAAGAAGAATTTAATGAAACAACATATGAGCAAGAGCTTATGGTGATGAAGGAAGAAGTTCAAGCTGCTTTGAAGGAAAT
>NW_006399815.1:5131710-5132796 GCF_000299155.1 Elephantulus edwardii
CTGCTTGGCTCCACAGTCAACACTCTTGGCACCAGCAGCCAGGAATTAAAAGACATATTGCAATGGGAAAGTCTGCTGTTAGGGACCTCTCTAAAGTACTGAAGAGCAACAGTGTGTCTCTGGAGTCTACGGTGCATCTGGTACAGGCCATGGTCTTTGCAATCACTTATTATGGGTCAGAGAGCTGGACAATTACCATGGAGGGTAGAAAGAGAATTGATGCTTTTGAGCGTTGGTGTTAGAGAAGAGTGCTGAGGGTACCATGGACTGCTAAGAAAACAAACAGATTCATCCTGGAGAGGGTTAAACCGGGATGCTCCTTGGAGGCAAAGTTTCTGAAACTTTGTCTGACATACTTTGGTCATGTTGTAAGGGGGGACCGGTCCTTGGAGAGGGACATCATTCTTGGGAGGGTGGAGGGCAGGCACAGGAGGGAAAGGCCCTCTGGGAGGTGGATTGATTCGGTGACTGGGGCAATTGGGATGAGTGTGTCGGAGACAATGAGATTGGCACAGGACCAAACAGAGTTTACAGCTGTTGTATATAGGGTCGCTATGAGTCACAAGCGACTCAAAGGCACATAACAACAACAATCTAGTTTCCACGGCTATCTATCTTTAAATAAGAGACTGCTCAGCTTTCTCTCCTAAAATGGAAATATGTGGCCTTTTGGTTAGCAGTGCAATGTGCTATGAGCCAAGCCACCAGATCTTATCTCAAAATAGCTAAAATCCAATGAAGAAATGCTCAAAAATCACTAGCTATTAGAAAGATGCAAATCAAGAGAACAATGAGATGTTATCTCATCCCAGCAACGATTGCAAAATTCAGTAAGACAACAGTCAACAAATACTAAAAGGTGTGGAGTGATTGGCATTGGCATACTCTGCTGGCAGAAATGTAAAATAGTTCAACAGCTACATAAGGTGGTTTATCCTTTTCTTTAAAAGTTAAAAATGGTCTATGGGGGAGAGAATAGTTTAAAAGTATTATATTTTAGGGCATTATGTTTATCATAGGAGTATGCAATGAGGGCTGCAGAGTGGATTATATTTGGGGTTGGGGGTGGGATTGGGGGACGTGCGG
>NW_006399815.1:5133081-5136137 GCF_000299155.1 Elephantulus edwardii
CCACTTGGAGGAGGGCCACCATGGCCTTCTACAGACCTCTGCTTATTGATAATTGAACAGTTTAGCAATTGATGACTGGTCTTCGGTGTGGATTGAGGCTCATCAGGAGATCAAGGATTCCTGGAGAGGAATGGGTGAGTCCCACAGCCCCCAGCCCCCTGCTTCCGAGCCTGCACCGCTGCCGCAGCTCCATGAGGCTCCCACTGTTGGACCCCAGGGATCCCCTCACCTGGGATGGACAGTAGGCAACCCCTACCCCCCACCTCCAAGGCTGGTGCAGTGGAGCCGCCACATCACCACAGAATGGATTTGTTCTGGGGAGAATTCTTGGAGCCAAGATGATGGTGGCAGGAGATGCAATGGCAGGTTTGGGTTTCCTTGGGCAGGCCAGAGAAGAAGCTCATCAATACAATGGATTGATGAGAGTCATGTGAGCTGCCTATGACTTGACAGACACTTAACAGTGGCAGCATGTCCAAGATGGCAGATATCCTAAATGCATCACATCTTTTGATCTGTTGAATGCCTCAGCCAAGAACTGTTTAGACCTGGGGGGAGTCTGTTCACCACTCTCAGGTTCCCTTCTACATTTATAAAGGGGGAGGGCAGTGACACCTACTTCAAATTACAGTTGCTGGGGGCGGGGTGGTAAAGGTCCCCGCCCACATGGTCTTCGGTCAGGTGATGGGTCTGGACTTGGGGGGGAGGGGCTTTGGTGGGGGGTGTGCCAGCCAGCCCCTAGGATGTGTCATCTGGCTCTTGGGGGCTGCTGTCCAACCCTCGGGGTGGGCTATTTGGCTCTTGGGAAGAGTTCAGCCCTCGGAGCGAAGCCATCTTCGGCCCTTGGCTGGGGACGAGCTGTCTTCGGCCTTCAGCTTGGGGCGAGCCATCTTCGGCTCTTGGGGTGAACTCCTCAGCCCTCAGGTTGTGCCATCCGACCCCTGGGTAGAAAAAACTGCCTTGGGTGTACAGAGAATGTTATCTAGGCTACTTTCTGCCAACCTCTCCCCAAGTACACCCATAAGTAACACCCCCCAAAGCCCTTCTTTTTCTAACTCACAAGTTTGTTCTCTCTAGGTTTGCTCCCTTTTCTATAGGTAACCTTGACACTGAGTTTTACTCCAGACCTGACCCTGAACCCAGTTCCAGAGACAAAAAGGAAATACAACTGCCAGCTAAGGAAGCAAAGGAGGAGGATGGAGCCTCAGGGTGCTTACGATACCACCACTGCTACACTGAGTGATCACCACCCAGGCCTCCTATTTCAGCTCAGTCTGCAGATGGTACTCAGCCTGGCTATTTAATATATGGACAGCAGCCAACAGCTACCGCACCTGCAAGACTACAGATGGTAGCAAGCCCACTGAGACAAGCCAACCCCAGTCTAGAATAGGAGGTTGCAACCAGCCCAGCATGGGGTATTGGCAGAGTAACTACAGTTATCCCCAGGTACCTGGGAGCTACCCATGCAGTCAGTCAGCACACCTCCGTCCTCCCCACATACCAGCTATTCGTCTTCACAACCAACTGGTTATGACCTGATGAACTGTTGAGCACCTATGGTCAACAGATTTGATATGGACAGCAGCCAGCCACGAGGGTACCCCACCTCCCCTCAGACAGGATCCTACAGCCAGGCTTCAAGTCAATATAGGCAACAGAACAGCAGCTATGTGCAGCAGAGTTAATTCCAACAGGACCACCCTGGTACCATGGGTGTTTATGGGCAGGAGTCTGGAGGATTTTCTGGACCAGGAGAGAACGAGAGCATGAGTGGCTATGATAACTGGAGCAGGAGAAGAGGGGGATTTGATCGTGGAGGCATGAGCATATGTGGGCGGGGAGGAGGATGTGGTGGAACGCAGCGCTGTTGAGGGAGGTGGCTTCAATACGCCTGGTGGACCCACGGAGGAAGGAACAGATCTTGATTTAGGCTCACCTGAGGATCCCTATGAAGACTCTGACAACAGAGCAATTTATGTGCAAGGATTAAATGACAATGTGACTTTAGATGATCTGACAGACTTCTTTAAGCAGTGCAGAGTTAAGATGAACAAGAGAACTGGGCAGCCCAAGGTCCACATCAACTGGACAGAGAAATGGGGAAGCTGAAAGGCGAAGCTACAGTGTCTTATGAAGACCCTCCAACTGCCAAGGCTTCTTTGGAGTGGTTTGATGGGAAAGATTTCCAAAGGAGGAAACTTAAAGTCTCTCTTGCGCACAAGAAGTGGCTCATGAACAGCATATGCAGTGGAATGCCACCCCATGAGGGCAGGGCCATGCCGCTGCCACTACGTGGAGGTCCAGGGGGCCCAGGGCCCAGGAGGTCCTGGGGCACCCAGGGTTGCATGGGAGGCAGTGAAGAAGACAGAGAGGGCTCCCCCCCGCCAGGACCCTGGGGTTCCCGAGGGAACCCATCTGGAGGAGGAAATATCCAACATGGAGCTGGAGATTGGCAGTGCCCCAATTCAGGTTGTGAAAACCAGAACTTTGCCCGGAGAACAGGGTGCAACCAGCGCAAAGCTCCCAAGCCTGAAGGCTTCCTCCCGCTACCCTCTCCACCTCCGGGTGGGGTGCGTGGCAGAGGTGGCCCAGGTGGCATCCGTGGCCGGAGAAGTGACCTCATGGACCTGGTGGTCCTGGTGGAATGATCAGAGGTGGTCGTGGTGGAGACAGAGGTGTTTTCTGTGGTGGCCAGGACGCGGACTGTGTGGATTTGGTGGAGGAAGACGCCGAGGTTCTGGGGGTTCCCCTGGACCGTTGATGGAACAGATGGGAGGACACAGAGGCAGACAAAGAAGAGCCGGGAAGATGGATAAATGCTAGCAGCGCCAGGAGCACAGAGACAGGCCCTATAAGATGAGACCTGCAGAGCCACATTGACTACTACATTTATTTTTTAAACCAGAAAATATTTTGAATTTATAATTCCATATCTATAATGTTGGACACAACATTATGATTACTTCTTGTATGTACTTTAGTATTTTTCACCATTTGTGGAAAAAACCAAAACATTAAAACAAGTTATATGGGGGGGAAAAAAAAAAAAGAAA
>NW_006399815.1:5144483-5164310 GCF_000299155.1 Elephantulus edwardii
CTCCAAAGTACTGAGGAGCAAAGATGTTAGTGTGAAGACTAAGGTGCCTGATTCTCTAGACTGTGGTCTTTCAAATCACTTGCTATGCATCTGAGAGCTGGGCAATGACTAAGGATAACAGAAGAATTGATGCCTTTGTGTCGTGTTGGAGAAGAGCACTGAATGTTCCATGGACTGTTGAAAGAACAAATAGATATGTCTTGGAGAAGGTACAATCAGAAAGCTCTTTGGAGGCAAGGACAGAGAAATACGGTCTCACATACTTTTGACATACCGTTAGGAGGGACAATTCCCTGGAAAGAGACATCATACTTGGAAAGGTGAAGGATCAGCACAAGTGAAGAGAACTCTCAGTAAGATGAATTGACACAGTATGATTGCAGCAATGGGCTCAAATATGTCAGAAATGATAAGGATGGCACAGGATAGAACAAGATGTAGATATGCTGTTCATAGGCTATCTATGAGTCATGCTCAACTCAATGGCACATAGCAACACAACAACAAGGGCAAAGTATGAGCCCTGATTGTGTAGTCTGTATGGAGTTGCACTGCTAACTCAAAGGCAGCTCTTCTCTGATAGTTCAAATCTACCAATTACTTAGTAGGAGAAGATGTGCCATATCCCCTCCTGTTATTTACAGCCTCTGAAAATCCACTGGAGGGTCAGCTCTAAGTTGTTTGCAATTTGACAGCAATGAAATGAGAAGAGAAGAGAAAAGAAAGAAAGGGTTTACACATACATAGAATCATTCTTGGATGGTTATCACGGGTAGGATGAGAAAGAAGGAAATAAAAAGGGCTAAGGTGGTGAAGAGAAAGGCAATATATAATGAATTGATTAGACATTTTAATTAATAATTTAACCAATCAAATAGCAGCAACAGTTGCTATTGATGTATAACACAATGTGATTGGTCTTTATCATTATCTATCTATCTATCTATCTATCTATCTATCATCTATCTATCTATCTATCTATCTATCTATCTATCTATCTATCTATCTATCTTTCATTGAATATGCAAAGGTATTTGACTGTGTGGATTACAACAAATTGTGGCCAACCTTGAGGAGAATGGGAATTACAAAACATTTAATTGTGCTCTTGTGAAACTTGTATTCAGACAGGGAAGCAGTCCTCAGAACAGAGCAAGGAAATACTGCATGTTTCAAAAAAATTCAGGAAAGAAATGTGTCAGAGATGCATCCTGTCTCCATACCTTTTAAATCTATATTCAGAACAGATCATTTGGGAGGCTGGACTTATTGAGGATGAGGGTGGCATCAAGATTGGAGAAAGACTTATAAAAAAACCGTGTGATTTGTAGATGACATACTTTGCTTGCTGAAATGGAGAAAGACCTGAAGTATGTGCTGTAGAAAGTCAGGAACTGTATGGTTGAGGCTCAACATCACAAAGACAGAGATTCTCACTACTGGGCCAATTCGCTGCACCATGGTAGATGGAGAAGGGATTGAGATTGTTAATAATTTCAGGTTGCTTGGCTCCACAATCAACACTATTGGCTCCAGCAGTGAAAAAATCAAAAGGCAAATTGCACTGGAAAAATTTGCTGTCAGGGATCTGTCTAGAGTACTGAAGAACAATGATGTGAGTCTAGAAACTAAGGTGAATCTGACCCAGGCCATGGTCTTTTCAATTACTTACTAAGCATCAGAGAGCTGGACAATGATTAAGGATGACAGAAGAAGAATTGATGCCTTTGAGATGTGGTGTTAGAGAAGAGTATTGTACATACCATGGACCACCGAGTGTCTCCTTCAAGGCAAGGATTTTAAAGCTCCACCTCACATACTTTGGGCATGTGATCAGGATGTCCTTGGAGAAGGACATCATGCTTGGAAGGGTGGAAGAACAGCAAAGAAGAGGAAGACCCTGAATGAGCTGGATTGATATAGTAACTGGGATGGATAATGGGAGTAGGTTTGTCAGAGTCAGTGAGACTGGCTCATGATAGGGCAGGCTTCAGTATTATTGTAGATAGAAAGGCTGTGGCACACAGATGACTTGATGGCACATAACAACCATAGGAAAACAAATATATATATATATATATATATATATATATACACACACACATACATAATTTGAATTTTTGGAAACTAGCTGTGCTGTCAACTTTGGAAAAAGTATCCCAGTTGTACTGTGTTGAATTGGTATTGTGCAGAAATTAAGAGGCATATTAGTCTAGAAATGTTAAATTGTTGTTTCCATATGTATAGGAGTAACACAGTATATTAAATATGTAAGGTATTATCTACATGGGTTTGATTACAGACTGTTGTACCCAAGATCACTGTGAGTAGCAGGCAACTTGATGGCACATAACAACAACAAAATAATTGTAATTAATGTGATAAAGCAAATGTATGAATGATGGAATGAAATATTCTTGATTTGTAAACTTGTGTTCAAATAATAAATAAAAAGATACAATATATTAAGAGCTTTCTGTGCATCAATCACTATGTCAGTGCTTTCTATGTATTTGTTAATTCAATCTTCACGAAAACTTTTGAAAACATATGTCATTATTCTCCCATTTTAGAGAGAAAAGAGGCATAGTCATAGAGAGAGTCAGAGATTTTCCCAGCTGGCAAGATATAAACTCCAGTAACCTGGCTCTGGTGTATTGGAATTCTATAACATGCAATACTACTGCATTTACAGAATCATAAAAAAAAATAACGCAGAAGAGAAATCTGGGATCACCTATTTTTTCCAATGATACAGATGCATGGTTTCATTTAGATTTGCAGATAAAACTAATGTCACAAAACAGTACAGGTGATCAGTCACATGCTACACCAAGAGAAGAGAGTAACTTTAGATACCAGACTTCAAATTCTGCTGTCTTGGGGAGAGAAATGCTATTCAACAGTTGTTACCTAGCAACCTTATGATCATTATTTGACTTTTCATGTCAGCCTGCCCAAAGGGAGAGAAACGGCATTGATCACAGAAATGTATTTTGATCCCCAAGAACATTAATGTCTCTTTATAAATTAGCAGACAGATATTTGTCTGCATAGGCCCTGCCCAAAGAATCAACCACATCAAATACATACCTCCATGGAGGCTGTATTTAAATCCTCCCCTTTCTCCATGCTCAGATTTAGAATGGAGAAATCCTCAAGAGACTCCATCTACCATAGATGAGAACACTGTCCCTGATCAGCTCACGTTGAACATGGTCCTCTAAGCAGGCCATAGTCAAAATGGGGGGGGGGGAATTGTAAAAAACCAACATGTTTTGATATAATAATATAAAAATCCTGAGATAGAACTGATACACAAAAAAGTTGAATGACTTGATCAAGGAGGAACAGCTGATGCTGAGCTGGCCAAACCTAGATGTCCTGATTCCTAGTTCCATGCTGCCTCCTAGTGGTCTGCTACTAATAGCCCTCCTTCCAAAGACCTGATTTTCTCTCTACCTCCTTCTTTCCTTCCCTTCTCTCAGCACAAGTCCACATAGGTAGTCTCTGATTTAGGATGGAGTTCCACGCTGATGACTCTTACAAACAGTTCTGACGTAAGTTAAATATGCGTGTGGGTTTTTTTTTTAAAGGTTATTTGCTTTTATTTTCAGTGTCATTAGAAATCTGGTCTTTATTTGTCTTTGGAGGTTGTAAATATTATACATAAACTTACAGTTGTATTTGAATACTGTTGTTGATTGCCTTTAAGTAGAGCATGACTCATAGCGACTCCATGAACAAAAGGCCTGAAGCCCCTCTACAACTGTGGATATTTATCAAAGTTCATAGTTTCTGGAGACATGTTGTTTAGGAAGTGGATGCCACTCCTGCTTCCAAACCTGTCATAGAATGTTGTTGTTGTTGTTATATGCCTTCAAGTCACCTACAATGCACAGCTCTGAACCCTTCCCTGCCCTGAGCCAGTCCTATCAATTCTGACACATCAACCCCCATTGCCCCAGTTACTTTAACAATCCATCTCATCCAGGGTCTTCGTCTCCTGCACTGCCCGTCCATTCTTCCAAGCAGTATGTCCTTCTCCAAGGACCAACCTCTCTTGGCCATGTGCCCAAAGTAGGTGAGGTGGAGCTTCAAACTCCTAGCTTCCAAGAAGAGACTTGGTTTCACCATCTCCAAGACAGATCTATTTATTTTCTTGACAGTCCAGGGTATGTTCAAGACTCTTCTGAAGGCATTGATTCTTCTGACATCCTTAGCCATTATCCAACTCTCTGAAGAATAACAAGTTATTGAAAAGACCATGGCCTGGATTAGGCTCACCTTTGTCTCTAGACTGACATAGTTGCTCTTCATCACTCTGGACAGGTCCATAATATCAGATTGTCCCAAGGCAATTCGTCTTTTAATTTCCTGACTTTTGGTGTTAAGAGTGTTGATTGTGGTTTCAAGCAAGCTGTAAATGCTAACACCTCAATCTCTTCTCCATCTAATATGGTGCTGCTAATTGACCCAGTTGTAAGAATGTTTGTCTTTTTGATGTTGAGTTTCAATCCATAAGACTACGCTCCTTGACCTTTTGAAGCAAGTGTTGTTAATGAGTTTTCCTCTAATCTAGCCCTGCTTTCCGAATGATCTGTTTTGCAAACAGATTGAAAAGGTATGGGGCAGGATGCATCCCTGACGCACTCCTTTCCTGATTTTGAACCATAAAGTGTTTCCTTGCTCTGTTCTGGGGACTGCTTCTTGGTCCAAGTATAGGTTTTGCATAATCATGATCAATTGTTCTGAGATTCCCATTTTTCTTAAGGTTAGCCACAATTTATTGTGATCCACATAGTCAAATGCCTTTGCGTAGTCAATGAAACACAAACATTCTTCTGGTATTCTCTGCTTTCTTTCAAGATCCGTCTGACATTGGCAATAATATCCCTGGTGCCATGACCTCTTCTAAACCCAGCTTATATTTCTGGAAGTTCTCTGTCAATGTACTGTTTTGCTAGTGTGTGATATTAGTGATATTGTTCAATAATTTCCATACTCTGTTGTGTCACCTTTTTTGGAAATGGGAATAAATATGGATCTCTTCAGTCAGTTGACCAAGTAGTTGTCTTCCATATTTCTTGGCACAACTTGGTGAGCACATGCAGGGCAGCATCTGTTTGCTGAAATAAGTCAATTTGTATTCCATCAATTCCTGGGACTTTATTTTTTGTCAAGTCCTTCAGAGCAGCCTGCACTTCCTCCTTCATCACCATTGCCTCTTGCTCATATGTTGTTTCTTGAAATTCTTCTGTGTCAGCCAATTCTTTTTGGTACAATGACCCTATGCTCCTTCCATCTTCTTTTAATGTTTCTTGAATCATTCAATATCCTGCCCATAGCATCCTTAAGCATTATAAATTGCAGCTTGAATTTATTCTTTAGTTCTTATAGATTAAGAAATGCTGAGTGAGTTTGGCCCTTTTGATTTTCCAACTCCAGCTCCTTGCACATTTCATTATAATATTTGCCTTGTCTTCCCCAGCGGCCCTTTGAAATCTTCTATTCAGTTCCTTAACTTCTTGATTTCTTCCCTTTACTTTGGCTTCTAGGCACTCTAATGCAATATTCAGAGTCTCTTCTGACATCTATTTTAGTCTTTTCTTCTCCTTCCTTCTTAGTAATCACTTTTTGAATTCTTTGTGAACGATATTCTTGTTATCCTCTCAGCTTATTTGGTCTTCATTCATTAGTGTTCAAGGCTTCAAACCTATTCCTGAGCTGGTTTTTAAATTCATGGGAGATAGACTCCAGGTCAAATTTTGATTCCTCTGGATATGATTTAACCTTCTTTAGTTTTCATTTGAACTCGCATATGAGCAGTTGATGGCCTGTTCCACAATCAGCACCTGGCTTGGTTTTCACTGCTGTTATTGAACTTCTCCATGGGTTCCTTCCACGGATGTAACCAATCTGATTCCTGTGCATCTATCTCATCAGGTGAAATCCATGTGTATAACCTGCATTTATGTTTCATATAAGAAGTATTTGCTATGAATAAATCATTGATTGTACAGAATTCTATCATTCTATCTCCAGCCTCATTTCTTTCACCAAGATCAAGTTTTCTGACTACTGATCCTTCTTCCTGACTCCTAACTTTGGTGTTCTGTTCACCCATTATTTATTAAAGCGTCTTGGTTACATGTTCAATTAATTTCTGACTGTAACAATTGATAGAAATCATCTATTTCCTCCTCTTTGGCTCTGGTTGTAGGTGCATAAATTTGAATGTTAGTGGTATTAACAGGTCTTCCTTATATGCATATGGATACTATCCTGTCACTCACAATATTGTATTTCAAGATGGATCTAGAAATGGCCTTTTTAACGATAAAAGCAACTCTGTTTTTTCTCACTTTTTCATCTCCAGCATAATAGATCATATGATCGTGGGATTCAAAATGCCCTTTCATTTTGCTGATACTCAATATGTGAATATTTAAGAGTTCCATTTCCTTCTTTACAATGTCCAGTTTTACTACATTCGTGCTTCTCACATTCCACGTACCAATTGTTAATTTCTTTTTAGAACTATTTCTCCTCCTTTGTGTTTCCAAATTTGAGGGTTCAACTTCAGTTGCCATATCTGTTAGTCTACTCTAGGTGTGGTCTGCTGTACATAGGGTTTTCAAAGGCCAGTTATATTTCAGAAGTGAATGGCCAATCTTTCTTTCTTAATTTGGATGTTCACTGTTAGAAGAATATCTGACAGACAAGCATTTTTACCTACCAGATGAAAGACACTTCCCTTACAGAAATAACTGATAATACATTCACTGCCCATCCACCCACGCACATGTGACTTGCCTCTACCCTTTCCCTGCTACCTCCTTATTCCTTGCACACCTGGCTACCTGGTCAAACACTCTCCTCCCCAGCCACCTCTTAATATGATCACTAGTCACTTCTGTGATACCTTGCACTACACACGGCTACTGTTTTTTCATGCTGTTGTCCATCTCTTGTTTAGGAGGATGTAAGTCCAAATCCCATGTACCACCTTCAGAGAAAGATTTTTGCTTGAGGCTGTACTGAGGGAAGATCCTGGCTACAGAGCTTCTGCTAAGTTAAAAAGCCACGCAAATCATTAAAAAAAAATTGCTTTAACAAGGAAAGGTTGGAAGACATTGACATTGTATATTTTATGGTAATAACCTCACTTGTAACAAGTTCTGGAGCTTCTTGATAATCCTGGGAATGGGGGAGTAATATTTGAAGACAAACTTAGAATTATTTGTAGGGTTCTTTTACTTTTTCTCTGGTGACATCGTGTTGCTTCTTGAATCTGCCTGGTGACTTTAGGAAAGTGAACAGCTACCATAAGAAAACATAGGGTTCTATTATTAAACAATTGAAGGCCCCAATTTAGTTTATAAAAGGAAATCTATCTGATGTGTTTTTGAACAGTAAGTCATAAAATTGAGCATCTGGAAGTGACTGCGAATAAGGATATCCACAAATTATGCCTGCAACATTGTGTGTAGTAAGTGTTACTCATTATAAAATGTAAAAAGGGGAAAAAGACAGCCATGTGGTTGAGAATGAATACATATCATAAATTGAGGAATACCTGTAGTCATTTACAGAACAACTCAGAAATTACAGCAGAAAGAAACTTTATCTGTATTTTAGACTAGTTTTTAGTTTAGTTTTCCCAAAAATTTTAGGAAATCATCATCCTATTATTTTTCCTCCTGATTAAACTTAAGTACCATGACCTTAAAAGCATCAATTCTTTTTCTGTCATCCTTACTCATTGTGCAGTTCTCAGATGTAAGTGGCTGAAAGGACCATGATCTAAATCAGATATACCTTAGTCCTCAAACTGACATTATTGCTCCTCCATAATTTAGAGTGGTCCCTGACAGCAGACTTTTCCCAGTGCAATGTGTCCCCTAATCTCCTGACTGCTGGGACCAAGTACACTGATTGTGGATCCAAGTAAAATGAAGTTGCTGAAAGTTTCAGTCTTTTCTCCATCCAACCTGATGTTGCCTATCAGTCTCGTGGTGAAATTTTTTGTTTTCTTAACATTGAGATGAAATCCATATTGAAGGTTTCAAAGCACTTCAAGTCCTCCTCACTTTTAGTATACAAGATTGTGTATAACAAGATTTGTATAACAAAGGTTATTTATGAGTCTTCCTCCAATCCTGATGTCACTTTCTTCTGCTTTTCAAACAGTTTGCAGTTCTTGCTGGGAAACGCTATTCCTTGAAAAAGGATATTATGCTTGGAAAGGTGGAGGGATGGCAAAATAGAAAAAGACCCTTAACTAGGTGATTGATACAGTGACTGCAACAATGGCCTTGAGTGTCTCAGAGATTGTGAGGATGGCACGAGACAGGACAGGACAGGAAAGGGTTCAGATCTGTTATTCATGTAGTCACTATGAGTCATTCTCTACTTGAGGGCACCTAACAACAATCATGACTACAAGGAACCCTAAAATTGTAGCATTTTAGCAGATCAGACTGCTTACTGAAAGGTCAGTGGTTTAAATACAGAAGTTGCTCTGTAGAGGGAAGATGGGCAGTAGCCTTCTGAAAAGAGTTGCAGCCGTGGAGATCATATGAAAGGTAGCCATGGGTTGGAATCTGTCCCGCTGTAGTGGGTTTTGTTGACTAGGCTTGCCGGCAGTCTGAGTCATGAGCGAGATCCCATCCTGTGTCTTTAAGAATTTGTAAGTAAGTTAGAACAGGTGCATACAGTTTTTTAGCCTTACTTCAGTGCAAGAAAAAGCTTGAAGCCTTTTCAATGATTTAAAAAGCTGTAAGTGTAGCAGCTGAAGGTGATTGTGAGGAAGAATTTGTAAGGAATGAGAGCTGGTTCAATCGTTTCAAAGTCAGGGCAGATTTACATAACATTAAAGGGCAAGGAGGAATGTTGTTAACCCTGGGGGAGTGCCGATAAATTTAAAGGCTTTGTTGGAGGATCAATTGATACTTTAAAAGGTGAGAAAAGAAGTATGCTAGCTTTTAAAAACACATTGCCCTATGTGCCACTGGCAAATGATTTTCAAAGAACATTATAGAATTTAAGAATTTTGCATTCTTCACTATAGTAAGTTTTATTGACCTTCAATTCTGCAGGAGGACTGAAAAATCATCAATGTAAAAACAAAAACAATGGCATCATGGAGCTGATTCTGACTTTCTGACTCATGGCACACTCCTGTAGAACTCTGCTCCGTAGTTTTCAATGGCTGTGACATTTTAGAAGCAGATTGCCTGGTCTTCCTCCAGAATCACCCATGGATGGACTCACATGGTCAGTCTTTTTGGTAAGTAGTTGACATTTAACAACATGCACTACCACAGGATGCTACTTAAAACATTTTCCCCCCCTCTTTAAAGCATTTTAAAGGAATGTACTATATCACATTTCCCCCCCTCTTTAAAGCATTTTAAAGGAATGTTCTGTATCTGGTAAACAACTCATTCTTTTCTTACATGTTTCTAATATCATAAAGCAATATATGCCAAATAACATTGCCACTTTCATTCTGAAATCTCGAGACATAAATGTTATTGTTGTTGTTAGGTGCTGTCAAGTGGAGCATGACTCATAGCTGCCCTATGAACAAAATATCTGAACCTAGTCCTGTCCTGCACCATCCTCACATTTCCTGACACACGAGAGCCCATTTCGGCAGTCACCCTATCAACCCATCTGATTGAAAGTCTTCTACTCCTTTGCTGACCCTCCACCCTTCCTGATTTTCCTCATTTCAACTGACTTCCAATCTGGGCTCTACCACCACGCTACTATAACTATCCTCTTCGTTTAATGTTCGTAGGGTTTTCAAAAGCCTGTTATTTAGGAATTAGATGGCCCATCCTGTTTCCTAGAGGCACAAATGTAAGCATGTTTATATATAGATATACATGTAGATATGCACACCTGAATATACTTCTGAATTCTGCATTTTATTAAGTATTAGGGAAGCTATGGTGGTGAAGGGTGTAGGGAGTTGTATTGCTAACCCAAAGTTTACACTCGTCTAGCGGTTTGAATCCTCTAGATGCTCGGAGGGAGACTGGGATGCAATTCATCAATAAGACCTTTTCATCCAGTCTTCCGTTTTGTGATTCTTCTGAATCTATGCTGAAGACTCCATTCAAAGATGAGTTATTTATTTACTAAGGGAATGGAATTAAGGTGAACTACAAACTCATTCAACTTGTTTTTATAGGGGCGATCTGGTGGCTTAATGGTAAGAAACAGCGCTGCAATACCAAAGGTGTTAGATATAAAAAAGAGTGTGAGGGCGGAAGGGAGAGAAATAAAGGAAGGAAGGAATTGGTCCCAAGAAAGCAACAGGTCTTTACTGAGTGGTCTGAGAGGGACGCCAACAGACCCAGCCTCATGGAATGCTGACAGGATCAAAATGGCACACAGGCAGTTTGGGTGGGGGGTTTCCTTTTTATAGGGGTCTTGGAATTTGACATGTTAATTAAGCTAGGTTTTAGCACCTTTTTTCTAGCTCAGACCCTTACTAGGATCCATTGTCTGGTCTGGTCTTTGATATGACCAGCTTAAATGTTATCAAGTTTCTCAGGAAGTGATCAAGCTTGGGGGTGGTGGGGCAACTGCCATATTCTTCCTTCACACACAGTTCAAATCTACCAGCTGCTCTGAGGGAGAAGGATGAGCAATCTCCTCCTGTGAGATTTACCATCTCTGATAAACTTATTATTACCCAACTTTGTTCTCCTGAAGATCTAGTTTATGTTCTGAGATCCTATATAAACCTCACAGATGTTCATTGGTTGCTTGGTCACTTGTGACATTTTATCTAACATGATTTAACCACACTGACAGCCAACAACAACCAACCACAGTCTGCAGGCTCTTGATTCATTGTTTACCAGTCTCAAGACCAGGTACATTGACCTAGTTGATCTACAATCATGTGAACTATTTCCCTGACAGATTTTGAGTTTCTGTGAGACCCTCCAGAGACAGAAGTGGGAGGGCAGAAGGGAAGAGGAATAATTAAAGTCAGAGATGATGGGTGGTACTGCATTTTGGACATCTGGAACATTGTTAATCTCTGCCTTATAGGACTTTGTTGTTACTTGTGGTTCTGTGGACTACAATTCATTAGAGACCCTATGAATAATGGCTCTGAACTTTGCCTTATCCCGAGCCAGCCTCACCATCTCTGACACACCTGACCCATTGCCATGGCCACTGCATCAATCCATCTCATCCTTTAAGAGAGGGTCTCCCTATCTTGAACTGACCTTTTACCCTTCCAAGCATGATTTCCTTCTCCAAGTATGGTCCTCTCCTGACAGCATGCCCAAAGTAGAGGAGATGGAGTTTTACCATCCTTGCTTCCAAGGAGAACTCTGGCTTCATCCTCTCCAGACAAAACCTGATTGATTTACTAATTTAATACTCTTCTTCAGCACCACAACTCAAAGGCATTGATTCTTCTTCTGTAGTCCTTAGTGATTGTTCAGCTTTCAGATGTATAACATTCAGACTAATCATTGTAAAGGAAATTATTTGTGCAGAGTTAGAGGAGCAATTTTCTTCTGTACAATTTATATAAAGAAAGCTTGTGCATTCCACTACTTGTAATATACCCTGAGAAAATGGGAACTGATTCACAGAGACTTGTACCCCAGTTTTCATAGCAGTATTATTCACCATCAAAAGAACATGGAAACAGCCCAGATCTTCAATGGATTGAGAAATTATGGTACATTCAGACAACGGAATACTTACTATGCAGCACACAAGAGCAATGATTTTGTAAATTGTTACCTAACTTGGGAGGGATTAAAGAGCATTATGTTAAGTGAACTAACTCAGTCCCATAAGGACAAATATTGTATAAAACCATTATTGTAGAATGAAAATTAGGATCCAAGGCGGGGTGAGGGAAGGTGGAAGCAGTGGGATGAGGATGTGTAGGGGGAGGGAGGGATTAACCATGTAGTTGTACAATTTGATGGGGGGGTATGAGGGAAACTGGAAGAATCTATTCTGGAAAACAATGTATTTGAATTTTGTAAATAAACTAGTATAATAAAAAATTTTAAAAAAGAAAGCATGTGAAGACAAAGATATCCTTTCAGATAGTAACACTACTATCATTCAAGTTGCAAACTCTTTCGTCACTTTACGAATTATCCTTCTAAGTTCACAGTCCAAGAACAAAATGTTAACACCCTGTTTCTTCAGTTTACCCTAAGATACAAAGAGCTGTGGTCATAAAACAGTGAAGTAAAACTCTGTAAAATCCAGGTTTAAATTAACTTCACAAAGCAGCTTGCTACAGTGGTGAATTGGAACCAAAGAGGAACTAGCAATTCTGTAAATAAACATCAACTCTTGATTTCAATCTGCAATATGGTCTGCAGGCCAACTGTTTTCTTACAACAGGTGCAACAGATGGTGGCTTTCTCCAGTGCTCAGTCAGAGGCCTTTGTTCTGTTCTTTTACCAGTTGGCAAAAAAATAAACACTTTCGTGAGTTGTGTTCATCTTCTCCAAAGGCAGGGTGCTTTAGTTTTGGCTCCCTTTCCAATGACTGATTGTCAATAGTCAAGAAACCAGGAATTTTTCAGGCGGTGCTGTTGTCTCCAGGGTGAATAAAAAAGGGCAGACCAAGCCTCGTCAGGGGTGATTTTGGTAGTGTTGATATACAAGCTGCTGCTGCTGCGGTTAGGTACTGTTGAGTATAGTACGACTCAGAGCAATTCTATGAGCAACAGACCTGAACCCTGTCCTATCCTATGCCAGCCTCACCATTTCTGACATATTTCAGATCATTACTGTAGTCACTATGTAAATCCATCTGGTTAAGAATCTTCTTTCACCTACCTTCTACCTTTCAAAGCATGATGTCTCTTTCCAAGGAGTAGCCTCTCTTAACAACATACCTGTATGTGAGATGAAGTATGTGAGATGAAGCTTAGTTATATTTGCCTCCAAGGAACATTCTGATTGTACTTTTCCTCCATGATATAGCTGTTTTTTTGGCAATCCATATTTAATACTCTTCTCCAACACCACAACCCAAAGGTATAAATTCTCCTTCTGTTGTCCTTATTCATTGTCCTGCTTTCATATGTACAGCAAGTGAGTAAAAAGACCATGACCTGAATCAAGTATATCTTATTCTTCAAAATTGCATCATCACTCCTCAGTAATTTGGAGTGCTTTCAGACCACAGACTTTCCCAGTGCAATACATCTCCTGATCTCCCATCAAAAGATGTTGATTGTGGATACAAGTAAGAAGAAATAATTTACAATTTAAATCTTTTACCCTCCTATCAAGATGGTGTTTTTCAGTCCAGTGGAGAGTATTTGTGTGCTCTTAATGTTGAGATGTAATTCATATTGAAGTTTGTGGTCTTTAATCTTCTGCAGCAAGCTCTTCACGTCCTCCTCACTGTCAGCAAGGAAGGTCGTGTCATTGGCAAAATATAGATTGTTGATGAGTCTTCTTTTGATCCTGACACCACATTTTCTTCATAGAGTTCAGCGTCTCAAATGAATAAATCCACAGAAACATTATTTACTCTAATTTGGAAATAGTGGCATCTATGAAACAGAGAAGAAGTGATTGGGTTTGTGAGCATTTGATGTTGTGTGTCACAAATTGAAAGATTGGCAGTTCAAGTCCAAACAGAAAGTCTGAGAAGAAAGGCCTGGTGACCTGCTTCTGGAAAAATCAGCCCCTGAAATCCTGGTGGAATAGAGTTCTATTCTGACACACACAGAGCCACCATGACTCAATAGTACCTGCTTTGGGATTTGTTGTTTATCATATAGGGGAAGGGATGCTTCACCTATTAAGCCATGGCAATGTCTGCAGAATGCTCTGAAAGAAATCAACAGCAATTCTCAAAGTACATGACAAAAATATCTAACCACTTGCTTACGTTGTCAAAATATTCTAGGAAAAGAAAAAGGAGTGGAGATTTAGAAACAGGACCTGCCAAAAGTGTGAGAATTTAGAAGCTTTAATTTTAAGTCTAAAAATGACTTAAATGACTTTAAAAATTCTTTAAATGACTTTTTAAAAATCCTTTTTAAAAAAAGATGTGTTTTAGTAAGCATTTGAAATTCCTGATATTAAGTCTAAAAGTTAACTTGAAGAAATTATGTCAAATATGTAAGGTTTTTAAAACTTTTATCATTTGAATGAAAGTCTACAAAGAAAAATCAGTTTTCCATTTAACCATTTATACATATGGTTTCATAAAATTAATGACACTATATGTAATGCTATGTTAGTATGTAACCATTTAGTTGGAACCGACCCATAGCTGATTCTCCAGAGGGTTTTTTAGAGGCAGTAAATTGCATGAGAGGAGATTGCCTATCTTTCTCCTGTGGAGCAGCGGGTGGATTTGAACTGCATGCCTTTGGGTTGACAAGCACAACTCCTTACCACTTGTTGTTGTTAGGTGCCATCAAGCGAATTATGATTCACAGTGACCCCATGCACAAAAGATCTGAGATGAACCCTGTTCTATAATTATCTTTGTTCCTCTAGTTTTCATAGGATTTTAAAAGACCTGTTCTTTAAGAAGTGGATGTCAATCCTGCTTCCAAGTCTTTCTTAATATGGAAGCTCTACCAAACCCTGCCCATCATGGCTAACCTTTATGGCATTTGACATACTAATGACACAGCTTTCAGTATAACAGCAACCCTCAAGTTAACTCAGTACAGTAAACTGACAGACAAGGGCTGTAGCACTTAATGTTCTCCTCTAACACAATTAACACCTGCTGATTGTTAACTTAATCCAAATAACTAATCAGACTTGATTGTTAACAAAATTAAAAATTACCAAGGAGTTTACACTCAACTTTCAATTAAATCAAAACAACTTGCTCTCAAGAATCCAGCTGTTTCATGTAGGAGACTTTTCTCACTTCCTTCCTTTACTTTTAATTTCCTTTAATCCTTCTATCTTATACCTTCCTACCATCTTTGATTTATTCTTGGGCAAATGCTGATTTTTTTTTTTATCTTATATAATTGATTGTTCCAAGTAGTGAGTGAGTACCTCCATGGTGTTATGGTCAGCTTATATAGGCCTGTCTATTATTTGACTGAGCCAGAGGAGTAAATTTTATTCTAAGTTCTAGGGGCATTCCACTTGTCTATAATGGACCAGTAAGCTTGGTCTATTTTTATGGTTTTGAGTTTTGTTCCACATTTCTCTCTCCTGTTATCAAGAATCTTCTTCTGTGATTCCTCTTAGAGTGGCCAGATATCAATTAGTTCTTCTGGTCTCAGAGTCATAGAAGTTGAGATTTCCATGGTCCATTTTCCTTCGACTAGTTGGTCAGTACAATTTGCTTTTCTTCCCTCATCTTGGTTCCAGACATGGAGAGAACAGTAATTGCACCTTAAATGGCACCTCTTAAGCTTTTGAGACACTATATGAGTTGCTTTGATTCGGTCAGAGATGTGGGCAATTGGCTATTTTTTGTCACCATAGTAAATTATAATAGGGAGGCTTCAAAATATAAATGATGCAAAGAAAATGGTTTCTTACTATACGCAGCACTATATTTCAAAGATTGACGAAAGTAACAGGGATATTGCAGGGATAAGTCAGAATTTTAGCATAGCTAAAACCCCTCAATGAGTTCACAGGAATTCGTTACACAACTTGTATTAAGGATATCAAGTAGCTTTCCTCTAGACACTTTTTCAGTAGTAAGAAAATCACCATCTCAAAGGGCAAGTTATTCTGTATCTAAACAACTTTAGTCACTAAAATGTTCTTTCTCATTTTAAGATGAAATCTATCAACTTGCATCCCTTGGTCTATACTCTGAAGCTATAAAAATGAGATTTATTTATCTCCTATATGATAGACCACCAGATACTTAAAGTTCAGTGCTATATGCTTTATAAGTTTGGGAAGTCTCCCACTTCCTAGATAAATATCTCTATTTTCTCAAAGCATTAATAATATAATCAATAATCTTTCCCTCCTCATTTAGACTCCCCAGTGATACTCAGCTTTGCTCTTTTGAAATCTCCAAAACATTCTTTTGTCTTGAAAAGCTTTTACTGTTTTAGTTGAGTATTTCTCCTTTTAAAACCAAGCAAATGGATATATATACACAAGTATCTGTTAGTGTTTTTATTTACCTTTTCTTCTTTTTTGAGCAAGTGCTTTATTCTCACTTGTCCCACTTCTCTTTAAAAGCCACTGCAGTTTGGTTTCTATCTTCACACTTTGCTGAAAGTGTTTTTGGTAATATCACTAGAGATTCTTTAAGGTGAGTTGACAAAGTGGACTGAGCACAGACCTTCTTGCCTGATGCAGGTGGCTTCTTGGAGCCACAATTTACCTTCTTACTTTCTCTGTCTTTGTTTTCTCATGGATTGTTGTGAGGATCAGGTGAGTTATTGTAAGAAAAGTAGCAAAGAGGCTGCCAACAATTGGTGAGCCACACATAGGTACCATTTTTTTTGCTCTGACCAGTGCCTCTCAGATTCAGGATTACCTGATGGAGTGAAAACACAGACTGCTCGTCCCCTCTGTGTGATTCAGAAGGACACCACCTGAGCACAGGCATGCTTAACAAATTCCACTGTAACCCTGATGTTGCTAGTTTTGGTGACTGCACTTTTCAAATTGCTATGACTTAAACTTTGGTAATGCCAAGAATCACTGTCTCCAGGGAGTTTTTTAGAGTTGCCTCAGATCTATGGAAAAATTTTCTGAATTCTAAAAAGACATCAAATGGTTCCTACACACAATAAAATTAGAGAAGCTTTGGCCTGCTCTTAGATGTTTCTTGATCCTTATCTCAGATGCTTCAGTAAGAGAAAATGTTTCATTTATTTCATTTTTAAAAAGTTTCTTTAACTTTTCAGATATACTTGCCCCCTGATTTTCTTCCTCGCTCTTCAGTTATTTCATCTCAATCTGCTTTTTTCATCTCCATAGCTAAAATTTCTTCCCAGGTTCTAGGTTTCTACCCTCCTCCTGTTCTCTCTCTGCATTTTTGTATCATATTAGTTTCAAAAGCAAGTAGTACTGAAAACCCCAACCAATCACTTAGGTAAATCTGTGTCTTTCTCATATCAAAGTCTGGATGTGGGGAGCCCAACACTATCATTTGTTTTTTAAGAAAGGCAGTCAGAGGCTGTCATCTGGTACATCAGGTTATAGCTTATTGGCCATCACTTAATGAAACCTACAAAGTGGTACAGGAGAATGGGAATATACTTGGGCTCAGCTAAGCAGCATGCATTTGCATACTATGGAATATCAACCAGTAATCTGCCATAGTTACCACCTCTCCTACATTTCACCCAAATATTATCCATTTTACTACACATACAATATATTCAATTCCTTCAAAAAGGAGATAAGCCCTTTAGGTATTAAAATCTGTGAGAAATCTAGGATCCTTTTGCTTGAGTGTATCCTGGTCCAAAGTGTGATAACTAGAGTGTGAAGAAAATAGGACACGTTACAGTTAATATTGTACGTTTATCTGTCAGATGCTCAGCAGTTACATTTAGGGCAGATTCCCATGGAAAGATGTATGAGTGGGCACAACTATGCCATAGATGTGATTAATAAATCTATTGACTATGCCACCGTTCTAACAACCCTGGTGTGTTTCTTAAAAAAGGTTTTTGCAATAAATATATCATTGAACATACAAAATTTGATCATTCTATTTCCAGCTTCATTTCTCCCACCAAGTCCTCCCTTTCCAACTACCTTCCTTCTTCTTTCTTTCCAGCTTTTGGATTCCAATCACCAATTAACATTAATACATCTCGATTGCATGTTTCATCAGCTTAAGACTGTAAAATTTTATAAACGTCTACAATGTCTTTCTCTTTGGCTTTAGCTGTAGGAGCATATATTTGAATAATAGTTGTATTGACAGGTCTTCCTTGTAGGTATATGGACAATATCCTATTACTTAAATTGTACTTTAGGTCAAAACTTGAAATTGTCTTTTTAACTATGAATGCAACACTGTTCTTAGTCTGCTTTTTCATTCCTTGTATAGTATACCATGTGATTGTCTGATTCAAAGTGTCCAAGGCCAGTCTATCTCATCTTACTAATGCCTAAAATGTTGATATTCATGTATTCAATTTCATTTTTCATAACTTATAGTTTTATAACACTTATATTCCATACATTCCATGTTCCAATTAAAGGATGTTTGTAGCTGTTTCTCTTTATCTTTACTGATTGCCAAATCTTGTCTCTTCCTCTAATACTATATCCATGGGTGTTACTCTGTTGGGCATAGGGTTTTTAGAGGCAGGTTGCTTCAGAAGGTGATGGCCAATCCTTCTTCCTAGTCTGTTTCAATCTTACAGGTCCACTAAAATCTGTGCAGAATGAGTGACCACTATGGTTTTTGACACACTGGTACCACAAATAACAGCGTCACTAGAATCTGTAAGTATAGCAAACTGACAAACAAGTGCTGCACTAATTAGAATGCTTATACACAAGCCAGAATACAAGTATCCAAGCTACAAAATAATTAGCAATATGCAGATAAATTTCCAAATAAAACATACTGACAGATTATCTCACAGTTTAGGAAGTTCTATATTTGAGTCCCGGCAGATTTCAAAGGGTAGCTCAGGAAGAGAAGACAAACTACTATAACAGAATGTGCAAACCTAGAATTGGAGAATAAAAAGGGAAGAACTTAGAAAGCTCTGATGGCCTAGTAGCAAGAAGCTGTGCTGCAATCACAAAGGTGTGCAGTCCAAATCTACCATATGCTCTGCTGGAGAAGGAGGGGCAATCTTCTTCTGTGGTAGTTGGAAAAGGAAAAAGTAAAAAACAGAAGAAATGGCTCAGTCTTTCTTAAGCTGAAGGAACTGAAAAAAAAAATTCAAGCTTCAAGTTGAAATACTTAGGGATGCTATGAGCAAAATCTTAACTCACCCAGGAAACATCAAAAGAAGATGAAAGGAACACATAGAGTCATTGTACCAAATAAGAAATGGCTGACATTTAAATATTTTAGGAAATACTGTGTAATTAAAAACAAAGAATAATGAAGGAAGAAATAGAAGTTGCACTGAAGGCATTCACACAAAAAAATAAGTCTCCAGGAATATATGGGATACCAACTGGATTTTTTTTTTTAATGACAGATGCAGCCCTAGATGCAGCTCATCAATCTATGCAAGGAAATTTGACGACAGCAACCTGGCTGCCTAGACTAAGGTGTGCCTGATCCAAGCAAGTCTTTGTAATTGCTTGCTATGCATCAGAGAGCTAGACAATGACTCGGAATGATAGAAAGAGAGTTGATACCTTTGAGCTGTGGTGCTGGAAAAGAGTTTTGAATATGTCATGGAGTGCCAGAAGAACAAATAAGTTTGTCCCAAAAAGGGTGAAGCCAGGCTGTTCCTTGGAGGCAAAGATTCTAAGGCTTCATCTGACATACTTTGGGCATGTTGCAAGGAGGGACAGACAAGTTCTTGGAGAGGAACATCACACTTGGGAGGGTAGGAGGACCAGAAAGAGAGAGGACCATTGATGAGATGGATTGATACAGTGACTGGGGTAATGAGGGTAGGTATATCAGAAACAGTAAAGTTGGCACAGGCTGGAGTAGGTTTCAGGGCTATTGTTTGTAGGGTCACTGTGAGTCACAAATGACTCTACAGCATATAACACCACCACCATTACCTAGCTGGCTGACTGGAAGAGATTTATGTTTGTTTTTATTCCCAAGAATAGTGATTCAGCAGAATGTGGAGTTTTCAAACAATGCCATTAATATATCACCTGCAAGCAAAATACTGCCGAGGATCATTAAAAA
>NW_006399815.1:5167838-5180887 GCF_000299155.1 Elephantulus edwardii
TCCCCTTTTCCTTATGAATCAGGGTGAAGTGTCTCTCAGGAAGGAGTGATAGGGAATGGCAAAGGACACACTGACAAAGGAGATTAATCAGAACTGGCTTTGACAAGCACTGTGGCAATTGGACAATTAAAACCGACTTTCAAGGGAGGAAAATAAAAGAATGAACTGGGGAAGAGGGTAGAGAAAACAGTGCAACAATGAATGAATGAGAACCCAAAATCTCTGTAAATGTTCATTACAACTAATAAAATTTAATAATAATAATAAAAAAATAAGAGGCCATGGCACCAGGAATATCATTGTTGATGCCAGATGGATCCTGGCTGAAAGCAAAGACTACCAGAAGTATGTCTATTATGTGACTTATTGACAATGCAAAGACATTTAACTATGTGGATCATAACAAATTATGGCTAACGTTGAGAAGAATGGGAATTCTAGAACACTTGATTGTGTTAGAGTGAAACATATGTAGAACAAGAGGTTGTTGTGTGAACAGAACAAGATTCTACATGGTTTAAAATTAGGAGTGTGCCAGAGTTGTATCCTTTCTCCGTACTTATTTAATCTATATGCTGAGTGAATTATTTGAGAAGCTTAACTCTATGAAGAAAACCGTGGCATCAGAATTGGAAGAAGATTAATCAATAACCTTCATTATGCAGATACCACTTTACTCGCTCAAAGTAAGGAGGACTTTAAACACTTTCTGCAGAAGGTTAAACACTGCATGCAGCCTTCAATATGGATTGCATCTTAATGTCAAGGAAACGAAGATCCTCACCACTGGATTGACGGGCAACTTCATGATAGAGGGAGACTGCCAACAACTTCATCATACTTGGATCCACAATCAGTGCACCTGGAACCAGTGGTCAGTAGATCAGGAGGCATATTGCACTGGCAAAGTCTGTAGTTAGGGTCCTCTCTAAATTATTGAGGCCATTGTCTTTTCAGTCACTCGCTATGCCTCTGAGAGCTGGACAATGACTAAGGATGACAGAAGAATTGATGCTCTGTTTTGTTGTGTTGCTGGAGAATAATGCTGAAGATCTAATGGTCTGCCAAAGGAACAAATGGATATGTCTTGGAAAAGGTATAGCCAGAGTGCTCCGTGAAGGCAAAAATGATGGAGTTTGTTACACATACTTTAGGCATGTTGCTAAGAAGAGGTTATTCCTTTCGAGAGGGATAGCATACTTGGGAAAACAGAGGGACGGTGAAAAAGAGGAAGATCCTTGATCAGGTGGGCTGACATGGTAACTTTAGCAACGGGCTTGAGCAAGTCAGAGATTGTGAGGATGGCACAAGATAGGACAGTGTTCGGATCTTTTGTTCATAAGGTTGCTATGAATTGTACTTGACGCAACAGCACCTAATGGCAATAAGAACAAGAACAACCACTCTGTACACAACACAGAACTTGTTCTTTTTTGCTTGATAGATTTTTCTATCTAAATGTTCACATCATGGCTCATTCAGGTTCTGCCTAAATGTCACTTTCTGGACCACTACTGCTTCTGAAAATCACCTGGAAGTCAGCTACGGTCAGTTCCAACTCAACAGTAGACAATATATCTAAATCAGTGCCCTCTCCTTCCTATCACTTTTTGGTTTTGCTTAAAAGTCATAGCTCTAACTACTTGAAATTGTAAATAAACATGTCTTTGTTTATTTTCTCCTGCCTCACCAAAACATAAACTTAATGAAGGCAAGGACTTTGTCTATTCATTTTTATAGCACAAAAACGACACTGCAGTCAGTGCTCAACAGAGTATTGATGAGATTATTATAAATCCTTCAAGGTCTTGTTTATGTTACCTTATTTAGATCTCATAATTTTTGTTCTGAGGGTGGGAGGTTAAATTATCTAAATTTCTATTCTGGTTAATATTTCTATGATACTCTTGAACTTATATGTTAAATAAACCTATCAACTACAAAAAATTGTGAAAGTAGAAGGTCATCATCTGACTTCTAACTTTACAAAGGAGAAAGAGAATCCCCACTGACATCATAAACCCAAAGCTGATTCCTGTAAGGTCACACAAGCCTTATGTTCTATGCTCCAAATATTTTCTGACAACTTCACCACTAACGTCCACCACCAACCATTCCTCCATGATACTCACTACATTTATGTTGGGTTTGGTAATTTGTGACAATGGCCAAATGTATAGGCCATACTCACAGTCAATGGGTTACAAAGCACTTTCAACTCTGTCAATTATGCATCGCACCCCTACTTCACCGGTAAGCTTCCTACCATGAGACATTTAGCTCTAGTTTCATGGATTGGCAAACCCATCTTGCCAACAAATGCCCAGAGGTAGCCACTCTGGCAGTAAGCTTCCTGCTCCAAAGCATTAGAATAAATGTTAGAACTCAGTACATGTTTAAGAGAAAAAAAATTCTGAAATTTCTGTCTCAATGTGAAACATCTAGGTCCATGTGTACTGTGTTGCGAATTAAAAGCTACTTCTAATCATGAATTTTGTTTGTTTTGCATACTGTTGAATCAGAACTGACTTAATAATTGACCCTCCATGAGTTTCAGAGTCAGTTAACAGCACAGGAGGAGATTGTCCATCCTTCTCCTGTAGAGCAGCTGGTAGATTTGAACCAAGTGCCTTTGAGATTGCAGCACAGTTACTTGCCATTAGGCCACCAGTGCAATGGACAGGATTACCAAAAAAACCCCCCAAAACCCACTACTTTTTATTTTTCTTCCGGAAACAAATACAGAGAGTTTACCTTAATGTCTTTTATTTTAGCCAATACAGTTTAATTAATTTTTCAATTTTTTTTGAGGAAAGATTCATCAATTTGGCTAAATACTGTTTTAAAAATATTTGTTATGTAAGAAACTCATATTTTACCAGGAAAATGGAAGTATAGGTGCTCTGGTGGAGTAATTTGAAGCATGATACACTGCTAAACAAAAGGTTACATATCTGAATCTTCCAGCAACTTTAAGGGAGAAAGATTGGCTCTCTCCTCCTGTTTAGATTTATAGGCTCAGAATCCAAGCTGTAAGTCAGAATCGATTTGATGGCAATGAGTGAATGAGTAGAAAAATTCTTTATAAAGCTCAATCTCATTGGTGTCCAGAGCAGAGAACAGTTCTTTTACCAAAGAGTTTCAAAGGGGATTCAGTCAGATCTGAGACATTCCTATGCCTAGTGCTCATGGAAAAATATTGAGGACAACAACCTCTGCTTCTTTCACAGTTTTAACTAGCTTCATCCTGGGTGGAAAACCAGACTTGGACTCCGGGCTACTGAGTCTCTTTTGCTTAAGGCCTGCTAGCATTTAGATGAATTTTAGTATCTTATATACCTTTTTCCTCCCTTCATAGATTAGTATATGACATTCTCTACAATAATAATAGATAATAATACATTTGTTTTAGCACCGTTAGGAGTATAGTAGCACTTTTAATGTAGTTTTGGCAATAGAGTTTAATTTATTTTTGTCTATTTCTGTTTTCCCCCCCCTTTATTTTGTTTTTTTTTTATTTTTTTAATTAAATTTTATTAGTTTTAATGAACATTTACAGGGATTTTGGGTTTTCATTCCTTCATTACTGCACCATTCTCTCTACCCTCCTCCCCAGTTTGTTCTTCTTCCCCGCCATCCGAATGTCTGTTTTAATTGTCCAATTGCCACAGTGCTTGTCAAAGTCAGTTCTGATTAATCTCCTTTGTCGGTGTGTCCTTTGCCATTCCCTATCACTCCTCCCTGAGAGAGACTTCCCCCCCCTTTATTTTGTATCTTTCCATATGTTGCCTATTGCTTTCAGCCCCAGATTACGGATTTTTTAAGGTACTTGTGTTGTTATGTGCTATCAAGTCGACCATAACTCATAGTGACCTTTTGCACACCAGCTCTGAACCCTACCCTGTCCTGAGCCAGTCTCACTGACCCAAACCCACTTGTTCTTCTTGTCCCAGTTACTGTATGAATCCATCTTGGATCTTCCTAGCCTGCACTGTCCCCTTCCAAAAATGATGTCCTTTTCCAAGGACTGGTCCCTTTTCCAAAGTACTCATATCACCATATAATTTTACCCCTTTATAAAAAGATATATTAAATTTTTGTCAAAATATGACAACTGACACATCTATAAGAATTTTCATATAAAATTATAAATAGAGGAAGTTCTTTTTCAGACAAAGAATTCTGATTTAGGGACTCTAAAAATATGGTCATTAGACTGAACAGTAGTAATCACGATTTACTCAACTGTTACTAGTTGTATATCAGTCAGAAGTTTGAGCTGCACATAACAAGGACTCAACTCAGAAAATTCAAACTCTGCCATTAAGCCCTTTCTGACTTTTTGTGACTTACTGGATTTTCAAGGCTATAAATTGGTAAGAGATTGTCCATCTTTCTCTCTCAGAGTTGCTGGTGGATTCAAGGCGCTGGTGGCAGTCTTTTGGCTGGCAGAGTCCACCCTGCTAACCCCTCACTCCCCAGAGCTCCCCAACAGCCGTTAGCTTGGTCTATCTTGCATCTCCCTGTCTTTTTCTTCATGTTGGTTTCATTTTATTTGTGTGTGTGTGTATTAGCTATAATACTTAGCAGGAAAGAGAAGCTACAGTTTCCTTCATTCCTCCCATTAAATGTTGAAGAGGAACCGAAATTCTCACTCTATAGTTAACTGAGTGGGAAAATCAAGAGTTTCAGTCTTTAGCTCCAAGTTAACAAATAAAAAATTACATCCTAAGGAAAACTTGACTTACTGCAACAGACGTTGGATGCCCTGTTTCCATAATATAAGCTGTGACCAACACATGAGAGACATTTATGAATTAATTTTCTATTGGATCAGTGTACCTGGGCAAGAAGTTGTAGGGTTTTTTTTAGTACAAAAGTTTAATTTTATACTGGTTTACGTATAAAGTCAAGATCCATCTAACATCAGCTACAATGTCCCTAGTACCACGCCCCCTTTAAAGCAGCCTGGACTTCTGGCAGTTCTCTGCTGATGTGCTTTTCCAATTGTTTTTGGATGATCTTCAGTAAAATCTTGCTTGCATGTGAAATCAATGACATTGTTCTATAGTTTCCACACTCTGTTGGGTCACCCTTCTTTGGGATAGGAACAAATATAGATCTCTTCCATTCAGTTGGCCAAGTGGTTGTTCTCCATATTTCTTTGCACACTTGGTGAACTTGTCCAGAGCCGCATCTGTTAGCTGAAATATGTTAATTGGTATACCATCTATTGCTAGGGCCTTATTTTTTGCTATTTCCTTCAAAGCAGCCTGAACTTCTTCCTTCATCACCATAGGCTCTTGCTCATATGTTGTTTAATTAAATTCTTCTGTGTCTGTCAATTCCTTTCAATACAGTGACTCAGTATATTCTTTCCATCTTCTTTTGATACATCCTGGATCGTTTAATATTCTGCCGAAAGCATCCTTGATTATAGCAACTCGAGGTTTGAATTTGTTCTTCAGTTTCTTGAGCTTAAGAAATGCTGAGTGAGTTTGACCCTTTTGGTTTTCTGACTCCAGCTCCTTGCACATTTCGTTGTAATATTGAGGCTCAATGTCAAGAAGACAAAGACTCTCACCACTGGACCAATTGGCAGCATCAGGATGGATGGTGAAGAGACTGAGATTGTTCACAGCTTTAGTTTGCTTGGTTCACAGTCAACACTCTTGCCACCAGTAGCCAGGAAATGAAAAGATGTATTGCGATGGGAAAGTTTGCTGTTAGGGACCTCGCTAAAGTACTGAAGAGCAATGGTGTCTCTCTGGAGACTAAGGTGTGTCTGGTACAGGCCATGGTCTTTGCCATCACTTGTTATACATCAGAGAGTTGGACAATGACTAAGGAGGACAGAAGGAGAATTGATACCTTTGAACTGTGGTGCTGGAGAAGATTATTGAGGGTACCATGGATTGCTAGGAAAACAAAAAGATTCATCCTGGAATGGGCTAAACTGGGCAGCTCCTTGGAGGCAAGGATTCTGAGGCATCATCTGACATACTTTGGACATGTTGTAAGGAGAGACCAGTCCTTGGAGAAGTACATCATGCTTGGGAGGGTGGAAGGCAGGTGCAGGAGGGGAAGGCCCTCTATGAGGTGAATTGATTCAGTGACTGGGGTAAACGGGATGGGTGTATCGGAGACGGTGCGATTGGCACAGGACAGAGCAGAGTTTAGGGCTGTTGTACATAGGGTCACTATGAATCACAAGTGACTTGACGGCCCATAACAACAACTTACAAAGTTTGTATACATTGTTTTTCACACCAGATCTTTTACACTTCCTTAACCCACTCCTCCATCCACCCATCAAATTGTGTGACCCTATGATCAACACCCCCTTCACCTCTCTGTTGCCCCCTTACCCCATTAGGTCCCCTTACACATTTTACTAGTTATCTATTTTTACAGTAATGATCTTATACAGTATTTATCATTATGGGACTCAATTAGTTCATTTAGCAAAATGCTCTCCAGTGTCTCCCAAGTTAGCTAGTGTGTTACAGAGTCATAGCTCCTGCATGCTGCATTGTATTCCATCATGTGAATGTACCATAATTTCTCAACCTATTTTATTATGGTTGGATGTTTGGACTGTTTCCATGTTCTTGTGATTGTGAATAACACTGCTATGAACATTGATGTACAAAAGTATCTGTTTTAAAAAAAAGAATAAAAAAAGTCTCTGTTTATTCCTCAGTTCCCGTTCTTTCATTTCTCATTCCAAGCAGTGGAATAGGTGGGACATATGGAATTTCTATGTTCAGCTTTCTGAGGAAACAGCAAACTGCCTTCCAGGGTGGTTGTACCATTTTTCAATCCCACCAGGAGTGTATAAGAGTCCCTATCGCACCACATCCTCTCCAAAATTCATTACTTGCTGTCCTGTTAAACTTTTAAAAATATGTCGTTGAGTTGAAACTGACTTGTAGGTTTCATAGGTTGCAAATTACTTGGAAGGAAACTGTCCATCTTTATCCTGTGAAGCAGATGGTAGATTCAAACTGCTTTTCTTTGACTTGGGAGTGCAACTTTTTTTCTCACTATGCCACCAGAGTTCTCTCTCTCTGGTAGTAATTACCTGGAATTTGTAATAGGATAGGAGCTCTGGTGACCTAGTGGTAAGAAGCTGCACTGCAATCCCAACCGCATGCAGTTCAAATTCACCAGTTGTTCTGTGGGAGAACTATGGGCAATCTCCTCCCATGCAATCAACTGTCTTTGAAAAACTGCTGGAGGGGCAGCTATTTATCAGCTCCAACTTGATGACACACTACATCACATGGCTCAGTAGGGGCAGAAACATCCAAGGAACAGTTATTTTGGGGAGATCAGATCATTCACTAGGCATAATGAAATGCTGACGGCATAGTCCCTGGGGACCTGCGCTGGTAACCCAAAGACAGCTCTTTTCTCTTGTGGTTCATATCTCCCAGCAGTTCCAGGATGGTCTCCTTCTGTGTGATGTTCTGAGTTCCAATTTGATGGCAATAGGATGAATGAATAAATGATGTAGGCATAATTTTGTAGGATCTTACACATATCATCTAATAGTCTCTAGTCATGGAATGCTAAGAACCCTTAAAACTTAGGTTAGTTTACTATCAAATTGGCTTTTTCTCACAAGTGTAGGAACCTGAGGAGTCTCCATACAGTGTAAATGGCTATGTGGCACTTTGTTCACTGAAAGCTTGGCAGTTCAAATCCGTCCACGGTTATCTAGGCCAGAGACCCTTACAGAGCAGTTCTACTTTGCACCAGGTTTTAGAAATAGTACATTTTAGTTTGGCCCCCTGCTAAGAATTTGCATTTCTACTCTAGAAATACAGAATCAGCCTCTGTTTCACAACAAATCCCAGGTGATTCTTATATATGCATAAAATCTTGTAAAAAATTTATAGATTCTGATTCAGTATCTCTAGGGTGGAAATGTAAATTTTCATTGGGAAATTAAACCAGCACGAGCTTGCTTGAAGCCTAGCTCTGCACACAGGGCTTCATCCTGAGTTGGAATCCAGGCCACAGCACAAGGACGTAGGTGCTTTTATGTCACACTTCCTCTGACCAGCAGGAAAGTGCCATGATCGAAACGAACTACTTAAGACTTTCCTTAGTGGAGAGGTAAGGGAGGAAGAATTCATGGTTGAGTGCCTTCCTGACCTGTAGACCTCACAGCTTATATTAAGTTTTTTATTACATAAGCAGTAAAATATGTTAGAGGGATTCCAACACATTTTTTAATGTTTCTTTTCTTATTTGCTGACCTTCTCTATTTCCATAACCACATCTTTATCAGAAGGCAGTTTCAGTGTGAGAATCTAGGTTATGCTGTCTCACAACAGAGGGTTTGTGTTGTCTTTAACCCAGGCAGTTTCTGCCTTGGTCAGCCCAACCCCTACGCTTTTGGGCCATCTTTGTAGACCCATCTTGAAGAGAAGAAATTTCTGATGAAATCTCTCTTTTCTGGTCTTCTTTGCTAATAGTTTATAGGCAGAGGAGCAGGTTTTAGATACTATAGAATGTGCTGTGAAAAATTCAGCAAGTATGCTTTCCTTGAATTTTTCTGTGTAAAATTGCTGATTTGACCTATTCTCCCCATATGGGCCGACCCTCATTCTCTGCTGCTCCTCTAACAGCTGCTCTGAAGGTTACAGAGTCTGTTGCTTACACAGCTGCTTTAGCAGAGAGTGGTCCAGGCAAGGTTCCAGCCTTCAGGCTGTTAACCCCTTGCAGTTATTGTAGAAGCTTTAGTTTGGAGAGAAGCTTCTGTTTGAATTTTATTTCAAACAATGAGGCTGGTGATACTGGAAGTCCACTTTCCCCTTCATTCCATCCTTATTTGTCACTTTCTTCTCTTTCTAACAGTTCCCAAAATTCTTTACATATATAGGATAAGAGGTTAATTTATTCTTATAATTTATAATGCTGATTAGTATTTCCTTTGTAACTTCCTTACTACCATGGACACACCTAAGATGTTTTCTTTTTAACCTTAAAATATTTTAAGAAAAAAAAAACCCTTTCTTAATATTAGAAATTAAGCTCTGGCAAGCTATAACATTTTCCAATACTTTTGTTTACCCATGTGGTATCACAATTCAATTTATCACTATAAATTGAGATTTAGCCAGAAAGGATAGATTGTTTGCTGTCAGTTCAGACTAGTGACATACTTAGATGAATTACAATAACAAGAATGTGAGAAGTAGAGTGGATTTAGCAAGACATGAAAATTGTTCAACCAAAACAACTCTAAAATACGATGATTTTATTGACACCATTTGATATAAGATAAACTGTGTATAAATAATACTACTTTGGTATAATAGAAGGAAATTAGAGTGACTCAAGCTTTTTGCAACAAGTTGTTTATCATGTCAGACATGTTAGTCGTGAAGGTTCAGAAGTAAACAAGATTGACATTACCCTTGATATGATGCAGTAACGATCTAGTGTATCCAGTTTATTCTTTCTGTATGCCAAGCAAATAATATGATGGCAATATGAAGAAGATTGGAGGAATACTCATTAAGAATCTCTGCTATTCAGAGGACATAACTTTACTTGCTGAATGAGGACTTGAAAAAAATTACTGATGCAGATAAAAACTATAACCTTCAATATGGACTATATCTGAACAGAAAAAGAACCCTTACTGGACCAATAAACACCATCATGATAAATGGGAATTGTTGAGTATCCAGTTTTAGCTGTAGCTTTAATTAACACCCATGGAAGCGCAGTCAAGAAGTCAAATGACTTTTAACTATGGGAAAAGCTGCTGCAAAAGACCTCTTTCAAGGATTCAAGATTAAAGACGTTGTTTTGAGGACTAAGGGGCATGTGACCCATGTTGGCATATTATCAATTGCCTCACATTCATCTGAAAGCAGAACACAAGATAAGGAAGACTGAGAAATAATTTATGACTTTGAATTAGGATACTGGCAAGGAATATTGGCTGTAACATGGATTGCCAGAAGAATGGACAAATCTGTCTTGAAACAAATCCAGTCAGAATACTCCTTTGAAGGGAAGGTTATGAGAAGTTTGTCTTAGGTACTTTGAACATGTTAATAGGAGGCACCAGTCAGCATAGAAGAATATTGTGCTTGGTCAAGTAGAGGGTCAGTGAAAAAAAAAAAAGACCCTCAATGACATGGATTAACACAATAGGCTCAAACAACAATTGTAAGGATGGTGTGGGCCTGGGAAGTATTTGGTCTACTGTATACAGCTTGTGTCATGTAACATCTACAACAGCACAATGCAGCAGAAAAGAGAGTAAATGAATAGTTCTCCAAATTAAGAAATATTTTTTTAATTAGTGATATGAAAGAAATATTAACAAGGTGAGGTAGAAATATGTAATAAGGAAATGATTTCTAAACTGTTGTTTGACTGAGGAAGAGTTTCAGGGATGGTTTCCCTGAGGCAAGGATATGTATGTATGAATAGACTGAAGGTGAGTAGAAGTTAGCTATGGCAACCTTGTGATGCAACGTTCAAGTTACCATGTAAAAGCTGGAAGTTTAAACACACAGTGGCTCTGAGGGAGAAAGACGTTGTAGTAGTAGTTCTATGTCACATTGACTTAAGATTAATCAAATTGAGTTGATAGCATCCAATAATAATGGTTGGTTATTTTGAGAGGCTAAAGACAGAGGGGAATATCATGCAATATCCAGGCTGAGAACATGCACAGAGACCTCCAAGCTGGTAAAGGGCTTGGTATATTTGAAGAACTGAAGAGTGGTGGGAATATAGTACTGAGAGGAAGAGAAGGAAGCATGACATGAGTTGAGCTTAAGCAGACCTATACAGAAGATTTTTTAAACTTGATTGTACATGAAGCTGTATAACAAATAGATACCAAGTCTCTGAAAAAAATTTTTTTTTTGCTCATACAAGTATATTGGGTTGGTTTGCCATCAGGCTGCAGTTTGAGGGCCAGATGGAGATACTTTGGTCCATATATATCATTCTGAGACCAAGATGAAGGGTCAGCGGCTACTTGGGAAAAGCCATTTTCATGGCAATGGCAGAAGTGCAAAAGAGAAAGCTTGATAACAACCACTAAGGCTCTAACTTGTATAATGTATAGTAGCAGCATCTCATTGATCAAAGTCAGTCATTTGGACAAACCGGCATCAATAGGGCTTGCTTACAACACTATAATCTAACTTTTCTACAATATTTTAATCTACCAGAGAAGATTCTGTGACTTTTGATGGCCTAGTGGCAAGAAGCTGCTCTGTAATCTTGAAGGCCAGTGGTTTGAGGCCACCAGCTGCTCTGCGGGAGAAAGATAGGCAATTTCCTCACATGCAATTAACTGCCTCTGAAAATCTGCCAGAGGGTCAGCTATGGGTTGGTTCCAATTCAAGAATACAGAACAACAATAACATTATATTGGTTGGTATAGATAATGATCTGGAAGAGTCAAGAATACTTACTGTTGTTGATAGGTGCTATTGAGTTGAATATGACCTATAGCAATCCTATGAACAAGAGATCTAAAGCCTGTCCTCTCCAATCTTGTGCCATTCTCGCACTTCCTGACACATTAGAACTGATTGCTGCAGTCACTGTGCCTATCTACCTGGTTAAGGGTCCTCCTCTCCTTTGCTGTCCTCTTCCTTTCAGAGCATAATGTCCCACTCCAAGGAACAGCCCCTTTTAGCAATATGCCCAAAGTATATGAGGCAAAGCTTTATCATCTTTGCTTCCAAAAAGCACTCTGGGTGCACTTTCTCCAAGACATATCTGTTTTTTTTCTTTTGGAAGTCCATTGGATATTCAATACTCTTCTGTACTACCACAAATCAAAGGCATCAATTCTTCTTCTGTCATTCTTATTCACTATCCAGCTCTCAGATGCATAGCAAGATTTGAAAGACCATGGCTGAACAGATGAATCTGAATCCTCAAACTCACATTATTACTCCTCAATAATTTAGAGAAATCCCTAACTGCAGACTTTTCCAATGCAATACATCTCCCGATTTCCTAACTCTTGGTACCAAGGGTGTTAATTGTGCATCCAAGTAAAATGAAGTTGCTGACAGTTTCAATCTTTTCTCCATATATCGTGATATTGGTCTTTTTTATTTAATTAACAATCAGTTATGGGCTGAGAGCTGCATGTTTAAAACAATTAGAGACAAATGAAGGAGTTTGTCTTTTGTTTTTCAAGGAGAGAAGAGAACTGGGGGTGGGGAGAAAAGTGCAATAATGAATGAATGGAATTCCAAAATCTCTGTAGATGTTCATTGAAATGAATAATAATAATAATAATAATTTAAAATAAAAAAAACACACAATTAGGACCCAATGGGCAGACCTTCATGATTAAAAGTTGGTTGGGGCCTGTCTGAGACCCTCTTGGTTCTGAAAGTAGGTGGTTTTTATTTGATTAGCAGTTAGTTGTGGGATGTTTGGTATTTTTTTATTATTTAATTAACAGTCATTTCTACGCTGTTTGTAGGCTAGTGGGAAGACTGATTTGCAAATTGTAAGTTTGTTGTATTTAGGGAGAAAAGTGCTCAAATTGGTACTGTACTTGTCTGTCAGTTTGCTGTACTAAGACACTTGTTGATTGCTGTGATATTGAAAATTATGCTACTTGGTGTGTCAAATGTGACAATAGTTACCTATGGTAAACAGCCTTTAGCAGAGCTAAATTATGACAGACTAGGAAACAAGATTGACCATCTTCTTAAATTACAGGCCTCTGAAAACCCTATGAAAAGTAGAAGAAGAATGTTTTTGGGGAGCAAATAATGAGGCTAGTATTTCAGAGAGTGAGAATGTTGGATTGCACCAGGTACTAAGGGAGATAAAGTGAATGGACATAAGTACATGTATTATACATAGAAATAACAAGCTCTTTTGTTAGGAAAGAAAACTTAATGACAAACCTTTGATATAAGGTCTCAGGTTCATGTACGTAATGTTGTTGTTGTTATGTGCTGTCGAGTCGTTTCCGACTCATAGCGACCCTATGCACAACAGCCCTAAACCCTGCTCTATCCTGCGCCAACCGC
>NW_006399815.1:5210607-5212739 GCF_000299155.1 Elephantulus edwardii
AAACAAAAACAAAACATTTTCTCTATTTATCTTGATGAAACCTATTGGTCCAGTGGTGAGGGTTTTTGTTTTCTTAATGTTGAGGTGTAAATGATATTGAATGCTGTAGTCTTTGATCTTACACAGTAATTGCTTCAAGTCTTCTTTGATTTCTACAAGCAAGGTTGCATCTTTTGAATAATGTAGTTTGTCAATGATGCTACATTCCTTCAATATAGCTTCTTCATTCTATTACCATACTCCAGCTTCTTGAATTATTTGCTAGAATGTATAACGTCTGAAAAATAGGAGGTTGTAAAAAATTTAATAGAATTGACACGCATAAAGATTAATATGCTGGGCATTAGTGAATTTAGATTGGCTGAGACTTGCATTTTGGATCAGACAATCATTATACTCTACTATACCATAAATAAAATACTGGAAAGGAGTAGAATTGTATTCATTGTCAAAAAGGACATCTCAGGAGTTATCTTGAATAACAGTACTATGAAAGCATAAGATAATAGCCACATACAAGGAAGATATGTGACTAAAAATATTATGCAAATATATGTACCAACCACTAAAGTAAAAAATGAAGAAACTGAAGATTTCTATTGACTTCTAAAGGCTGAAATGGATTAAATATACAATCAAGATGCATTTAAAATACTTAGGGACTGGATTTTGAAAGTTGCAAAGAAGGGCGGGTAGGAAAATATGGCCTTGGCAACTGATGTGAGTCTGAACTTGGAAACAGTATGATAGAATTTTATAAAATCTATGCGAGAACATGGTCTTCACAATTATGTGCTATGCATCAGAAAGCTGGGCAGTGATTAGAGATGATTGAAGAAGAATTGATGCCTTTGAGTTGTGGTGCCAGAGAAGAGTATTGAATATACTATGGATCGCTGGAGAATAAACAGGTTCATCCTTGAGAGGGTGAAACCAGGCTTCTCCTTGGAGACAAGGATGCTGAAGCTCCACATGACATACTTTGGGCATGTTGCAAAGAAGGAACAGTCCTTGGAGAGGGACATCATGATTGGGAGGATGGAGGGACAGTACAAGAGAGAAAGATCCTCGATGAGATGGATTAACTCAGTGACTGGAGTAATGGGGGTAGGTGTGTCAGAGACAATAATGTTGGCTCAGATTAGAGCAGGGTTCAGAGCTGTTGTATGTGGCATAGTTCCAAGTCGCAGGTGAGTCAACGACACATAACAACAACAACAACAATAACATGATTTATTCAATCATTAGGAATGTCTCCATATTACTGAGGAATAATACCAGTTTGAGGACTAAACTGTGTCTGATTCAGGCCATAGTCTTTCCAGTCTCTTGCTACGTGTCTGAAAGTTGGATAATGAATAAAGATGATAAAAAAAGAGTTGATACCTTTGAGCTGTGTTGGATGGCCAAAAGAACAAATAGATATATCTTGGAGAGGGTGCAGCCAGAGTGCTCTTTGGAGGCAAAGATGATTAGTCTTCTCCTCACCTATTCTGAGTATGTTCCTAGGAAGGACTATTCCTTGGAAGGACATGATGCGAGGAAGGGTTGAGGCTTGGGGAAGGAGAGGAAGACCCTCAACCAGATGGATTCACATGGTGCTGCTGCAATGGTCTCTTGGTATCAGGAAGTGTGAGGACAGCACAGAATAAAATAGGGTCATTAATAGGGTTGCTATGAGTCATACTTGTCTCGACAACACCTTAGAACAACAGCATGATTTATTCATTGCAAATATCTTTTATAAACACATAAATGTTGACTATACATATAGACCTTGTGTGATAGAATACATAGGAATCAAATTATCTATGGAAAGAGATGGAGGGAAGCCCAATATCAGCTGTCAAAATAAGTCCTAGGTCTGACTGTGAAACAGACTATGACTTGAACATACAAGTTTAAATTGAAGGTAAGGAAAATGAAAACAAGTACATGAGAACCAAAATAGGTCTATGAGTCTATTCTGATTGAATTTAAAAGCTGTTTTTCTTTATTTTTATTTTATTAAATTTTATTAGTTTTAATGAACATTTACAGGGATTTTGGGTTTTCATTCCTTCATTACTGCACCATTCTCTCTACCCTCCTCCCCAGTTTGTTCTTCTTCCCCGCCATCCGAATGTCTGTTT
>NW_006399815.1:5213079-5230693 GCF_000299155.1 Elephantulus edwardii
GCTTTCTTGTCGGCACCAGGAGGCACTGCACTCCGTCTGTATGTGTCTCTGTCAGCCTCCCCTCGAGTCAATCTTGCAGGTCGTTCACCTTCCAGACCTTTCGGTCGTGGCCTGCCAGTCTCAAGACGGCTGCGGCGCAAGGTGGCAGGAACAATTTCAGGAGGCCGATGAAGGTAATCACGTAGATATTGGATACCCTCTTTGGTAAGGTACCAGTAGAAATGTCTCCAGGCGAACTGTTCCTTCACATAACCTCGTGACTTGAGACTCTGCATGGCCTTCATGACATGAAGGTTGGGCACGTTTTTATCTGCCAGTTCGGGGTGCTTTGGCATGTGGACATCCTTCTTGGCCACCATCACCCCCTCCTTAAAAAGGAGTTAATATATGGCAATCTGGTTCTTCTTGGGCATCAACATCTCGACGTTGGATGGGTCCGGAGCCTAGACTGGAAAAGAGAGAGCATGCTAAAATTCGTTTTAAAGAAAGTTTACGGAGACTTTGGATTTCCATTCACTCATTGTTGCACTTTTCTCCCTGCCCAACCTCCCCCCTAGTTCGCTCTTCTCTTTGAAAAGTAAAAGAAAAATTCTTTCATTGTTATACAATCCCTCCCGCCAAGTTGAGAAGAGTTACTACTAGAACAAGTTATGAAGGTATACAACGATACATGTTCAAGAAAATAAAATAGTTCATTGTTATCAAGAAAACGGTGATCCTTACACTAAGATGTATGTACCACTGATCATTTTTCTAAGTGAGGTACAGACGTATTTTTATTATCTTCTGTCTCCCATTGGTTTGTATATAATCATCTGTATATAGTGTATTTCACTTATATACATTGTGATTTATACAATATATGTTGTGTTTCACATAATTATGACTGATCTATGACTTTTATCTCATTGTCTCATCAAATCCCCATTGCATCTTGCCTATTCCTTTATCCATCCCATCTACCCACTAATCTCTGCTGTCCTAGTGATTTCCTGCTTCTGCACCCCTTTTCCCCTTCCACATTTTAACAGTTACACAGGTCTTGTTCCTATTTGCTAATTGATACAGAGGTACTGTCCTTATCTTGATTTGTCCTAGATTGATTTTCCCTTGTTTTGGTTTCCGCCCCCCCCCCATCTATTTCTATTCACCTCTTCCCCACCAATCCTTAAATTAACCTATTTTTATAGTAGCAGTCTTATGCAATATTTGTCCTTTTGTGAGCCAGTTATTTCCCCTCAATATAATGTTCTCTAGAGTCTCCCTTGCTATGTTGTATTTTACAAATACTTTGTTGTTCTTCAGTGCTACATCATTGTATTCCATTGTGTGAATATACCATAGTTTCTCTATCCATTCATTTACTCTTGGGGTTTTGGGTTGAAAGCCACCTCTTTTAAATTTCAAAAGATATGCCACACACCAATCATGACTCATTCATAAAATGCCTCATTAAAACAATCCATTTCCAACTAGGATATTATAATTACTAATACAGAGGGTTGGGTTTATAATACATTTTCTCTCTTTCTCTTTCTTTCTTTCTTTCTTTCTTTCTTTCTTTCTTTCTTTCTTTCTTTCTTTCTTTCTTTCTTTCTTTCTTCCTTTCTTTCTTTCTTTCTTCTTTCACATAATTCATCTGCTAACTTTCTAATCTTTGGCACATGCAAAACACTTTCACCCCATCACATGATCCCAAATTCTTAAATGAACTCTGACTCCAATATCTTATCTTCTGAATCAGTTAAATTGAAAATAGATCATACTTTAGGTATATTCAGTTTTGGAGCACCATCTCTCTGCAAGTGTGAACCTATGGAATCTAGAATACAAGTTATCTTTTTCCAAGTACGATGGTATAGCAGGTTCATGGTATATATTTTTACTACAAATAGGTGAAAATGAAACAAAGAAGGAATAACCACCAGGAAAAAAATGGCATTCACTCTCAAGGCTTGGAGAAAGCTTTTCTCTGAGACCATCTGGGCAATGGCCTTATTCTCCAGACTCTGGGTGCTGGAGACGCGCTCTGGATTCTGGGTGAAATATCCTAGGACCTAGTCTTCAGCTCTACGTTCCAGATCTTCTGGATGGCAAATTTCTTCCCTTAGCCTTTTCCCCTGCTCTGGCAAGATCTTTCCTCTGCCCCTAAGCCCTTTCAGCTTTGGACAACAATCTCTCACAGAGGGAACACCTTAATGGCAGCTCCAATTTTGGAACTGAGCTGGTGAAGATTCAACTCTTTGAAATCCAGGATACTGTAGCTCTGAAAAGTTCCAGCTTATGCTACTACCACCAACAATTTCACTGATCTCCAAGCTGCTCCAGGGATGGTAATTTTCTTTTCTTGGAGATCAACTGATATGACCCTTACCCCCTGTTTCCTACAGATAGCATTCCAACAGTAGACTGCATCCTTCCCTTTTGTTAGTTCTCTGTCTCCTTCAGATTAAGCTGATGAGTTTTTTGCTGTGGTAGCCTGTTCGATCTATAAGTCACAAGCTTAACATCTTTCCCAAAAAAATTGTGCAGCTCCATCCTTGGTGAACATTCTAGGCCAAACGTTCTTATTTTATACAACAGAATTTTCAAAACCTAATCTCCCACATGCACCTTGATTGGGTAACTCTAAGTGAAACACAAACTCACTTCCATTTAGTCAGAATGAACTCACATCTGTCTCTCCAGTGTGTTTTAAGAAACAATAAATTGCATAGGAGGAGATTGCCCATCTTTCTTCTCATGGAGTAGTTGATGAATTCAAACCACTTCCTTACCACTAGGCCACCAGGGAAGCAGAAAATAAATGGACTTGTTGATACTGATAGTTTGGCCAGAACCATAGATAATGTTGGAAAAGAGTAGAGTGGGCTTGGAAAAGCATACAGAAAATAGCCACTATATTTTGTCTGCTGTCTTCCTTTCTCCACTAGGATATAATTTCCTTGTGAACTGAGAATTTATCTGCTATATCACCATGTCTGGAAGTTTGCATGCTTCACGTATGTTCTTTTAAGCTGAGTTTTAACATTTGACTACAATGGTACAGACACTATAGCCTATTCATAATATATATCCCCTTGTTATAGTGACTTTTCAAATTTGTTTCCTTTGTTTCCTTGATCTATATTTATACTAAATGGCTGATAGTATTAGATTGATCAATGAATCAATCAATCAGTCTGCCAAATGTTTATGCTGCTGTAGCCTCCAAATGGATTACTTAGAATTATTATGTGATTAACTGTTTTGAAATGGTCTTTGACAAGATTTTGAATAATAGCATTTGTAAGGGAAAGATACTTTAAGGCATTGTTTATATATTAACGCAGTTCAAATCATTAAATAATTTTTATTTCCTGTGTCTCATAGAGCTAAGGATGGCATTATCTTTTTAAGGCCTCTGCATTTAATACAGAGATAAACATTACTTAAAGCAGTAAGTACAACAACATTGGTACTACTACACTTCACTGGTAAATATTTATCAATGTGACAATTGTCTTATTCACCATTTTGGTAGAACAATGACAACAGAAAAACCCACGAAAAAAAGAAAGGGAAGATCAATGATTTATTTGAACAGAATTTGGTCTTTGACACACTGTAAAAAGAAGTGACTCAGAGCTGTGCCCTTCGCTGCACAGATGTGGGGCTCCAGTGAGGAGCTTTCCTATGTGTCCTGGGGAAGGGATTGAAATCAGATAGCCTGGGCATTACAAGGACCAGGAACAGCACCTTGATTCACCTCAGGAATCTGTAGGAAACACTCGCCATCTGTCATGCCAGAGTCAATAACTCAACATGGCAGGTATAGCTCAGAAAATGCGCTGGTGTCGACTGCTATGGCAGAATCTTGTAAATAGTTTTTGAGACTTAGACCATATAGATGGCATTGAGTCTAAGGTTATTTGATGGTATCATGACAGGTCTCCATCAAAGTAAGTGTGGTAGATTGTATTACTGACTAAAATGTTTGCCGTCCTTCCATGAGATGTTGATTACGGAAAAAGAATTCTACCCCCCCACCTTATGTTGATAATAGAAGTAGCCATGGAACTTGTTTTGCTGATGGAATGAATGGGGCAGATAGATGCTTTAAGAGCTTGCATCTTTATGCGTTTCATCCCTTTCTTTCATGTACTTAATCCTCCAGGGAGAGGTTGCTCCATCAGTCTTGGGCCCTAGGGTGGAGGCAACATGAGGAAGAGTTGAGAGCAAACCACTGTGGAATGCAAAATAAATGACAAAGACATCTTTGGTGTCATAAGTTACTGGAGATTTGGAGGATCTTTGTTACCACAGCCTATAGCTTCCTAGGACTGCTGTTTCAAAAGTATCATAAATTGGGTGACTTCTAAAAAGAGAAACTTTTGGCTCCACAATTCTAGAGGCTAGAAGTCATGGATCTGGGCTTCAAAAGTAATAATTCAGTCTGAGGACTCCAAGAAAGAATCTATTTCATTCATTTCAACTTTTCATGATGGTGACAAGTATTCTTCACATTTTATTCCACTCTATGCCTCTTCTTCACGTGGCCTCCCAGCTTTGCTCCCCAGGTCTCCCTTCTCTTTTTAAAAGGACCTACTCATTGTAGCACTCAACAGAGACTGTGGAGTGTAACCTCATGCTACCTTAGCTTGTGACACCTTCACCGATCCTACTTTCAAATAAGGCCATATTCACAGGCACAGTTGGGACTTTAACCTAATATTGGGAGGCATGCTGCTGTTGTTATGTACTGTGGAGTTGTGGCAGACCCATAGCTGACCCACCAGCAGGTTTTCAGAGGCAGTAAGTCACATGGGAATTTACTTTTCCATCTTTTTCTGTGGAGTTGCTGGTAGATTCAAATCATATGCTTTTGGCTTGACAGTGTAATTCCTTACCAATAGGCCACCAGAGCTCCCACATAATTGCATACAAAGCAATAACCTAGTGCACCCTGATTGATCCAAGGAAATCATCTCTCTCACTGCTGCTTTCCCAGGTTAGCAGCAGGAAACAGCTAATACTGTGGGCAAATCGTCTGCTTGGAGAGCTCACCGACCATGCAGAACTGCAGAACAAAGAAGGCTGATAAAGTAAAGGGGAATTGGCAGGTTATTGGGGAGGCAGCAGCACACTTGTTTGCCTAATATGAAACAGTTGTTACCAATTGTTTTAATAATTTTTTCTGTTAAGATTAGTAGCAAACTAGTTATGGAAAGTCTCAACATAGTCCCAAATGCTTAACCTGTGGTATAATCCTTGATTTATGTCATTAACAGCTCCTCCATGGTTCAGTTTCCCAGCTTCTCCATGTCCCTTGGGTTCGACAGTTTGCTGGAAGGTCCTCCAGAGACCCAGACCTGTCAGAGAAATGACTCACGTGACTGTATGTATGCAGGCTAATTTTGCAGAAACTGATGAACAATAGCCCATACTGAATGCAGCTGGATACTTAGTTCACAGTATACGATTTCTCAGTCCAGGCAACTTCTCATCCTTCAGCAGGCTTGGGCTAAGTAAAAAAGTCACACTTCAGCTTCTGTGTTGGTGTCTTTACACACCAACTTGAATTTGATAATGTTCTGAACAAGCAGACATTGCTTGTTTCAGAAGCTGTGACTGGCTTACACTAGCCATTTTGAGATTTCTACATAGTGCACTAAAAGGCCAGCCAGCAAGATATTAAAGAAGCACTGTTAAAAATCCCACTATATACTTGTTAACTTGTACTGTGGTGGCCTGCATGTTGTTATGATATTGGAAGCCCTTCCAGTGGTATTTGAAGTACTAGTGAGTTTCTTAGAGTAAACAGGTTTCAGCAGACTTTCTAGCCCAAGACTGGCTGAAAAGAATACAACCACTTCTGAAAATCCTATGGTTCACAAGAATACTGCTCCACATAATGATGAAAAGATTATCATCTTGAAAATGGTGCAGGACCAGGCTGTATTTCCTTCTATTCTTCATAAGGTCACTATGAATCAGATCCAACTTGACAGTAACTAACAACAAGTGTCTAAGGCATGGAAACCAGTGGCAAAGCTGGGCAATAAATGCTGCCACAATGAAGCAATAATGTTAGGAATTGGCACTTCAGGAGAACAAACACTGGGAGCTGCAGGAGGTGGAAGCGTTAATAACTGTCAAGTTTAGAGCAGACACGCTAACTTAATGGGTGAGCTCAGTCCACTCGGGGCCGATAAGTCCTATCAGTCTGTCTTTCTACTGTCACTCCTCCTAGGAGACATATAAATCATATCCAATGACCTAATAAAATAATAAGTTTTGTCTGAGGTTTGACAATAGAAAATAATAGAGGACTGCAAATTCAGAAGGAGAGAAATAGGAGGCATTTTAAAATTGCCTTCTTACAAGAATAGAGGTAGCCCAGAGATGAGCAAGAAGTTATATTCTTTCTACAAGTTGTCAGTCTTCTGAAAATATCCACAAATCTGGGCCCTTTATAGAGCTACAAAGAGGGGTCAGGCTAAGTGGGATTGTCTTTTATGCTAGACATACTGTCTCTATAAGGTGCTTGCATGGTCTTCTATTCTGCAAAAGAGCTGAAGAACATTTTTTTTTGTTTTGCCCTGTGGAAAGAGTGGACACTTAAGGAAGGCAGATCCGAGTTTGCAGCTCAGTTCTACTTTCTTTACTCCACGACTTTGTCAAGTTTCTTAGTTTCTTTTGAGTCTGTTCAACAATGATGATGTAAAAAATTAAATGAAGTAATGTGTTAAGACACTTAGCACACAGCCTAACACTTAAGTGATCACTTCTTCTTAGTCTTTATCTTTATTATTTTTTTGCGTATTTAAAAAAAATTATTATACTAGTTTATTTACACAATTCTTAATTATTTTATAAATGTTTAAAGATGGAAGAAAGGGGACAAGGTGGCACAATTGCTAAGCACTTGGCCACCAACTTAAAGGTTAGTAATTCAAATCCACACAGCAGCTCTACAGAAGAGAGGTCTGGTGACCTAGTCCCATAAAGATTACTGCCTAGAAAGTCCCATGGGGCTGTTCTTGTAATGTGGGGTTTCTGTACATTGGATTGAACTGATGCCTTTGAATCATGGTGTGAATAATATTGAATACACTATCATTACACTGTCAATGGCTATGCAAAGGCATTTGACTGTATGGATCATAACAAACTGTGGCTGGCTCTGAAAAGAATGGGAATCCCAGAACACTTGATCATGCTAATGCGAAACCTATACTTGGACCAAGAGATAGTTGTCAGAACAGAGCAAATAACCCTGCATGGTTCAAAATTGGGAAGGGTGTACACAAAGGATGTGTCCTGTCTCCATACCTTTTCAACCTGTATGCAGAACAGATTATCTGGGAGGCTGGGCTCTATGAGGAGAAGTGTGGTGTCAGGATTGGTGGAAGATCTATCAACAATCTGCATTATGCAGATGACACAACCCTGCTTGCTGAAACTGAGGAGGACCCGAAGTGCTTGGCCCAATATGGACTGACGCTCAATGTCAAGAAGACAAAGATTCTCATCACTGGACCAATTGGCAGCATCAGGATGGATGGTGAAGAGATTGAGATTGTTCACAGCTTTAGTTTGCTTGGCTCCACAGTCAACACTCTCGGCACCAATAGCCAGGAAATTAAAAGACATATTGTGATGGGAAAGTCTCCTGTTAGAGACCTCTCCAGGGTACTGAAGAGCAATGGTGTCACTCTGGAGACTAAGGTGCGTCTGATACAGGCCATGGTCTTTGCTATCACTTGTTATGCATCAGAGAGTTGGACAATGACTAAGGAGAATAGAAGGAGAATTAATAATGCCTTTGAGCTGTAGTCCTGGAGAAGAGTATTGAGGGTATCATGGATTGCTAGGAAAACAAACAGATTCATCCTTGAAAGGGTTAAACCGGGCGGCTCCTTGGAGGCAAAGATTCTGAAACTTCGTCTGACATACTTTGGACATGTTGTAAGGAGGGACCAGTCCTTTGAAGAGGGACATCATGCTTGGGAAGGTGGAGGGACAGCGCAGGAGGGGAAGGCCCTCTATGAGGTGGATTGATTCAGTGACTGGAGTAATTGGTATGAGTGTGTTGGAGACAATGCAATTGGCACAGGACAGAGCAGAGTTTCGGGCTGTTGTACATAGGGTCTCTATGAGTCACAAGCAACTCGATGGTGCATAACAACAACAACAACACTATCAATGCAAGATAAAAATAGGCATTCTCCTCAAATGCCATTTATAGATATCAAAATGCTGATAGAGGGTCATTTATGAGTAGGCATTGAGAAAGATTCCATAGAAGGCCAAGAGAACAAATTTGTCTTGGGAGAAGTGAAGCCAAGGTACTCCTTCGAAGAAAAGGTGGTGAGACTTTGTTTCACACACTTCGGGCATGTTATCAGGAGGGACCAGTTCCTGGAAAAGAACATCATGCTAGGAAAGTTGAAGGTTGGTGAAAGAGAGAAAACTTCAATGAGATGGATTGACTTAGTGACTGCAGCAGAGAGTGGCTGGGTTTAATTCTGTTGTACGTAGTGTCACTGTGAGTCAGAGCCAGCTCAATGACTCCCAACAACAACAATAACAACAACACAACAACAACAACCGTGACTTATAATCAACTCAAGGACACAGAAAGATCAAAGTTGGAAGGAGGATTTTTGCTGCTGGTATAAGTTAGCCCTGTTGTTGTTGTTATGTGCCATCGAGTCACTTGTGACTCATAGTGACCAACAAGAGCCCTGAACGCCATTCTATCCTGTGCCAACCTCGCCGTCTCAAACACACTCATTCCCACCACTCCACTCACAGAATCAATCCATCTCATTGAGGGTCTTCCTCTTCTGCGCCATCCCTCCACTCTCCCAAACATGTTGTCCCTTTCCAAGGACCAGTCCCTCCTTGCAACATGTCCAAAGTATGTCAGACAAAGCTTCAGAAGCCTTGACTCCAAGGAGCACTCTGGCTTCACCCTCTCCAGGACAAACCTGTTTGTTCTCCTAGCAGTCCATGGCATATTCAACACTCTTCTCCAGCACCACAGCTCAAAGGCATCAGTTCTCTAGGCTGAAGATTAACCAGGTGTGCTTGGTAACTACTACTATTAATAAGATAGCTACCTACTGATTAAAGAGTCCCTAAGTTAAGGTTATTTATGCAAATTGCCCTGACTTTGAAGCAATTGAACCAATCCCTGTTGTTGTTGTGTACTGTGGAGTTTCAGTTGACCCATAGCTAGACCTCCTGTGGACATTCAGTAGCACTTAATTGAACGGGAGGAGATTGCCCATCCTTCTTCTGCAGGCCAGCTGGTGACCTCGAACTGTGTGCCTTGAGATTGCAGTGCGGTTTCTTAGCACTAGGTTAGCAGAGCTCCCTGAATCAACCTTTACTTGAAACAAATTCTTTACACAACCACCTTCACTTTCTGCAGTACAGCTTTTAAATTAATGCAAATACTTTAAGACTTCTCTTGCACTGACATGAAGATAAGAACCTTAGGCACTTGTTTTAATTTATTTACAGATTCTAGTTAATAACTTATTCAAAGACAAACTTAGGGGTGGATTTCATCCGTAGCCCATGAACTGCTTATATACCCATTGTTCTTGAAGACCAACCATGTAGTCCATTCAGTCCAGTGCTTTCTCTTAAAAAAAATCAATTGACACTCCTGGTAACCCCATGTGTATTAGAGTAAAACAGTAAAAGTAATTTCCCAAATATCCAACCACAAATGAACGGATTGAGAAATTATGGTACCTTCAAACAACGGAATACTATGCAGTACACAGGAGCAATGATTTTGTAAATGACTACCTAATTTGGGAGGGACTGGAGAGCACTATGCTGAGTGAACTAACTCAGTCGCACAAGGATAAATATTAGATAAAACCATTATTGTAGAATGATCATAAGGCTCCAAGAGGGGTGGGAGAGGTTGGAAGCAGAGGGATGAGGATGTGTAGGGGGCAGTACATGGGGTTGTACAATTTGATGGGTGGTGGGGAGTGAGGAAAATGGAAAGAATTTGTTCTTGAAAACAATGTGTTTGAATTTTGTAAATATACTAGTAGAAAAAAAAATAAAGTGTATGAAAAGAAAATAGTTTTCCATGCTGATTTTTCAGATGTACATCGCCAAGCAGGTGCTTCTTTCTTTCTGTGCTCCTTGAGTATACATGCACCTTCACATCTTTGTTTAGCAACTGAAAACATTATCCATTATCCACTGGATAATACACTATCCAGGGACTTGTTGCTCTACATATATGCATCAAATGTAGCTAGCTGCTAGATATGTTGAATTTCAGTGATGCCATTTTTTCACTAGGAGCTAGTTTTGTGACACTATTTAACATCGACTGAATTTATTATTTGGATGCCTATTACAAAGAAGTACTGTGATCATTTATCTAAGGTGATCCCTGCCCCCTGTTCTTCCATCTTTACTTTATTTAACAGAAGAAAAATGTTTATATTCTTGTTCAGCCTGTGCTGTTAATTCTTTCTAGAACTTCTAGAAATTTGCTTTGGCAAATACTTCTTTCCTTGTGTATTCTCAATCTCTTTCTTAATGTTGGCTCCTCCTCTGCTGGAGCAAACAAGAATAAAAACCACCCAAATTACTCAGAGAAGTCTTGACGCAAAAAGCAAATTTCCATCCTTCAGAAGTCTTAGGCCTATTCCAACTCAGGATCAGTAAATACAAAGACCATAATGGAGGAGGGTGTATGGGGCAATTATGAGGATAACTAATTAAAGAATTTAGAGAGGTTGGGGTCCTCCCTGCCCCGGAATAAAGTTGTGACAATGTTGTTGTTGTTGTTATGTGCCGTTGAGTCGCTTGCGACTCATAGCGACCCTATGTACAACAGCCCTAAACTCCGCTCTGTCCTGTGCCAATCGCACTGTCTCTGACACTCCCATCCCAATTATCCCAGTCACTGAATCAATCCACCTCATAGAGGGCTTTCCCCTCCTGCGCTGTCCCTCCACCCTCCCAAGCATGATGTCCCTCTCCAAGGACCGGTCTCTCCTCACAACATGTCCAAAGTATGTTAGACGGAGCCTCAGAATCCTTGCCTCCAAGGAGCCACCCGGTTTAACCCTTTCCAGGACAAATCTGTTTGTTTTCCTAGCAGTCCCTGGTGTTCTCAGTACTCTTCTCCAGCACCACAGCTCAAAGACATCAATTCTCCTTCTATCCTCCTTGGTCATTGTCCAACTCTCTGATGCATAACAGGTGATTGCGAAGACCATGGCCTGTATCAGAAGCACCTTAGTCTCCAGAGAGACACCATTGTTCTTTAGTACTTTGGAGAGGTCCCTAACAGCAGACTTTCCCATGGCAATGCGCCTTTTAATTTCCTGGCTGCTGGTGCCAAGACTGTTGACTGTGGAGCCAAGCAAACTAAAGCTGTGAACAACCTCAATCTCTTCACCATCCATCCTGATGCTGCCAATTGGTCCAGTGGTGAGAATCTTTGTCTTCTTGACATTGAGCCTCAATCCATATTGGAGCCTGCAGTCCTTGACCCTCTGCAGCAGGTGCTTCAGGTCCTCTTCATTTTCAACAAGCAGGGTTGTGTCATCTGCATAAAACAGACAATACTTAAATAAAATGACCCAAATTTTGGTGCTAGTCTAGCAGGAGCTTTGGGGTGAGAGGGAGCACTAGAGTGTTTTGGAAAGTTAAAGCAAGAGAAGGAGAAATGAAAAGGGGAGAGACTCAAGCATGTTCCCCTAGGACAAAACCACAATAGAGTTCAGTAGGTGTTCTGACGTTGAGGAATATGCAGGTGGATGCTAAGACCAAAGGCAGGCAGAAAATCTTCACTTCCAGCAGAGAGAAGCTGCTGGCATATTCTGTCACACTGAATACTGGATTTCACTTCCAATCAGAGGAGACAGGCTTGTGAGAGTTGCAGCATTTGGATGTCATTTGCACATAGATTCAGTGTTGTCAATTTCTCCTTGACAAGTGAAGAAAATCATCAAGCACTTCAAAAGGGTCAAATGTTCTACCATTATGTGATTTGCTTTGTCTTATTAAAAATTCTGATACCTTACTTTCCACACATTTCAATCCAAAAGTGACAGGTTCTGGCTCTTCATAATATTTCATGCAATACACAAGACATTAAAAAGAATAAAAATAGTCTTTTAAATTAACAAACAAATCCCCTTGTTTATTCAAGATCGTTCTGACAATTCTAGATTCTTTCAACTTCCATATAAAGCTTAGAATCAGTTTGTCTATCACTCTTACTCAAGTGTAATATGCTTGACCCATGATTCAGTTTGCAAAACTTGGGCTATACTACAATTGACAAAATACAAATATAGATGATGTAAATGTTGTTGTTGAGTATTGTCTGTCAAAATTGACCCATAGCTAACCCTCCAGTGGGTTTTCAGAAGCAGCAAGTCACACAAGAGCTTTCCCTTCTTTCTCCTGCAAAGCATCTGGTAGATTTGAAACACGTGCCTTTGAATTGGCAGTGCAACCCCTAACCATTAAGCCATGGGTGCTCCCAATTAACAAAGCAAGATCAGAGGAGAGGGGAGAATGGAATGTCATTGCTTGGGAGAACTGAGTTCTGTTTCAAAACTTAAGCTCATTGGGTTAAAGCCAAATTCAATTCATAGTAATGAATTGAACCCATTTTGTTCCCACAGCTGTAAATCTTAAGTATACAAATACTGTGAACATAAATTGAGGAGAACTTCATACTATCAACGTAATGAAGAGACTTGTGTCTTCTTTGCACTTAAATAACAAAAAAATCACCATGGCTATTATAGAGTGATAAGAATTTCTGTAAAACAATTATTATTATCTTTCAACTCAAATGGGCAGAAATGTATACGAGAAGAGTAATTTTTTCCTATAAAATTATCTAATTACTGACAAAATATTTGATCAGTGCTTGGAGAACCAATTACCCATGGGCACTAGAAGAACTGAAAGCTGAGGTGGTGATGTTTTAAACAAGGTGGAATTTAAAGTTGAGAAATACTGGACTTGAGTAGTATAGTTAATATGTATAGCTTCTAGTTCTCTGGAGGGAAAATTGAGTAAAGACGCATTATTTCATAAACATTTATCAAGTCATAAAAATTCTTCAGAAAAGCTCCTTTAATCAATTGTTTAATATTCTATCTTGTAGCTTCACCAGCAAACTGAATTCAACACTGGAGTAAAAGATTCCTTCATGGCAACGATACAATAATAGTTTTTTATTAGGGCATTTTTTTTAACAAGATATATCAAGCCAGTGGGTTCAGGAAAATGTAACATCAATATTGTGAAAAGGCACTTGATAAAATCCAACACCACTTTCATGTTTTGCTATGCCCTATTTTCATAGCTTTCCACAGTATAACGATTTTAAAGGCGCCCTGGTGGCATAATGGTAAGCATTTTGATGCTAACCAAAGTGTAAACAGTTCTATGGAGTAGAGTGTGTGTGTGTATGTATGTGTGTACATGTCTAAGGAACTGGAAAATTTACTCCTGTAGAAATTATGATCTAGGAATCCCATATATATTACATACAGAATCCCACATAGATTGCAGTCTATACAAATTCCAATGGGGTAATTCTATCATATAGACTCAAGATGAGTTGGAACTTAGGAAATGACTTGATCACATGCAACAACAAAGATTTCTGTTCCTTTGAAGGTTTGAAAGAGCTAATCAAAATTACTGAAAAAAGCTGTAGGGAGCTGTGTTGCTGACCCAAGGCCAGGCTGCTCTGGTCGTTTGAATTTACCAGAGACTCCTTAAGAGAGAGATGGTTGGTCTCCTCCTGTGTGAGATCTCTCTCTCTCTCTCTAGCTCATCTTGCTTCTGAAATATATGTGGAAGCTATGCAATGATATGATAAACCAAAGTGTTGGAGACCTGTTTGTTCTCTTGGTAGTCCATGGGATTTTCAACACTCTTATCCAGCACCACAACTTAAAGCTGCTATTATTATGTGCCATTGAGTTGCCTGTGACCCATAGTGACCCTTTGGACAATAGCTCTGAACCCTGCCCTATCCTGAGCCAGGCTCACTGACTCCAGCACACCTATCTCTATTACCCCACTTACTGTTGCCAATTCATCTCATCCAGGGTCTTCCTCTCCTGCACCGTCCCTCTACCCTTCCAAGCATGCTCTCTTTCTCCAAGGACAGGTCACTTCTGGCCACTTGCCAAAAATACATGAGATGAAACTTACTGACAATGAGCTACTTGGTCTAACCCTATTTAAGACAGACCTCTTTGTTCTCTTGGCAGTCCATGGCAAGTTCATTACTCTTCTCCAGTTCTGCAATTCAAAAACATCAATTCTCCTTCTGTCATCCTTAGTCATTGTCCAGATCTCTGATGCATAGCAAGTAACTTTGAAGACTATTGCCTAAATCAGGTACGCCATAGTCTCCAGGCTGACATCATTGCTCTTTAGCAATTTAGAGTGATCTCTGACAGCAGATTTCTCCAGTGCAATTCATCTTTTGATTTCCTGACTACTGGTACCAAGAGTGCTGATTTTGGAGCTAAGTAAGTTGAATTGTTAACAACCTCAATGTTTTCTCCATCTGTTAAGATGCTACCAATTGGCCTAGTAGTGAGAATCTTTGTTTTCTTTTCTTTTTTCCCCCATCCTTATTCATTGTCTAATTTTGAAAGGCATAGGAAGTAATTGACAATGCATAGGAAACCATCTCTAGTTGAGAATAGAGAATCTTTGTTTTCTTGATGCTAAGCTTTAATCCATGTTGAAGACTACAGTCCTTGACCTTCTGCAGCAAGTGCTTCAGATCCTCCTCAGTTTCAGCAAGCAAGGTTGTGTCATCTGCATATTACAAGTTGTTGATGAGTCTTTCTCCAAACCTGATGCTGAATTCCTGCTAAAAAACTCTGCCCTCCTGAATGATCTATTCCATATACAAATTGAAAAGATATGGAGACAGGACATATCCAGAAAGAACTGACCAACACAGAAAATGAAACAATATATGATCAAGAGGCAATGGTGCTGAAAGAGGAAGTTCAAGTTGCTCTAAAGGACTTGGCAAAAAACAATGCCCAGGAATTGATGGAATACAAATTGCCATACTTTTGGCAAACTAGTGCTGCCTTGGAAAATGCTTACCAGATTATGCCAAGAAATCTAGAGGACCTGGGCAACTGATTGGAAGAGATCCATATTTATTAGCATTCCAAAAAAAGTGATCCAACAGAGTGTGGACATTAACAAACAATATCAATAATATCATATGCAAGCAAAATCTTATTGGAGATTATCCAAAAATGACTGGAACAGTACATAAACAGAGAACTACTAGAAATCACAGCTGGGTTTAGAAGAGGCTGTGGCACTAGGGATGATTATTGGCAATGTCAAATGGACGTTGGCTGAAAGAAGAGAATACCAAAGGAATGTCTATCTGTGTTTTATTGACTACATAAAAGCACTTGATCATAACAAATTGTAGCTATCATTGAGAAAATGTGAATCCAGAACACTTGACTGTGCTCATATGAAACCTACACTTGGACCAGAAAGCAGTTATTAGAATAGAGCAAGGTACTACTGCCTGGTTCAAAATCACAAAACTTGAAAGTATCAATTCTTCTTTTGCCATTCTTGTTCATTGTCCAGCTTTCAGATGCATAGCAAGCAGCTGAGAATACCATGGCTTGGACTAGGTGCCCTTTCTTCTTTTTTTTTTTTTAAAGTTTTTATTTTCAGTACATTAAATTTACTCATAAAAACATTCTAAAAATGTACAATTTTTCCTTTTTTAACACAGTATAATAAAACATAAAACCCCCAAAAACAATACTTGACATTTACAATTCAAAATCAAACTAGCAGATATTAAATATTTACAAAACTATATCTTTTAAAAATATTTATAAAGTTACATGCAATCTTGTAGAACTGACAAAGAATGGCTCAAAAAATGGGAGGATATTCCTGCATTCCTAAAAAGAGGGCATCGTTGTTCTTCCGCATTCTGAAGAGGTCCTTGACAGCAGATACTCCCAATGCAACTCATCTTGATTCCCTGACTGCTGGTGCCAAGGGTGTTGATTGTGGATCTAAATAAGATGAAATTGTCTATCTTTTCTCTATCTATAATGATGCTGTCTATTGGCCTGGTCGTGAGGATTTTTGTTTACTTGATGATGAAATGTAATTCACATTGAAGCCCTTGATCTTCTGCAGCAAGTGCTTCATGTTTTTCTCAGTTTCAGCAAGCAAAGTTGTATCATCTGCATAATATAGGCTGTTGATGAGTATTCCTCTGATCTGGATGTCACATTCTTCTTTATAAAGTTCAGCTTCTTGAATGATATGGTCAGCATATAGACTGAAAATATATAGAGAATGGATACATGATACATTTTCCCCCCTTGATTTTGAACCATATAGAGTTTCCTTGCTCTGTTCAGAAAACAGTTTCTTGGGTCTAGGTAATGCAGGAGCACAATCAAGTGTTCTGGTATTGTTTGCTCTTCTGGCTATGGTACTTGTCTTTCAGATGCTGTACTAAAGTGGAATTCACAGATTAACATAGACTAGTAAAAAGGATTGACCACCCACTTCTGAAATAATAAGCCTTTAAAAAGACCATCTGGACGATTGAGCAGAGTTAGATTATTAGATACAGCACTGAGGATGAGTCCTCATACTGGAAGACACTAGAAAATGAGGAAGAACAGTGGCAAATATCTACTAATAATTAGACAGGAGCTTGAGGGACCAATCGACTTGTAATTATAAAGTTCTGCCTACCGAGTGCTGATTGGCTGAAACAAGAAGATTCCAGCCCACAACTGATCATTAATTAAATTAAAAAATGAACAATTAGCTTACACCTGATTGTTAATGAGATAAAAACTGACTAAATAGTTCACGCCTGATTGTTAACTAAATAAAATCAAAACAACTTACTTTACAGAATCTGACAGCTTTATGTGGATCTCACCTGATGGGCTGCATAAGAATCAGATTGACTCTATATGTGGGAGAAGTCATTGGAGAAGCTCAATATTAGCAATCAAAACTAGGCCAAGGGCGAGGTGTGGGCCCAACTGCCAATTACTCACATGCAAGTTTAAATTGAGGTGGAAAAAAATGAAAATAAATCCACAAAAACCAAGATATTTTTAATGTATTCCATCTAAATATCAAAATCATCTTAGGAATAGATTTGAGGCATTGAACACCAACAAAGACCTAGTGAGTCATTGGATTATATCAAGGACATTATCCATGAAGAGAGCAAAAGCTCATTACAAAGACAGAGGAGAAAGAAAAAAACTGAAATGGATGTCAGAAGAGACTCTGAAAATTGCACTAGAGTGTCAAGAAGCCAAAACAAAGGGAAAACAATCTGAAGTAAAAGAGCTGAACAGAAGATTTCAAAGGGCAGCTCAAAAGGACAAAGCAAAGTATAATGGAATGTGCAGAGAACTGGAATTGATGAATAAAAAGGGAATAACTCACTCTGCATTTCTCAAGCTGAGAGAATCAAAAAACAAATTTAAACCTCAAGTTACAATATTGAAAGATGCTATGGGCAATACGTTGAATAGCCTAGAAAGCATCTATAGAAGAT
>NW_006399815.1:5230948-5235524 GCF_000299155.1 Elephantulus edwardii
TCCATATTTGTCCCCATTCCCAAGAAAGGTGACCCAACAGAATGTGGAAAATATTGAACAGTATCATTTATATCACATAGAAGCAAAACTCTACTGAAGACCATTAAAAAATGGCTAGAACAATACATAGACAGGAAAGTGTGAGATGTTCAAGCAGGATCTTAGAAGAGGCCATAGCACTAGGATATCCTTATCATTTTGATGTCAGATGGATCCTGGCTTAAAGTAGAGAGTAGCAGAAGACAATCAATTTGTGCCTTATTGACTATGCAAAGGTGTTGGACTGTGTGGATCATAAGTTGTAGCTGACACTGAGAAGAACGGGAGTCCCAGAGCACTTAATTGTGTTCATGTGAAACCTGTTTCTGCACCAGTAGGTTGTTGTGTGAACAGAGCAGGGAAGCACTGCATGGTTTTAAATTAAGAAGGGTTGAATTCTCTCTCCATGCCTATTCAATCTGTCTGCTGAGCAAATTGTTTGAGAAACAGGACTTTATGAAGAGGAATGTGATATCAGGATTGGAGGGACATTCATAAGTAACCTGCACTGTGAATTTCTATTCAATAATATAAATTTCTATTACATAAAATTAATTTATATTCATTCTGGAAGGCAGTTTGGCACTTCCTCAAAAAGCTGAACATAGAAATTCCCTATGACCCAGCTATTTCACTACTTGGAATATACCCTGCAAAACTGATAACTGAGGCAGAAATTGAGATTTGTACACCAATGTTCATAGTAGCATTATTCATCATCACAAGAACATGGAAACAACCCAGATGTCCAATCACAAATGAATGGATCGAGACACGTTATAGTCACATAGTGGAATACTATGCAGCAGAGTGCAGGAGTGCTCTAACTACCTAACTTGAGAGGGACTGGACAGCATTATTCTGAGTGAACTAACTCAGTCCCACAAGGGTAAATATTGTATAAAACTATTATTTTAGAATGAGTATAAGGGTACAAGAGGGGCGGAAGGGGTTGTAAACAAAGGGATGAGGGGATTAATCATGGGGTTGTACAATTTAACGGGGGGTGAGGGAAACTGAAAGAATTTGTTCTAGAAAACAATATATTGGAATTTTGTAAATAAACAATAGACATATTTTTAAAAATTTAAGATATTTTCAACAAAAAAAATAGCATGCATTGTGCAGATAGATGACATGATCTTACTTGCTGAAAGTGAGAAGGACTTGAAGCACTGATTGCAGAAGATCAAGGAAGCAGCCTTCAATATGAATTGAATCTCAATGTCAAGAAAACAAAGATACTTACCATTGGACCAATAGGCAACATTATGATGGATAGAGAGAGCATGACACTGTCAACAACTTCATCTTAACTGGATAAAAGATTAACACCCTTGGTACCAGAAGTCAGTAAATAAGGAGACACAATGCACTGGAAAATTCTGCAGTTAGAGACCTCTCCAAATTATTGAAGTGCAATGATGTCAGTTGAGGATTAAAATGCATCTGATTCAGGCCATGGTCTTTCTGATCACTTGCATGTCTTTGAGCTGTGGTGTTGGAGAAGAGCACTGAACATTCCATGGACAACCAAAAGAACAAATATGTCTTGGAGAAAGTGAAGCCAGAGGGCACTTTGCAGGCAAGAATGATGAGGCTTCACATCACATATTTTGGGCATGTTGATAGGAGGGTCTATTCCTTGGAGAGGGATACAATGCTTGGATGGGTGGAGGGTCAATGAAGAAGAGGAAGACCCTCCACTGGGTAGGTTGATGTGGTGACTGCTGCAATGGCTCTAGTGTGCCAGGAAATGTGAGGATGGCACAAGATAGGATGGGGTTCCAGTCTGTTGTCCATAGGTTTGCTTTGAGTCATATTTGACTTGATGACTCCTAACAACAACAACAACAACTAATTGGAACATAAATGAATGTACAAAAACTGGACATTGTAAGAAATGTATTGAAATGCATAAAGATTGTCATTAGTGAGCTGAGGTGGATTGGTACTGACCACTTTGAATGAAAAAAAAAATATAATGTGGCATTGTTTTTGTTGTTATGTGCCATCGAGTTGCCTGTGACTCACAGTGACCCTTTGTACAACAGCCCTAAACTCTGCTCTATCCTGCGCCAATCTCACTGTCTCTGACATACCTACCCCAATTACGCTAGTCATTGAATCAATCCACCTCATAGAGGGTCTTCCTTTCCTGCGCTGTTCCTCCACCTTCCCAAGCATGATGTCTTTCTCCAAAGACTGGTCCCTCCTTGCAACATGTCCAAAGTATGTCAGACAAAGCCGCAGAATCCTTGCCTCCAAGGAACAGCCTGGTTTAACCCTCTCCAGGATGAACTTTTTTGTTTTCTTAGCAGTCCATGGTACATTCAATACTCTTCTCCAATACCACAGCTCAAAGGCATAATTTTTCCTTCTATCCTCCCTAGTCATTGTCCAGTTGTCCAGTAGATAACTGAAATACGTTCTTAAGTAAATTTTATTTATATTTTACTTAAAATTTCCTCTTGTGAAAACTAAGATTCATAGACATGGAATGATATATATATAGGCATGGAATATATATATATATATAGGCATGTAATGTATATATATATAGGCATGTAATATCTATCTATCTATCTATCTATCTATCTATCTATCTATCTATCTATCTATATCTCTTACCATCATTTATTATTTGTATTTTTATATGTTGTAATAGCTTTGCCCCACTTTTGCTTTTTTGTATTTTTCTACTTTCCTTGATTACATTTACAAGAATTTTTTTCCCTCCATTAAGTAGTCATTTGTCACTTTTCAAGTCTGGATGTGAAATCACCCTGTGACTGAACATTCAGTTTGTCATTTGTCTAGAACACTAGAGAGGCCCATCAGGTGATTAATAACACTACAGAGACATTAATTCCTTTGAACAATCAACTACATTAAATGAAAAGGCAACATTTGTTTAGAGATGGCACAGGGCACAGGACCACAGGACCAAGACATACACGTCTAAGGCAGGGTGCCCCCACTGAATCTGTCAGTTTTGTAATGGAGAAGTGTCTTTGATCTGTTCTTTTGGGTAAAATGCTTGTCTGACAGATACTGGATTTAAGCTGAACATCCAAATTAAGACAGGCTAGGAAGAAGGATTTCCCATCAACTTTCAAAATAACGGGACTTTGAATACTCTATGAACAAATAGTGCACATTTAAACTAGTAGATAAAGCACTGGAGGTTAAGCCCTTACGTTGGAAAACACAAAATGAAGAGGAACATTTACAAACAGCCACTAGTAATTGGAAAGTGGAATGTAAGACGTATGAAAGTAGGATATTTTTAAAGATGACATGGAATGTATAAATATTGACATACTAGGCATGATGAGCTGAGATAGATTGGCATGGGACATTTTGAATCAAGCAATCATATAATCTACTACACGGGAAAGGAAAACGTTTGGGAAAATGGAATTGCATTCATTGTCAAAAAGATAATTTCTAGATCCATCCTGAAATACAATGTTGTGAGTGGTAAGATAACATCCATACGCATAAAAGAAGACCTGTTAATGCCACTATCATCCAAACATATGCACTAACAACTAGAAACAAAGAGGGGGAAATAGAAGATTTCTACCAACTTTTGGAGTCTGAAATCAATAAAATATGCAACCAAGATTCATTAATAATAATTGGCTGCTGGAATAAAAAAATTGGGAATAAGGAAGAATAATCAGTAGTCTGAAAATAGGAACTTGGTGACAGAAATGAGGCTGGAGACAGAAAGATATAATTTTGTACAACCAATGATTTATTGTAAATATTTTAATTTTATTTTTATTATTTTGTGTGTGTGTGTGTGCCATCAAATCAGATCTGACTGGTACAGGAAGAGATTGTTCCTCCTCCAGTAGAGCATCTGGTGAATTTGAACCGAGCACCGTTGGGATTGCAGTATGGCTTTTTATGTAAATATCTTTTATAAAAAACCACAAATGGTGACTATACACATGGACTTCACCTGATAAACTGGTATATATACAGGAATCAGTTTGATGCTACCTGTGGGAAGAATTATAGACATCAATTTAGCTGTGAAACTAGGCCAAGTGCTTACTGTGGAACAGACCTTCAATACTTATGCAAGTTCAAATCGAGGCTAAAAGAAATGAAAATGAACCCACAAGAATAAAAATATGACCTGAAGTCTAACCCCTCTAAATAATAATAATAATAAAAATCTCAGAAACAGTTTTGAGGCCTTGAACACTAATGAATGAAGACCATATGAGCTGTAGATGATATAAAGAGTATCATTCAAGAAGAATGCAAATATGTTATTGTTGTTAAGTGCTGTCGAGTTGTAGACAACTCATAGCGACTCTATGAATGAAAGATCTGAACACTTGTATAACTTTCATTGTTTCTCCAAATCAATAGGGTTTTCTGGAGGGAAGCTATTTCAGAAATTGATGCCACTCTTGCTTCCAAGATAGAGAAGGATTAAAAGACCAAGATGGAGATCAGAAGAGACTCTCAGTACTGCTCTAGAACACCAAAAAGTCAAAGCAAAGGGAAGAAATAA
>NW_006399815.1:5236431-5241062 GCF_000299155.1 Elephantulus edwardii
GGTACAGGAGACTGCCCCTCCTTCTCCAGCAGAGCATGAAGTAGAGTCTGGGTTTTTTTTCCCTCCCCAGGTGCCTGTCAGGGCCTGGGTGTCAGCTGTCCACACCACAGCAGTGGGCAACGAGCTTAAAGCCCTTGATGGCTCTGGGCACTGACTCTCACCAGTGGCTATGGATGAAGTCACAGGCGATTTTCAGCCAGCGCTGGTACTTGGTATTTCTTAAGCTGAAGGAACTGAAGAACAAATTCAAACCTTGAGCTGTAATAGTTAAAAATGCTATGGGAAGAACAATGAATGACCCAAGAAGCATCAAAAGAAGATGGAAGGAAGGTCCCATTCATCGATTTTAAACCTTGTAAAGATTAAATTTCTGTAGTCATAAAAAAATTTTTCCAACAGGGTGAAAAGAAAACCTACTCACTGGGAACAAACATTTGGCAAAATACCGTCTAGACAAAGGTCTCATAATGAAAGCTTACAGAATACTCCTGGACCTCCAGAAGAAAAAGACCAATAAACCAATAACAAATGTGCAAGAGACATGGAAAGACTTTTCACAGAGGAGGACATTTAGATGGTCAAGACTCACAGGAAGAAATGCTAAAAATCTCTGGCAATAAGACAGCTGCAAATCAAACTGCAATGAGATACCATCTTACCCCAGTAGAAGTGTCAAAGTTTAACAAGAAAGTAAGTGATCAATGTTGGAGAGGATGTTGTGAGATAGGAACTCTCATACATTGTTGGCAGGATTGTAAAATGGTACAACCAATCTGGAAGGCAGTTTGACATTTCCTCAAAAAGCTGAACATGGAAATTCCCTATGACCAAGCTATTTCACTGCTTAGAATATCCCCTGAGAACATGAGAACTGAGGCACAAATAGAGACTTGTACACCAATGTTCATAGCAATGTTATTCACCATCACAAGAATATGGAAACAGCTCAAATGTCCAACCACCAACGAATGGATTGAGAAATTATGATACATTCATAGAATGGAATACTATGCAGCACAGAGGAGCAGTGATTTTGTAAATTACTACCTAACTTGGGAGGGACTGGGGAGCATTATGCTAAGTGAACTTACTCAGTCTCATAAAGACAAATACGGTATAAAACAATATTACAATGATGCTGTAAAATGAGACTCCAAGGAGGGGAAGGAGGAGCAGATGGGTGAGGATGGTGGGGAATGGGGCTTAATCATAAGGTCTCACAATTCGATGGGTGGAGGGTGGGGTGTGTAAAGGAAATGGGAAAGATACAGTGTGAAAAATAATATACATGAACTCTGTAAGTAAACTAGGATAAAATAAAAAAACAAAGAAAAAGATTTATAATCAGTAGCTCCCCAAACACCACCCCAAATAATAGTGTAAATTTACTAATTGCTTATAAATGATAATTAAAAGAAAACTTATGGAAAAATAAACACTAACATGCACTTGAAAACAAAAAGAAGATGGAAGGAGTACACAGAGTCATACTGTACTAAAAAGAATTGGATGACAGATGAATTTCATATAACAGCAAATGATCAAGAAGCAATGCTGAAGAAGGAAGAAGTTCAAGCTGCTCTGAAGGGACTGGTAAAAAAATAAATTCCCAGGAATTGATGAAATACCATTTGACCTATTTCAGCAAACAGTATTTCTTGGATGTAATTGCCAGGTTGTGCCAAGAAACTAGAGGACAGCTAGCAGGTCAACTGACTGGGAAGATCCATGTTTATCCCATTCCCCAGAAGTAGTGATCAAACAGAGTGTGGAAATTAGAACACTATCACACATACATGCAAAATCTTGTTGAAGATTATCTAGGAACAGTATATCAACAGAGTACTGACAGAAATACAAGTTGGATTTAGAAGAGGCAATGGACCTAGGGACATTATTGCCAATTGTCAGATGGATCTTGGTTGAAAGCAGAGAGGACCAAAATAATGTCTATTTGTGTTTTATTGACTATACAAAGTCATTTGTCTATGTGAATCACAACAAATTTTAGAAAACATTGAGAAGAATGAGAATCCCACAATGCTTGATTGTGCACATGTGAAACCTACACTTTAACTAGGAAGCAGTCACATAGAGCAAGGAAACACTATCGGCTTAAAAATCAAGAAAGGAATGCTTCAGGAATGTGGTCTTTCTCCAAACCTTTTCAATCTATATGTAGAACAGATCATTTACAAGGCTGAACTTTATGAAGAAGAATGTGGCTTCAGGATTGGAGGAAGATTCATCATCAACCTGCGCTATGCAGATGACACAACTGTGTTTGCCAAAACTGGGGAGAACTTGAAGCTTTTATTGCAGAAGGTCAAGGACTGCAGTGTTCAATATGTAGTGTGTCTCAATGTCAAGAAAACAAAGATTCTCACCACTGAGTGGATTTGCAGCATCATAATAGATGGAGAGGTTGAGGTTGCTAACAATTTAATCTTGCTTTAATCCACAATCAACAATCTTGGCACCAGCAGTCAGAAAACTAAAAGATGAATTGCAGTGGGAAAATTTGCTGTAAGAGACATCTCCAGAGTGGTAAAGAGCAATGATGTCAGTCTGGAGACTAAGGTGTGCTTGGTCTTCTCGATGACTTACTATGCATTTAGGTGTTGGACAATGACTACGGATGACAGAATTGTTGTCTTTGAGTTGTGGTACAGGAGAAGAATATTAAACATGTCATGGACCGACAAGAGAACAATTAGATATGTCCTGGAGAGAGAGAAAGAAGTTTACTCTGTGGAGGCAAGAACTTTGAAGTCTCACATACTTTGGGCCTGTGGCCAGGAGAGACCAGTCCTTGACGAAGGACATCATACTTGAAAGGGTGGAGGGTCAGAACAGGAGAGGAAGAACCTGGATGAGATGGATTGACACAGTAAATGTGGCAGTGCAGCCAGGTATGTCAGAGACAGTGAGATTGGCTCAAGATAGGGAAGGTTAAGAGCTATTGTTCATAGGGTCGCTGTGAGTCATACACTCCAGTGGCACAGAAGAAAAACAACTAAGCTCAGAAGTAAGAAGGGAAAGGGAAGAAGCATGAATGCAGTCAGGAAACCCAAGAAGGAAGTTGGATGAGTGTTTTTATGCTGTGGGGATTGTAATAAAACGTAACATGTTGAGCTGTTGAGTGGAAAACTGATTTGCTCTGTAAACTTTCACCCAAATTACAATAAAAATGTAATTTATGAAGCAATTCTTTTACTTATTTATAAATCTTAATATGTGGGATTGATTTTTGCCTTTTTCTTCATTCTTTTTCATTCTGCTTTCCATAGGGATTTAGTTGATTTGCTTTATTGATTGTTATTTCTCTCTTTCAACTACTTAAGTTGGATTATTAATGATTTTATTATAACTTTCATCTTACTAATAAAAATTCGTTCACTCTACAAATTTTTATTAAATCTCTGCTGTGATCCAGGAAATATTTCTAGAACTGGGGATTCAACAGGGAGCAAACTGACAAAGCTCCCTGTTTTCTTGGAGCTCATATTCCAATGAAGAATGGCAGACAATATGCCAAACAGACAATCAGTTATGCAGTATATTGTTCTTCTTGTTAGGTGCTGTCAAGTCAAGTAAATCTCGTAGCAAACCTATGAATAACAGATCTGAAACTTGTGCTGTCTTGTGCCATCTTCATCATCTCTGATACATTTGAGCCCATTTGTCAATCCATTTCGTTGAGCATCTTCCTCTCCTTTCCTGAAATAGTTGAAAATTTCATTTTTTTAAAAATCCAGCTAGGAGAACAAACAGGTTTGTCTTGGAGAGGGTGAAATCAGGCTGATCATTGAAGGCAAGAATTGTGAAGCTTTATCTGACATACTTTGGACATATTGCAAGGAGGAACCAGACCTTGAAGAGGGACATCATGCTTGGGAGAGTAGAGGGACTACGCAAGAGAGGAAAACCTTTGAGATGGATTGACTCTGTGATGGGTAATGGGGATAGGTGTGTCAGAGACAATAAGGTTTTCAGCCAGCAAGGCTGTGTCATATGCATAATGCAGGTTGTTAATAAATCTTCATATTCTGATGCCACATTCTTCTTCAAACTCTAGCCTCTTGAATAATTTATCCAGCATCCATTCATATGTTAAATTTGTATGAAGAAAGGACACAATTTTGATGCCCACTCTTCTTGACTTTAAACCATACAATGTTCCCTTGCTCTGTTCAGACAACAGCTTCTTGGTCTATTTGAGAATTTAAGTGTTCTGTGATTTTCATTGTTCTCAATGTTAGCCATAATTTGTTATGATCTACGCATCAAATGCTTTTCATAGTCACTAAGGCACAAATAGCATTCTTCTGGTATTCTATGCTTTCAGGATCTGACATCAGCAATGATATTCCTGGTGCCATGACTTCTACTAAATCCAGTTTGAACTTCTTTCTTGCAGTTCCTTGTTCCTGTAGTGTTCTAGCCATTTTGTTTTTTTATAATCTTCAGGTGCATTTTGATTGCATGTGATATTAATGATATTATTCTAGAATTCCTATTCTGTTAGATTTCTCTTATTAGGAATGGGGACAAATATGTATCTCTTCAATTCAGTTGACCAAACAATTGTCCTCTAAATATCTTGGCATAGACTGGTGAGCACATCCAGA
>NW_006399815.1:5241887-5246920 GCF_000299155.1 Elephantulus edwardii
TACTTCAGAAATATTTGAGTGTCAAACAATTATTTTTGGCAGAGTGATTCTGTGTATGCTTATCTTCATCTTTTTGCTTTCAGAACCATTCAAGGTTTGTCCAAGAGATCCGTTAGTATGGCAAGATTTTTGAAAAGACAAGGCTGGAATTTGTTTTTCAGTTCCTTCAACCTTAGAAATACTGAGTGAATTCTTCCCTTTTCATTCTCCAGCTCCAGTTTTTTGCACATTCATTTTAATACTTTGCTTTATTTTCTTGAGTTGCCTTTTGAAATCTTACATTCATCTCCTTTACTTGGGCATTCATCCCATTGTTTTGGCTTCTCAATGCTTTAGTCTAATTTTCAGAGTCTTCTCTGATATCCATTTTGGTCTTTCTTATGTAGTATGTTAGATGTTAATGAATTATAGGGGAAAAAAGTCGAAAAGGCAGAGAAGAAATTCTTGGGGGAAATTCCAAAGTCTACAATAAAATTTAATTTTTTCTAGATATTTTGTATTTGCATCATTTAATTTAGTCTTTGTTGTTAGATATTGAGACGTATACTTTAAATTTTGTAAGTAGATTTTCTTAAAAAAAATCTCTTATTATTTATCCTTCTCTCTCACTTTATCATTGTTGTCCAGTTGGAACTGCCTCATAGCTGATCCTCCAGTGGGTTTCGGAGACTGTAACTCACACAGGAAATGGTATTCCATCTTTCTCCCACAGAACTGCTGGTGGTTTTGAATGGCCCGCTAGGTGCCACCTTCTCTTTGGCAGCACAGCTCCTTACCCACTAGGACACCAGGGCTCCCTGGTTTATCTCTGTTGTTGTTAGGTACTCTTGAATCTGAGCCACTCCAAAGTCACTATGACTCAGTTTATTATGTCTTAGACTGACTCATAGTCATAATCTGAAACCCCAGCGGGTTTTCAGAGGCGGTAAGTTTCACAGAAGGTTACCTATCTTTCCCCCACAAAGAACACTGTAAATTCCAACCACATGCCTTTGGAATTGCAGTGCAATTTATACTAAGAAGCCCCCAGAGCACCCTCTAGTTTCTTGAATTATGGTTATTGGACAGTTTTGGTACTGGCGTGTTTATTTAGTGAATTTTCAAAATGATTGTGTCAGTTAGCTTTGCTCTTAACTGAGATAGGAAATTCAACAGAAGATAGTAAGCAGTAAGGGAGCTTCTAGGGTACTGAAGAGGAACGATGTCAGTCTAGAGACAAAGATGTGCCTGATCTAGATCTTGATCTTCACAACTATTTGATATGCATCAGAGAACTGGACCATGACTAAGCTTGATAGAAGAAGAATTGCTGCCTTTGAGTTGTGGTGGTGGAGAAGAGTATTGAATATACCATGGACTGCTAGGAAAACAAACAAATAGACTTATCCTGGAGAGGGTGAAACAAGGATGCTCCTTGGAGGCAAGGATTTTGAGGCTTTGTCTAACATACTTTGGACATGTTGTAAGGAGAGACCAGTCCTTGGAGAGAGTTGTTATGCTTAGAAGGACAGAGTGACAGAACAGAAGAGTAAGACCCTGAATGAGATGGATTGACTTAGTGACTGGGGTAACAGGAGTAGGTGTGTTGGAGACAGTGAGGCTGGCTCAGGATAAAGCAGAGTTCAGAATTGTTGTACATAGGGTCACTATGAGTCACAGCAACTTGACGGCATATAACAACAATGGACTAATGTATTTCCTGGAACTAGTGCAAGAAAGCAAGCAAGCCATGAAGTAGCCTGGCTCATTGTTAATTCCTTCTCTCTCTTGATAGAAAGGATGCTGCATCATTGGCACACCAACAAGGCCTAGGCTGGATGAAATGTCTCAAGAAGATTTTTGTCTATGTCTCATTGGCAGAAATGGAATTACATGGCTGCCCCCAGCTGCAGGAAGTCAATGATAGGTTCATTTTCAGTTTTTCTGTAGACAGTGATGTTTAGAATGATTGATGGGCTTCTCCAGTGAAGTTAGTTCAGTATCATATTTACAAATAATCCCAAAGACACTGAAACTAATATTTCTTATAGAGTCCATTCTTCCTCTCAAATCCCATATTTCAAATTCTTTGTGTCACTATTTTTTGCGTCTATTCACTAGTCAAAAGAATATGTATGGTCTATATAGTCTTCTGGAAAAAATAGAATTTTTTCCAATTTCTGCTTTTATTTATAATATTTGTTATTACAGTCAAAGCTGTTTTATTTAGTGCCTAAACATATGTCTTCATTGTGACCTAAAACCTTTGTTTTATTTATTATTTTTTTTACAAAATCTCTACTTTCTATATAATTTAATTTACTTTATTTTAATTTGCTTGCATTTTGGCCTGACAGTCTTAGTCTTTCATTTTTATTTTAAGCTTTGTCATACAGTTTTAGTGTATCTATTATCTGCAATGTATACTTCATCATTCATTGCAAATATTTGCTGAGAATCTATAATGTGTCAGACATTTTAACTGGAGGAACAGCAGTAACATAACAAAGAGTATAATTACGTAATCATTTCATTACTTGAAACAAGCGTAACTAATGAAATATAACCATTAAACAACTTTATTTTTAATCTATGAGTATCCATTCAAATTTATTCTATGGAACAACCTCTTTTCCCTTCACCTTCCCAGATTTAATTACTTTTCTCCCTCTCAAGCCTCCAATAGAAGTTGGAACAAAAGATTTTGAAGACAGGAGGGGTGATAGCAATGCTAGGAAAGAGAGGAAGCTTATGGATTATATTTTCTCATATGGAGTTAACTTGTGAATAGTTTGAATTGGGAAAAGGCATTATCTTTGACTCAAGTTTAAAGCTTTGATTATCCCCTGACATATTAATTACTCCCTGAAGGTGATGAGTAAAGTAATGAAATGTGTCTTGAGTTCCATCCCACACGAGGGAAATAATGCATTTTATATGCATAGATTTTTGTCACTTACACTCATCTGGAAGCTATTTCACAATTTATTGCTCTAACTTGGATTTTATTTATTAATTTAATTTTTAAACCTTCTTTTATGAATTATTTTTAATATATTCCAAAGGAGGTCAAGGTTTTCATGTTACTTGGGTTCACAATCAACATCCTTAGAAGCAGCAGTCAAGAAATCCAATATTGTATTGTCTTGGGTAAATCTAGTGCCAAGGACTTCTTCCAGGTGCCAGAGAGCAAAGATGCCGCTTTATAGACTAAGGTGCACCTGACCTCAGTGATGGAATTGTTATTTGCTTCAAATGCATGTGATAATTTAGGCAATGAGTAAGGATGAGTAATATGAATTGATGCTTTAAATTGTGATACATTCAAAGGGTATTGAATATACCCCGAATTTCCAAAACAACAAACAAATCTGTCTTGAAAGAAGTGATGCCAGTGTATTCCTTAAAGGAAGGAGGTGAGACCTCATCTCACATACTTTGAGTATAATATCAGGAAAAGCCAGTTCCTAAACAAAGACATTATGTTTAGTAAAGCAGAGGGTGGATGAAATACCTTCAGGGAGATAAATTGATACAGTGGATGTGGATCCTTTTAAGCTTTACACTCTGCCACATATAATCACTCTGAGCAACTCTTATCATGTTGTTATTGTTACATGCCATTGAGTCGCCTGCAACCCATAGCAACCCTACGTACAGCGGCTCTGAAACCTGCCCTGTCCTGAGCCAGTCTCACTAATTTTGACACACCAACCCCCATTGTTCCAGTTACTGTATCAATCCATCTCATCTGGGTCTTCCTCTCCTGTGCCGTCCCTTCACCCCTCTGAGCATGATGTCCTTCTCCAAGGACTCGGCTCTCCCAGTCACGTGACCAAAGCACGTGAGATGGAGCTTCAAAATCCTAGCTTCCAAGGAAAAACTTAGTTTCACCCTCTCCAAGATAGATCTATTTGTTTTCTTGACAGTCCATGGTATGTTCAAGACTCTTCTCCAGTGTCACAATTCAAAGACATCCATTCTTCTTGTGTCATCCTTAGCCATTGTCCAGCTCTCTGGTATATAGCAAATAATTGCAGAGACCATGGCAAGGATTAGGTATACCTTGGTCTCTAGACTGACATCATTGCTTTTCAGTGCTCTGGAAAGGTCCCTGACAGCACACTTTCCCAAAGCAATTAGTCTTTTGATTTCCTGACTGTTAGTGTTAAGAGTGTTGATTGTGGAGCTGAGCAAGTTGTAATTGTTGATAAACTCAGTTGCTTCTCCATCCATCATGGAACTGGCTGCCATTTGGCCCAGTGGTGAGAATCTTTGTTTTTTGATGTTGAGCTTTAATCCACATTTACAACTACCATCCTTGACCTTCTGCAGCAAGTGCTTCAGGTTCTTCTCAGTTTCAGCAAGCAAGATTGTTTATCTGCATAATATAGGTTGTTAATGAATCTTCCTCCAATCCTGATGCCACATTCTTTCTCAGAAAGCCCAACTTCTGAATGATCTGTTCTGTGCATAGATTGAAAAGATATGAAGACAGGATTCATCCATGATGCACTCCTTTCCTGGTTTTGAACCATGCAGTGTTTCCTTGCTCTGTTCTGAGGACTGCTTGCCGGTTGAAGTATAGGTTTTGTATAAGCACAATCAAATGTTCTGGAATTCCCATTTTCCTCAATGTTAGCCACAATTTGTTGTGATCCACCCAGTCAAATGCCTTTGCATTTTAAAAAATAATAAATAGAAAATGACTTGGACTCTGAAAATCAGCTTGGTTAGCTGCCAAAAAATTAAACAGAATAACCATATGAACCATCAATTTTATTTCTAGGTATAGATACTCAAGGGGATTAAAAAAAATTATACAAACAAAAACTTGTGCATAGATTCTTGTTCTAGTGGTAAAAAACTGTGCTACAATCCCTAAGGTATGCAGTTCAAATCTATCAGTTGCTCTGTGAAAGGATAAACAATCTCTTCCTATGCAATTTATTGACTCTTAAAACAGCAAGCAACAAATGCTGGCGAGGTTGTGGAGAAACTGGAACCCTGATTCACTGTTGGTGGGAGTGTAAAATGGTGCAACCCCTGTGGAA
>NW_006399815.1:5260360-5261020 GCF_000299155.1 Elephantulus edwardii
ATTGACTCGGTGACTGGGGTAATCGGGATGGGTGTGTCAGAGGCAGTGTGGTTGGTGCAGGATAGAGCAGAGATTAGGGCTGTTGTGCATAGGGTCGCTATGAGTCGCAAATGACTCGACGGCACATAAGAACAACAACATAACATTTGCAATAAATAATTAAATAAACCATAGCAAAACCATTTTTTAAATGAAAAAATGCAAATGGTGATTATAAAAGGGGTGATTTATTTAATAGGCGCTGTTATTTTCCCCAATCATGAAAATACAACCCACATTTTAGTTTCACTTTTTTTGGATATGAACAAATTGAAACATGAAGAATCATTCCATTTCCTGCAGATATATATATTTTAAATGAAAATATTTTCCAGGAAGGGTAGACATTACTACCACATCACACACTTTGGGAAGAATAGTGTGGCACATAATACTTTAATCACCTAGAGGATCTTGCACTAAGCTTATCTCATCTGGTCATCACCCACATGATTACCTGGCCCCACCTCCCTTAACTTCAAGTTAAGTCTTGCCCATTCCCAGAATACTCTTAAAAAAACAACTAATTTTTTTTATTTAATAATTTAGTTTGTTTATTTTTCATTTCAATGAACATCTACAGAGATTTTGGAATTCCATTCATTCATTGTTGCACCCTTC
>NW_006399815.1:5261120-5269844 GCF_000299155.1 Elephantulus edwardii
AAAGGACACACTGACAAAGAAGATTAATCAGAACTGGCTTTGACAAGCACTGTGGCATTTGGACAAGAACAAACTGGGAGGAGGGTAGAGAGAACAGTGCAACAATGAATGAGTGGAAGCCCAAAATCTCTGTAAATGTTTATGAAAATTAATAAAATATAATTATAGAAAAAAAAACCAACCCACTGGAGGGTCAGTTACGAGTCAGTTTTGATTTGAAAGCATGCAACAACAATATTAAAAATAGCTAAAAGGTGCAAACAACTCAAAATGTCTACCAACTGTTGAACAAACAAAAAGTGGAATAGTCATACAATGGGATCTTATTCAATCATAAAAAATGAATTAAATATTGATATTTAATTTGTGGATGAATGAAGTAACATGGGTTAACCTTGAAAACATTAAGCTAACTGAAAGAAGCCAGTCTGAAAACAAAAGCCAAATTCCACATACGGTGTAATTCCATTATATGAAATATCCAGAACAGGTAAATCCATTCAGACAGAAAACAGATTAGTGGTTGCTAGGGAGCTGAGGAACGGAGATTGTGTAGTGACTGTTTAATGAGGACAAGGTTTGCTTTTGAGTGATGGAAATATTCTGAAATGAATGGCAAGAAGCTGAGCTGCAATCCTGAAGGCATGCGGTTGGAGGCCACCAGCTGCACCGCAGGCAAAGAATGGGCAATCTCCTCCAGAGCAATTCACTGCCTTTGAAAATTGACTAGAAGGTCAGCTATGGGTTGGTTTCAACTTTGAGATACACAACAAGGGAGTAGCAGTAGCTGCCCTATCAATATGATTGTACTGATGTCACTGAATTATAGCTTTTTAATAACTAATGTAGTGAATTTGCCACTACATATAAGAGATTCAAAAGAGAATATAAAAGGAACTGTAGACTCACCATCAAGAATTATCAAGTATTAACAGTTTGACATATTATTTAAATACCTTTTAAAGCAATAAATGTGAAGTCTATGTTCAGTTTACTATAGTTTTACAAAGAGAATGAATACATTATATTATGTGATATTTGCAAACTATGCAATCTTGATTTGGTTTCCAATGGTCAATGTGCATGGTATATGTGTACACAGGTTATAGGGGGAAACACTCCCTCTCTCACTTGGCAAAAGTAAAACATCACATTAAATTTGATGAGTATTTAATTCATGTACTTATTTTTGCTATTTGTGCATAAAGAACATATTTTGTTAATTTTTAAGCTACATTAATATTTGTACAAATTATTCTTTTTCACTTATTGTTTTAAGATATATCCTTTTCGGAAAATATGTTGTTGTTGTTGTTAGATTTGAGTATGATTCATAGCAATCCTGTGAACAACAGACCTGAACCCTGACCTATCCTGTGCCACTCTCATCGTCTCTGACACACTTAAGCCCAAGCTGCAGTTATTATGTCAATCTATCTCATTTAAGGTCTTCCTTTTTTTTCACTCACCCCCCCCCCCATATTTCTAAGCATGATATCCCTTTCCAAGGAATAATCTCTCCTAGCAACATGTCCAAAGAATGTGAGATGAAGCTTTATTGTCTTTGCCTCTAGGGAGTACTCTGGCTGTACCTTCTCCAAGACATATCTGTTTGCTCTTTTGGAAGTCTTTGAGATATTCAACACACACCTTTTGAATCCCACATTTCAAAGGCATCAATTCTTCTTATGTCATCCTTATTTATTGTCCAGCTCTCAAATGCATAGCAAGTGATTGAAAAGAACATGACTTGGATTTGACACACCTTAGTCCTCAAAATAACATTATTACTCCTCAGTAATTTGGAGAGGTTCCTGACTGCAGACTTTCTCAGTGCAATACATATCCTGACTGGTGGTACCAAGTGTATTGATTATAGATTCAAGTAAGATGAAATAATTGAAAATCTCAATCTTTTTTTTTTCTCTGTCTATCCTCTGTTGGTTCAGTTGTGAGGCTATTTTGTTTTCTTAACATTGAGATGTGATCCTTATTCAAGACTGCAGTGTTTAGCCTTTACAGCATGTGCTTCAAGACTTCCATGCTTTTAGTGAGCAAGGTTGTGTTATCAGTGGGCTCAAGTGTATCGGAGATTGTGAGGATGACATAAGATAGGACAGGGTTCAGATCTATTATTTATAGGGTCACTAAGAGTCACACTTGATTCAATGGCACTTAACAACAATAATATCTTTTTAAAAATGTTATACTCTTGATATTTTATAAGCAGGTACATTAAGACCAATTGTTAGATGTCACAGAGTCAATTCATGGCAAGGATGGAGGAGAGTTAAAATTTCTCTACATTTTAATCAACATTTGTTAATGTCTTATTGTTGAATTTTATTTTTGGTGTTTGGTTTTGTTGTTGTTGTTGATTTCTGTTGAATTGAGCACAACTCATAGAGACCCTATGAAAAAAAGTTCAGAAACCTTTCTATAACTATAATTGTTTCCCAAAGTTCCTAGAATTTCCAGAGGTATGTTGTTTAGGAAGTAAATGCCACTCCTGTTTCCAAACCTATCTTGAACTGGAAGCTCCACCAAACACTATCCACCATGGGTAACCGTTATAGCATTTGACACCCCAATGGCACAAAGTTCAGCATCACAGCAACCCCAGGTTACCTCAGGACAGCATATTGGCAGAAGAGTACTGTACCACTTAGGAGAATATTCCTCCAAAATACAATAACAACCAACTTTTAAGTACAAAGTCCCTACCCAAGGTCTTGTTGACTCTAAACAAGAGGCTTAAATGAAAAAAAAAACAAAAACCACAACACAAACAACCCATATAATATGTTGTTGTTGTTGTTGTTATGTGCTGTCAAATTGCCTGTGGCCTACAGCTACCCTACTTACAGCAGCTCTGAACCCTTCTCTGTCCTGAGCCAGTATCACTAATTCTATTATACCAACCCCCATTGCCCCAGTTACTGTGTCAACCCATCTCATCTGGGTCTTCCTCTCCTGCACTGTCCATCCACCCTTCTGAGCATGATGTCTTTTTCCAAGGTATGGTCTCTACTGGCCACGTGCCCAAAATATGTGAGACAGAGCTTCAAAGCTCCATTGGGGTTTGTTGTTTTGTTTTGGTGTGTGTGTGTGTGTTTACAGAGACAGCCAATGGGGTGTGAAGGAGCATCACTGCGTTTATTTTTGCTTGAAATACTTTCTTTTCTTTTTAAATATACATAGCAGAGTATACATTAATCCAACATTTTCTACCTGTACAATTCAATGGCACTGATTATAGTCTTTGAGTTTTACAACTACTCTCACTATTCCTTTTGTTTCTGCTTTTAAAATGTAAACTCTGAAGCCACTTATCTAATCTTTTGAGGTGCTGTTATCAAACTCAATCCCATATAGACAGATTTTTAAAAATCTCGATATTCAAGCCAGGCATTCTCTATTAGTTAAAATATTGTTTGGTTTTGAAAAGACTTCAGAAGCTACTTTTGGTGCAAAACTTAAAAAGTATATCAGGGCAATCATTTTAGGAATTCATCCAACATCATAAGTCCAGAAAATCTGGATTCCATTAGAATTTCAGATATGTTTTGCAATGTCTCCCCTCCATCCTTTGACCAGGATTCCTTTTATTGAATCTTTTAGAGAACAACTCCATATTGGTAGCTAGAAACCAATGTTTTTTTGGTCTAATGGCAGCAGTGGTAGCTGTACATGCAGGCAACTAATCTCAAATTTCATTTCTTCTTCTTATACCTGTCTTCTTCCTCTGTTTAATTTGCATTTGTGTAGGGAACTCTGGTGGCTTAATGGCAAGAAGCTGTGCTGCAATTCCAAAGCCATGCAGATTGAATCCACCAGTTGCTCTGTAGGAAAAGGATGGGCAATGTCCTCCCATCAGCTTTACTGCCTCTGAAACACCCTGGAGGGTTAGCTATGAGTTGGTTCTCACTCCATAGCACACAACAACAATAACAATGCCTAAGATAAGGAAGCGCTGGTGTCCTAGTGGTAAGGAGTTGCATTGTTAATCTTAAGGGACACAATAACATCATGAGAGTGATGGGCAATCTCCCATGTGATTTACAGCCTCCAAAACACCACTGCAGGGTCAGCTATGAGTCCATTCCAACATGATTGGACAGAACAACAGCAATGCCTAGTGAAGAGAGCTCTGGTGGTTTTGTGGTAAGGATTTGCACTGCCAAACCAAAGGCTTGTGATTCAGATACACCAGTTGCTCTGCAGGGGAAAGATGGGGAGCCTCTATCAGTAATTTAGAGCCTTTAAAAACCTGCTAGGGGGTCAGTTATGAATTCTTTCCCACTGGATGGCACAGAACAACAACAATGCCTAAAGAAATTTGCTTATCTTCTTTGGAGAAATATCTATTCAAGTCCTTCGTCCATTTTAAAAATAGGTTGTTCAGACTGTGCATTTCTGGCTGTGTTTGGCAGTCTCTTCATACTATAGACTAGGGCTTTTAAGCTGTATCTCCGTTTGTCTCTAAAGAACTTTTTAGTTTTGGGCTTTACTCCCAAGTTTCTGATCCACCTTGAGCTGATTTTTGTGTATGGTGAGAGATACGGATCCTATTTCAGCTTTCTGCAGGTAGTCCAGTTTTGCCAGCACTACTTGTTGAAGAAGTTGTCAATTCCCATTTGAGAGGCTTTATTTCCTTATCAAATATCAGTTGACCATAGATAGTTGGGTCTATTTCTGGGTTCTCAATTCTTTTCCAGTGGTCTATGTGCCTGTCCATGCTGTTTTAGTTACTACTTCTTGTAGTAGGTTTTGAAGTTAGGCTAAAATTAATTAATGATTCATTCTAAAGATTAAATCTCTGTGTGCATAAAAAAACCTTTTTCCAACAAGGTGAAGAGAAAATCTAGCGACTGGGAACAAATATTTAGCAATACCAGCTCAGACGGAGTCTCATAATGAAAGGTCATAGAATACTCCTGGCGCTCCACAAGAAAAAGACTGATAACCCAATTACAAAATGGACAAAAGACATGGAAAGAATTTTCACAGAGGATGATATTCAAATGACTAACAAGCATATGAAGAAATGTTCCAAATCACTTGCAATAAGAGAGATGCAAATCAAAACCACAATGAGATGTCATCTCATTCCAGTAGCAGTGGCAAAGTTTAAAAGTACAGCAAGCAATAGATGCTGGAGAGGATGTGGTGAAATAGGAACTCCTATACATTGTGGAGTTTTTCAATTGTACAACCACTCTGGAAGGCACTTTGGCACTTCCTCATAAAGCTGAACATAGAAATTCCATATGACCCAGCTATTCCATTGCTTGGAATATATTCCAATAAAATGAGAACTGAGGTTCACATGGAGACTTGTACATCAATGTTCATAGCAGCATTATTCACCATCACAAGAACATGGAAACAGCCCAGATGTCCAACTACAAATGAATAGATTGAGAAGTTATGGCACATTCATACAGTGGAATACTACACAGCACACAGGAGGAATTATTTTTTAAATTGCTACCTAACTTGGGAGGGACTGGAGAACATTTGCTGAGTGAACTAACTTAGTCCCACAAGGAAAAATACTGTATAAAACCATTCCTGTAGAATGAGTATGAGAATCCAAGGCCAGGGGGAGGGTGGAAATACAGGGGTGAGGATGGGTAGGAGGGTAGGGTGTTAAGCATAGGGTTGCACAATTCGATGGGTGGGTGAAGTGAAGAAAATGGGAAGAGTCTTTTGTAAAAAAATGTATTCAAACTTTTAAAATAAATCAGTATAAAGTTGTAAAAAATAGGGTTTTTTTGTGTCATGAGTTATAGGAACATGAGTTGTTGAGGTTTTTTTAATGACCTTCTGAACATGAATTTTAAAAATATTTTATATACTAGATCAATGTTGAATACTTACAATATATTTTCATGTTGGTTTGGGGATTTTTTTTGTCTTTTTTTAAATTAGTTTGCTTACAAAGTTTGTGTACATTGTGTTTCACACTAGTCTTCATTCACATTGTGTTTCACACAATCATTCTCATGCATTATGTTTTATAAAATTAATCACCATTGGACCTTGCCCATCATTATCCTGTCTTTTTACCTGTATCCTTCTCATTCACTTTTTTTTTTAAGTTTCCACATTTTCCCCCTTTTGCCATTATTTTGGCTTAGTTTTTTATCTGGAAGTATCCAACCAAGTCTTGTACAGTGCATATAATTCTCAGGTAGTTTTCATCTCATACCTAGTTGAGCCTCTTTGAACCTATTAATTAAGATGTAATTAATTACTTTTTAATTGCATGTACTTACAATTATTGTTACAGACTCAAAGACCTGTTGATGTTCATCCAGGGGGAATAGGAGAAGTTCAATGCAAATTGTGGCCAAAAGTGAACACTTCAAAATTGTTTCATTCTATTCAAGAACTTAAAACAGACTTGTGAAGTTCCTAGTCTATCTCTTTTAGATTGGTGTAAGTGGGATTTTAAATAATTACACAATTTAGATTATTTGTGCCTAGTTCTACAACTCAGAAGTGGAAGAACCATGATTCTAAGTAATTTTAAAAATTTTTAGTCTTGTAGTCTGTCTGTAATAACACTATATATATATATCACCTTTCTAAACTTTATTTGCTGTTCTGTTTAGCTCTAGCCTGCAGGTAAGCATACGCAATTCAAGATAGTTTTGGAGAACAAAAATGACTTTTGTTAAATATTTGAGAGTACATATAAAGTATGTACCTTTCACAGTACAAGTGAGTACACATTTATTGTTTGATGTTATGTATCCTCACGTTGACTACAACTCATAGCTACTCTGAGAACAACTGATTGGAACCTTGCAACATTCTCACAATCTTCATTCTCATTGGTTCTGGATCATATTTTACTTCCTTAAATGATTCAGTGTCAGCCAATTATTTTAGATACAGTGACTCTGAATGTTCCTTTCACTTTTTTTTTTAATGTTCCTGCACATTCAATATTTTATCCATAGAATCCTTCAGTATTGCAATTTGAGTCTTCAATTTTGTTCGTTAGTTCTTTTTGGTTGGAAATGCCAGAATGTTCTTCCTTTTTCATTTTCTCACTCCAGCTGTTTGTACAATTCATTGTAATACTTTGTTTCCTCCAATAGCTCTTTAAAATCTACTCATCTTTCTTCAGATTTTATTATTGGTTTGCATACAATAATTCATATATATTGCGTTTCATTCATGTGCATTTTGTTTTATACAATCTTTCATTTACATTGTGTTTCATACAATCATTCAAATATATAGTATTTTATATAAAAAATTACTATTGATCCATGCCTATTATTAGGGAGCTCTGGTGGCCTAGTGGTAAAAAGCTATACTGCAATCCCAAAGGCACGCAGTTTGAGGCTACCAGCTGTTCTGCAGAAGAAGGATGGGCAATCTCTTCCTCTGTGATTACCTGTCTTTGTAAACCCACCAAAAAGTCAGCTATGGGTCAGTTCCACATCTATGGTAAACAACAACAACAATATGTTTATTATTACCCTACTTTTTCACATCCCCAATGAATCTTTCCTATTCCTCATACAATTCCTGACCCTATCTGCCTGCTAAACTGTTATCCTAATGTTTCTGCCATTCCCCCTTTCCTGCCCTCTTCCCCTTTTGGACATTTATACCCATCTTACTTATTGATCCTTTAATTTTTACAGCTATTCTACTGCTAGGCATAAATACCAAAGAAATTAGAACTGAGACATGAATGGAGATATACATACACCTATGTTCATAGCAGCACTATTTGTAATAGCAAGAAAATATCCCAAATACCCATTAACAAAGGAATGGATAGAGAAATTGTGGTAAATTCACATAATGGAATACTATGCAACACTAAGGAAGAACAATTTTGTAAAATACTATATAACATGGGAGAGTTTACAGAGTATTATGCTAAGTGAAATAATTCAGTCTCATTACGATAAATACTACGTAAGGCCATTACTGTAAAAATAGAAGGATAGTCAGGGGGATTGTATACCAATGAAGAAGTTTATCATCTTTTGCATTTCAAAGAGAGGAACGAACTGGGGGGAGGGGTGTAAAAAGAAAAAAAAAGTGCAACAATGAATGAAAGAAAATCTAAAATCTCCGTAAATGTTCATTAAAATAAAAAAAAAAAGTAGAAGAACTGAGTAAGTTGTATACTCACCACTCTTAACTAAACATTCTTTCCACTTGTTTTGGCTTTTTTCCATTCCAGTGCAAGCTTCAGAATCTCTTCTGATATCTATTTAAAACTTTTTTTTTCTCTCTACTGTCTTTGCAAGAACTTTTACTTTCTTCATGGATTATGTCTTTGATGTCAAACCACAACTGCTTGGTCAATAGTTTTAAATGCATTAAAACTATTTTTGAGAAGGTTTTTAAATTTAGTTGAGATTGACTCAAGGTCATATTTTGGTAATTGTTGACTTGTTTTTCCATTTTCTTCACCTTTAATTTGAACATGTACACGTGTAGTTGAACGGGCTGTCCCGCAGTCAGGCCCTTGACCTTGTTTTGACTGCTGATGTTGAGCTCCACTGACTGTTTCCGGATGTACTCAGTGTGATTACTCTGTAGTCCCATCAGATGAGGCCCGTGTGCATAATCAGAGTTTGAATTTTTATTTTTTAAAGGTATTTGCAATAACACACACACACATCTAGGGCAACATCTGTTATCTGGAATACTTCAATTGGTATACCATCTATTCCTGGGGCCTTA
>NW_006399815.1:5273009-5284135 GCF_000299155.1 Elephantulus edwardii
ACCCCCAAATATAATCCACTCTGCAACCCTCATTGCGTACTCCTACGATAAAAATAATGCCTTAAAATATAATACTTTTAGACTATTCTCTCCCCCATAGGCTTCAATGCCATAAACATATTCCATCAACTAATTTTAAAGCAAAATGATATTCTAAAAAATTTTAAACAGACACAGAAATTGGATCGTAAAATAAATCCTTGTATACTCACCACCCAGAGTCAATAATGATTAAAATGATGCCACACTGTATGATATATTCTTGTTTTGAGTTTGTGAAAATACACTTTAAAGCATATTCAAGACTTCATACCATTTCTGCCCAACATTTTTCAGTATAAATCAAGGTCAAACTGCTAAATGTCATCAATATGCTTTTAAGAAGAAAGGAGTTTATTCTGTAGATTTATCACCCACTAAATTGTTTTCTATATAATCTATATATTTGGTGTTCAAATTGCTGACTTGACTGTGTAAGATATATACTAAAGGAATCAATCAATTGTATCCAATCCCAGCGTCTGGGAGAAAAAGGTTGGTGTAGCTTTAAAAATGGAATGCTTGAGTTATTAATTGCATAGAGACACAGGGGGATCCAGCTGGGATCACTGCTCTTGGACTAACTGCTGCCAGGCAGGAGGCTGTGCACACTCTAAGCCCAGCCACTAGAATGATTCCTTATCAGAGCCTGCTCTCTGTGTCTCGCGCCTCTACAGCTGTGGAGTAACCTGCTGTCTGCCACAATGAAGTCATTCTTTACGACCAGATACAGCTCCACCTGTTCTGTGAAGGCTTTTCTAATTAATGGCTTCCGGTTAGCCTTCCCTGAAGCACATAGCTATCAACCACTGCCCTACTCATATGTCTTATCTATCCTCAGGTAGACTCTAGAGCATTAGAGGGAAGGGTTGTGTTTGGTCTTTCACATAGCTTATGGTGTCCAGTAATGAGAGCATGGGCGGTGCTCAGTAAACATTTATTGAATACGTAGCAAATGTATTTCAACTTGAGCTTCCATTTTGGCAAAAGTTATTAATGCAAATTTCTCTCCTCCCCCCATTCAGAATCAAGCCATAAGGTGAGGAAGAGAGAGAAAGGAGATGAAGTGGCAGAGAGAAAAACTTGCAGAGACATCTGTATTCGCTTGCCTTTCATTTATCCACTCGTTAGACCTGCTCTGCTAGTCTTAAATCTTGCCAATTTTGTCTGTGCTTGGACAACGTACAAATTCCATTTTCTTTTCTCCTTTGCACAAATGACTAGGGCAATTGTCTTTTGTTGGCACTTACTGGGGTATGACCACATGTTCAAGAATCATGAAACCCCCATAAGAAGACAGTCCCTAACTGAACCCAAAGCAACAGGCTCATTCCTACAGCAGCGCCATGGTGCCACCCAGTGGGCAGTTTTTGAACAACTTAAACTATGACCCATCATAGGATTTTGGATTTTTACCAGACTGAGGATTTCATCCTTCACATTTGTTGTAACTTGAATGTTCCATAAGTCTTAATATATAACTCTTCACTATATTCCTTGAAATTTTGTTCTTTTTACTTGTGATTTCTTTAAGAAAACCCTTAATAAAAGCCTTTCATGATATTTATAAAGAAAGCAAATTGTATACTGAGCAAATAATTCAAGAAACTAGACGGTATGAATAGGGGAGTGGCATCAGAATTCGAGAACTCATGAAAAATCTGTGTTAGGCAGATGACACAATCTTGCTTGCTGAAAATGAAAAGAACATGAGGTTTTTGCTGCAAAAGATCAAGGATTACAGCCTTTAATATGGATTACATATCAACATCAAGAAAACAAAAATCTTCACCACTGGACGGATACAAAACATCATGATACATGCAGAAAAGATAGAAGTTGTAAATGATTTCATTTTACTTGGATCCACAATCAACATTCATGCTAACAGCAGTCAAGAAATCAAAAGATGTGCCATGTTGAGAGAAATCTGCTGTTAAGGACCTGTCCAACGTTCTAAAGAGCAATGAGAGCAGTTTAAAGACTAAGGCATGCTTGACTTAAGCCATGCTTTCCCATCCCTTCTTTAATTACTTTGTATATATCTGAAATTTGGACAATGAATTAGGATGACAGAAGAACTTGATGTCTTGAATTCGGGTGTTAAAGAAGTGTGCTGAATATCCCAAAAGAACAGTCTGTTTTGGAAGAAGTGCAACTTCTTAGAGGCAAGGATAGTAAAATTTTGTCTCACATACTTTTTGTATGTTGTCAAAAGGAATGAGTCCTTAGAAAAGGGCACCATCTTCAGAAAGGCAAGGGGTCAGAGAAAGAGAGGAAGACTCTCAACAAGATAGATTAACAGAGTATCAATGGGGTAGGACATGTGGGAGATTTTGAGGATGGTGCAGGATAGGACAAGGTTCAGAAGTATTGTTCACAGGATTGAGACGAGTTGAATTGACATGATCACACCTAACAACAACAGCATAATTTCATTTCACTGTACTTAAGTGACAAAAAAAGGATCTTCATTATCTCTGGCTCAACTTTTGACAATTCTATTTCCTAGAGAGTACACCTATTGCATACAATTTTTTTTTTTGTTTAAGAAAACCTACTGCAGTAAAATAGACAAAATAGACAAAACAAAATATTTGCCATGTTAAGTGCACAATTTGGTGACCATGTGCCAGCATAACCATTATGCATTTTCAAATGCTATTCTCCAGAGGTTCTAATCCACCATCTACTCTGAGGAGAAAGATGGGCTGTCTCCTTTCTTAAAGATTTACAGCCATGGGAATCCAATGGGTTAAATTCATTACTACAAATTGAATTTGACTTTATGACAATGAGTTTGAATTTTGAAAGAGAACTCAGTTCTCTCAAGAAGTGTTACTTCATTCTCCCTATTCCTCCACTCTTGGTAACCTCTCATAACTTCTGCCTCTAACTACTTGTCTATTCTAGTTTTTCATATGTTGTTGTTGTTGGGTTGTTATGTACCATCAAGTCACCTGTGACTCCTAGTGACCCTAGTACAGTAACTCTGAAACCTGCAGTATCTGAGCCAGACTCATCATCTCTGACAGACTTAATCTCATTTCTCCAGTCACTGAGTCAATCCATCACATCCTAGGTCTTTCTCTCCTGTGCTGTCCTTCTACCCTTCAAGTGTGATGTCCTTCTCCAAGGACTGGTTCCTCCTGGACATAGGTCTGTCTCACATACTTTGCACCCATGTCCAGGAGGAACCAGTCCTTGGAGAGGGACATCACACTTGAAGGGTAGAAGGACAGCACAGGAGAGGAAGACCTAGGATGTGATGGATTGACTCAGTGACTGGAGAAATGAGATTAAGTCTATCAGAGATGATGAGATGTGAGACAGACCTTCAAAATCTTTGCCTCCAGGGAGTGGCCTGGTTTCACCCTCTCCAGGACAGACCTGTTTGTTCTCCTGGGAGTCCACAGTATGTTCACAGTTTTCTCCAGTACCGCAACCCAAAGGCATTGATCCTTCTTAGTTATTGTCAAGTTCTTGGATGCATAGCAAGTAATTGCGAAGACCATGGCCTGGATCAGATAGACCTTAGTCTCCAGACTGACATTGTTACTTTTCAGTAAGCTAGAGATGTCTCTTATAGCAGAATTTCCCAGTGCAATTCGTCTTTTGATTTCCTGACTGCTGGTGCCAAGAGTGTTGACTGTGAAACTAAGCAAGCTGAAGTTATCAACAACCTCAATTTCTTCTCCATCCATCATGAAGTTGCCAATCATATCAGTGGTAAGAATTTCTGTTTCTTTATTTAAACTTCAATTCTTATTGAAGACTACAGTCCTTGACCTCTGCAGCAAATGCCTCATGTCCTCTTCAATTTCAGCAAGCAAGGTTTTGTCATCTGCACAACTAAGGCTGTTGATGAGTCTTCCTCCAATCCTGAAGCCACATTCTTCCTCACACTGTCCAACCTTCCAAATGATCTGTCCTGCATATAGATTGAAAAGGTATGGTGATAAGATGCATCCTTGATGCATACCCTTCCTGATCCTGAACAGTGTTTCCTTCTCCCTTCTAATTACTGCTTCCTGATCCAAGTATATGTTTTGCACGAGCACAACTTAGTGTTCTGGGATTCCCATTCTTTTCAAAGTTAACCACAATTTGTTGTGATCCACACAGCCAAATGCCTTTGCATTGTCCATGAAACACAGGTACACATTCTTCTGGTACTCTCTGTTTTTAGCCAAGATCCATTTTACGTTGGCTATGATGTCTGTAGTGACACGACCTCTTCTAAACCCAGCCTACACATCTGGTAGTTCTCTGCTAATGTACTGTTGTTTCCAGTTAATCTTCAGAAAGATCTTGCTTGTGTGCGATATTACTAATATAATTCAATAATTTCAACACTTTGTTGAGCTACCTTTTTTTTTTTTTGAATGGGAACTAACAGAGATCTCTTCCAGTCAATTGGCCAAGTACATTTCCTCCAGATTTCTTGGCATAACCTTGTGAGCATGTCCAGGGCAGCATTTGTTTGCTGAAATATGTCAATTGGTATCTCATCAATTGTTGGGGCCGGCCTTGTTTTTTTTCCAAATTCCTTCAGAGCAGCTTGAACTTCCTCCTTTGTCACCAGAGACTCTCTATCAGATGTTATTTCATAAAATTCTTCGGTGTCAGCCAATTCTTTTTGGTGTAGTACCTCTGTGTATTCCTTCTATCTTTTTTTGGATGCTTCCTGGGTTATTCAGCATTCTGCCTTCAGCATCCTTAAGTATTGCAACTTGTGGTTTAAATTTGTTCTTCCGTTTCTTCAGCTTAAGAAATTGATGAGGGAGTTCATCCTTTTTGATACTCTGACTCAGCTCCTTGCACTTTTCATTATAGTATTTTGCTTTGTATTTTTGTGCTGCTTTTTTGAAATCTTTTGTTTGGCTCCTTAACTTCTTGATTTCTTCTCTACATAAATTTTGATAGTTGACATTTTCTGAAGTTATTCTTGATTATTTAAAACATCACACAAATGGTCTTTCAACAATTGGATCTTCACATTAATAAAACAGGACCTTGATTTTAACCATGTACTATATAAAAAGAATTAAAAATGTGTGTAGTTATTATGAATATCTAATGCTCAATTTGACCTACAGACTAGGAAAATTCTCCAAGAAACATGGCAACTTGTGCTTTCTTATTCACCTGAGGCTGAAGGTTTCTTACTTGCATTTTCCTCAGTTATTGCTCCTCCACAGAAAGATAGGCAATCGTCTCCTGGGCAATTTACAGCCTCTGATGATCTGCTGGAGGGCCACCTTTGAGTCAGTTCTGACCCAATGGCAATGAGCTAAATTAGGTTTTCCCAGAGAGCAGATGGTGGACTCGAACCACTTGCCTTGGGATTGGTACACAGCATTTCATCACCAGGCCACCAGAGCTATGAGCATAAATTATGTTAACAAGGAAGTAGGGCAGGATCTTTTAAATTCTGACCCTGTATGATGTTAACTGTTTTCATAACTGTGTACATGAAAAGGCCATATCATGAGAAGAATTCTTCACTAACAAGTGCCATTTTTGAGATCTCAGATTTATTTTGATGAATATTTATGGTTTTCCATAGATATATATTTCTTTCAAATTTGCTATGTTGTCATTGTTGCTTTGTGCCATTGAGACAACTATGACTCCTAGTGACCCTGTGAACAATAGATCTGAACCTTAGCTTATCCTCTATCATCTTCATGATCTCAACAATGAGCCCACTGTTACAGTCATTGATTACGTCAATCCACGTTATTGAGGCTCTTCTTCTCTTATACTGACTTCTCCAACTTTCCAAGTATGTCTTTTATCCAAGGACTTGTCCTTCCTAACAACATGTCTGAGGTATGTTAGACAAAGTTTCACCATCCTTGCCTCCAAGGAGCACCCTGATTGTACTTTCTCCAAGATGTATTTCTTCTTTTGGTAATTGATGGGATATTCACCATGTTTCTAGAGCACCACAACTCAGAGCAGAAATTCTTCTGTAATCCTTAGTTACTGTTCAATTTTCAGATGCATAGCAAGTAATTGAAAAGACAATGGCTTGGATCAGGAACATTTTAGTCTCTAAACTAAATGAACATCATTGCTCTTTAGCACTTGGTAGAGGTCCTTGACAATAGATTTTCCCAATGCAACATGCTCAATGCATAGCACAAATATATTTTTTCTGGATTTCATGTTTGTTTAAACAAAAATTTCCATTCCATGTGATCTAAATAGTCATTTAAAAATATTTTCCTACCCTTTTCCATGGAAGGAAAAGTAGATTGATTTCAGAGGCAGTAGTCAGAACAGAGCAAGGAAACACTGTATGGTTCAAAATTGGGAAGGATGTACACCAAGAATGTGTCCTATCTCCATACCTTTTTAATCTATATGCAGACAGATTATCTGGGAGGCTTGACTCTATGAGGGAAACTTGGCATCAGATTTTGGAGGAAGACTCATCTACAAATTGCATTATGTAGATGATACAACGCCGCTTGCTGAAACTGAGGAGGACCTGAAGCCCTAGCTGTAGAAGGTCAAGAACTGCAGCCTTCAACATGGATTGAAGCTCAACATCAAGAAAACAAAGATTCTCACCACTGGGCTGATTGGCAGCATCATCATGGATCGTGAAGAGATTGAGTGTTCACAGCTTTAATTTGGTTGGCTCCGCAATCAATAGTCTTAGCACCAGTAGTGAGGAGATTAAAAGACATATTGTATTGGGAAACACTGCTGTCAGAGACCTCTCCGAAGTATTGAAAAGCAACAATGTCAGTCTGGAGACTAAGGTGTGCCTGATACAGGCCATGGTTTTGCAGTCACTTGGGATAATACATCAGAGAGCTGGACAATGACTAGGGATGATAGAAGGAGAATTTATGCCTTTGAACTGTGGTGCTGGAGAAATGTATTGAATATACCATGGACTGCTAAGAAAACAAACAGGTTCATCCTAGAGAGGGTGAAACCAGGTTGCTCCTTGGAGGCAAGGATTCTGAAGCTTCATCTGACATAATTTGGACATATTGTAAGGAAGGACTGGTCCTTGGAGAGGGACATCGTGCTTGGAAGCATGGAGGGACAGCGCAGGAGAGGAAGATCCTCTATGAGTTGGATTGATTCAGTGACTGGGGTAATAATGGGTTAGGGGTGTGTAGGAGATCATGAGATTGACACAGGATAGAGAAGGGTTTAGGGTAGTTGTATGTAGTGTTGCTATGAGTTGAAGGTGACTCGGTGACACATAGCAACAAACAACAACACTGTAGCTTAGGCCACCAAGCCAGGTGATAACCCAGAAGTGCAGGTGCAAAGTTACTTTAAGGAGGCATCAGCATATGGTAGGACAAATTTTGCACTAGCAGTTAAAAGCTTGCGTTTAAGCCTAACTCCATCACCATAAAAGCAATTAATGATATTGTTGTTGTTAGTTGCCACTGAGTTGAATACAGCTCACAATGAACCCTGCCACACCCTGTACCATCCTCATCATCTCTGACACACTTGAGCCACTTGCTGAAGTCTCTGTGTCAATCTCTTATTAGGGATCTTCTTCTCCTTTGCTGACCCTCTGTTTTTCCAAGCATGATGTACCTTTCCAAGGAATAGCTCCACCAAGCTGTGTGTCCAAAGTATGAGATGCGAAGTTTCACCATCTTAGCCTCCAATGAGCACTCTTGCTGCACTGTCTCTCGCCACATCTGCTTGCTCTTTTGACAGTTAATGGTATATTTAGTACTCTTCTCCAACACCACAAATCAAAGGCCTCATTTCTTCATCTGTTATCCTTTTTCATTGTCTAGCTCTCTGATATGTAGCAGGTGATAGAGAAGACTATGACCTGAATCAGGCACACTGTGGTCTTCAAACTGGTACCATTGCTTTAAAATATTTTGGAGAGCTCCCTGATAGCAGACTTACCCATTGCAATATAATATGTTTCCTGATGGAAATCAAGCAAAATGAAAGCATTGGCAACTTCAATCCTTTCTCAGCTACATGAGCTTGCTTATTGGTTCTGTGATGAATACATTTGCTTTTTTGATATTGAGATGCAGTCCATACTGAAGGCTGTACTTCATGGCCTTCTCATGTTCAGCCATCAAAGTTTATGTAATGTAGCTTGCTGCTGAGTTTTCCTCGGATTCTAATGTTACATTCCTCTTCATGGAGCCTAGTTTCAGGAATTATTTGCTGAGAATACAGATTGAATAGACATAGAGAAAGGATACATCCCTGATGTACCCTTTCTGATTTTAAATCATGCAGTGTTCCCTTGCTCTGTTCAGAAAGCAGCTTCTTGATCTTGGTTGAGATTTCACATGAATACAGTTAAAGTGTTCTGGAAGCAGGAGTGGCATCCACTTCCTAAATAATATGCCTCTGGAAACTCTATGAACTTTGATAAATGACGCTAGTTATAGAAAGACTTCAGGACTTTTGTTTCATAGGGTCACTATGAGTTGTGCTCAACTCGATGACAATCAACAACAACAACAACAACCAACAACAACCAACAACAACAACTCAAGGTTAGCCATAATTTGTTGTGATCTATACAGTCAATTGCTTTTGCATAGTTAACAAAGCACAAATAGACATCGGATATTCTGTTTCCAACTAGGATCCATTTGACATGTGCAATGATATCCCTGGTGCTACAGCCTCTTCTAAAGCCTTCTTGAACTTTTGGCCATTCCCTGTCAATGCATTGTTCTAGCTATTTTTGGGTTATCTTCAACACTATTTTTCTTGCATGTGAGATTATTGATATTGCTCTATAATTTCCACATTCTGTTGGATCACCTTTCTTGGGAATGGGAACAAATATGGATCTCTTCCAGTCGGTAAGCCAGGCAGCTGTCCTTTAAATTTTCTGGCATAGTCTGGTGAAAACATCCAGAACTGCATCTGCTAGTTGAAATGTATCAATTGGTATTCTATTGATTCTGGGGGCCTTATTTTTTGCCACTGCTTTCAGTGCAGATAGAACATCCTTCATTAACATTGGCTTTTGTTCATATGGTTGTGTTGTGTGTGGTAGAGTTGAAACCAACCCATAGCTGAGCCTCCAGGAGTTTTTCACAGGTGGTTAATTGCACTGGAGGAGATTGCCCATTCTCCCACAGTGAAGCTGGTAGGTTAGAACTGCATACCTTTGGGAGTGTAGCACAGCTTCTTACAACTAGGTCACCAGAGCTCCCTGCTCATATGGTATTTTTTGGTTTCAATGAATTCTTTTTCGGTACAGAGACTCTGTGTATTCCTTCTATTTTCCTTTGATGCTTTTTTGGATCATTCAAGAGTATGCCCATTGCATCTCTCAGTGTTTGAATTTGAGGCTTGAATTTGTTTTTCTGTTCTTTTAGGGTGAAAATTGTCCATTGAGTTCTTGCCTTTTTATTCTCTGACTACAGTTCTTTTATCTTTTGTTGTAATGCTTTACTTTGTGATCTGCTCTTGGAAATCTTTCATTCAGCTCTTTTGCTATGGTATCTCTTTCTTTTATTTTGATTTTTTGACTCTATAATGTAATTTCATAGTCTCTTTCAGACATTAATTTTGTTTTTTCTTTCTCCTCTGTTTCTTCTTCTTCCTCTTCCTCCTTTTCTTCCTCTTCTTCTTGTCTTTTCTCTCTTCCTGGGTGATATCCTTGACCTCTCCCCATTCCTTTGGCCTTCAATCATTGGTGTTCAATGCCTCAAACTTGTGCTTGACATGATTCTTAAATTCAACTAGGATAGACTCAAGGTCATATTTTGGTTCCTGTGGACTAGCTTTAATTTTCTTCATCTTCAATTTAAATTTATACTTGCATAATTGATGACCAGTTCCACATTCAGCTGCTAGTCTGTTTTTGAATGCTGATATTGCACTTCTCCAATAATGTTTTCTACAGATATAGTCAATCTGATTACTGTGCAGTCCATCAGGTGAGATGTATGTGTAAAGTTGCCTTTTACTTTTTACAAATGGTATCTTCTGTAAATAAATCATTGAATGCACAAAATTCAATAATTTTTTTCTCCAACCTCATTTTGGTCACCACATTTGTATTTTCCTATTACTATTCCCTCATTGTTGTTTCCAACTTTTGTGTTCCAGTCACCAATAATTTTTAATGAATCTTGATTGCATGTTTTGCCAATTTATACTGTAAAAGTTGGTAGAAATCCTCAGTCTCTTTCTCTTAGGCTGTAGTTGTTGGTGCATATATTTGAATAATAGTATTAACAGGTCTTCCTAGAATGAGTATAGATAGCATCTTATCATTCACAACAGTGTACTTTAGGATGGATCTTGAAATTGTCTTTTTAACTATGAATGCAACACCATTCTTCTTCAATTTCTCATTCCTAGCATAGGTATCATATGATTGTCTGATTCAAAGTGTCCAACTCAGTGATGCTTTGAATGTCAATCTTCATGCATACCATTTTATTTTTTACAACTTCTAGTTTCCTTCATTCATACTTTGTACATTCAAAGTTCCACTTATTAATGGTTATTTTCAGCCATTTTCTTTAGTTTTTCATGACTTGCCATCTTGGTTCTAACTCTAGTACAATACTACCCATATTCCTCTGTTGTTCATAGGCTTTTTGAAGGCCTGCTGTTTTGGAAGTAGATGGACAATTCATCCTCTTAGTCTCCCTTAATCTGGGAGCTCTGTTGCCACCTGTCCATTATAGGAGACCCTTTTTATACTTGAAATACATGTGGTCCCGCTTCTACCTTTACAGCAACCCACAAGCTACACCAACACAGTAGATTGATAGACAAGTATTATAGTACAGGGCCAAATAATAAATGTTCAACCTAAGTATCTACAACATGAAAATTTTTCTCCAATACAATGACTTGACAGATAGGTGTTGCACCTCTAAGAGCAAACCATAAAGACAATCAGGCATACCAATACTATGGTAAAGGATTGTTGTGTTGCTGTTGATTGCCTTCAAGGTGAGCATGACTTATAGTGACCCTATGAACAAAAGACCTGAAGCTCCTCTACAACTATCAATATTTATCAAAGTTCATAGAGTTTCCAGATGCATGTTGTTTAGGAAGTGGATGCCACTCTTGCTTCCAAACGTGCC
>NW_006399815.1:5284805-5291786 GCF_000299155.1 Elephantulus edwardii
TGGTGAGAATCTTTGTCTTCTTGATGTTGAGCTTCAATCCATATTGAAGACTATAGTCCTTGACCTTTTGCAGCAAGTGCTTCAGGTCCCATGGCAGCATGGGAGGATGGGGTCCTGGATGGAGATATTGGCAGGGACAGTGGCTCAGCTGGATCTTTAGTACTAGAGTTTGGCATAGGCCTAAGGGCTGCTCAGTACTTCGTGGGACTTCACCTGCCTTCTTTGTTGCCTGTCGTAGCCCTCTTCTCTGGGCCTCAGGACATTTGGCAGGGTCACAGCTGTCCCTGCTGGTGATGGCCTCATCTATCTTCCTCATTGCACAGGCAAGGCCCTGCTGGGGATCCTGAGGCCCAGAGCAGAAGCATGCAGGAATTGAAGAACTTATAATGGGGGGTGGGGTGGGGAAGAGTCACTTAATCTTTCCTATTTCCTTATTTGCAAACTGGTTAGAATAAATCTAACACATTTGGTTGTTCTAGAATTTTTGAGGTTTCTTGTTGAAAATTCAAGGACAACTGAGATGGGCTTTTATCATTTAGTAGAAAGAAACTCGTAAGATTAGGGAGGTAAGGGCTGAAGGCTCACTAGAAAGATCAAAGATAATTTAGAACCAAATACCGATAGTGTTCTCTTGATGGATTGTCAGAGACATCAGCTGTTTCTGGTTCTCTTTCCGTCATGTGAGAAAGGTGGACGCAGGCATGGCTTCTGCTGATTATTCATTTAACTTAAATGATAAGAAAGGAGTCTAAGTTGGAAGTCATAGATGAAGGATCAATAAACATGTCAGGAATTAGTTTCTAAAATATTATGTTAAATGAAAATAAGTCAGACACAAAGGACTAACAGGATATGATCTCATTTCTATGAGCTATCTGGAATAGGAAAAGGCATAGAATAAATATTTAGTTGTTTTTGTAGGCTGGGGAGTCCTTGACTAATGAAGAGTTAATAGCTGCTGAAATGTTAGAGGCTTGAGTTCACGCAGAACTCAAAAAAGTCCTGGAACTACTTCTATATTCAAACACTGAAAAAACACTGTGGAGCAGAGCTGTACTCTGACATAGATGGAGTCATCTCAGGACAGACAAGGAGGCATGGAAGGAGAGAAGGGGAAAGCAGATTATTACTTAAAGGGTAATAATTTCTGTTTGGGATGATGAAAAGGTTTTGGGAAAAAATGATAGTAATGATTGCACAACATTGCCACTGTGATTAATATTCTGCAGTTGAAAATGGTTAGAATGTTGCATATATTTTACCACAGTAAATAAAAAAGGTGATAACAATATTCTTAAAAAATGCCAATGTTATGAGAGACAAAGACAAGCTGTAGAAATGTTCCAGGTTAAAAAGAGACAAACAAATGAATGATGACTAAATGCAATACCTGATTTAGGCTGAGTCCTAGAGGAGGAGAAAAAAATAAAAAGAACATCATTGGACCAGTTGATAAGCTTGGACTACAATCAGCAGATTAGATGGAAGTACTACATCAATGCTTAGTTTTCTGAAAATGAAAATTTCATTATGTTATGTAAGCAAATACTTCTATTTTTAGGAAACAGATACTGAATTATTGAGGCATGACAGGCCAAATGTATATAATTTATCATTAAATGATTGTTTAACTTGGAGGCACCTAGAGGACGTTATGCTAAGTGAAATAACTCAATCATAAGAGGACTATTAAGGTATAAGCTCAAGATTATAAAAAAGCTAAGAAAGGTTTACACACAGAATAACTCTTGGATGGCTACTGGGGATGGGTAAGGGGCAGGTAAGAAAAAGTTAATGAATAGATAAATTGAGTGAAGGGAAAGGCAATATAGATTATGATTATACATTGTAATTAGCTTATTGTATTAATCAACTGTAATTAATAAAGCAAAATGTATATAAATGATTAAGTGAAAAGCCAATCTTATTTGTAAAATTTCACTCAGATAAAAAAATTAAATAAATATATTTATTTGTTGTCTATCAGTTGTGACACTGATGAGTCAAATGCAAGAATGGTTACCCATGGTGGACAATGTGAAGCTCCCCGATTAAAACAAGCTTGGAAGCAGGAGTGGCATCCACTTCCACAATAGCTTGCTTTGGGAAACCCTATGAACTTGGAGAAAGGACGAAAGTTATGCAGGAGGTGTCCAGGACTTTCATTCATAGTGTTGCTATGAGTCACCTGTGACTCGACGGCACTTAACAACACAACAACATTTCTTTGTTGTGTACTAGAAAGGATTGGCCATCCACTTCCAAAATATAACAGGCCTTTGAAAACCCTGCAAACAATAGAGCACACATCAAGTAAAGTAATTGATATGGCAACTGAGGCTTAGCCCTCAAATTTGGAAACATAAAGGAGGAGGAACAGTTGTAAGCAGAAATGAATGACTGGAACATGGAATATGGGAAGCATAAATGTAGGAAACCTGGACATTGGTAAGAAAGAAATGGAACGCACAAATATTGACATATTTGATATAGGCTAAATGAGATGGATTGGCATGGGACAATTTGAATCAGATCTCCATATGATCGACTCTGGAGGTGAAAGATAATAAGAAATGAGGTCGTCTTCATAGTTAAAAAGGCCATTTAGATCCATCTTGAAATAAAATGTTGTGACAGGATAGTATCCATACACATAAAAGGAAGATTTGTTAATACCACTATCATTCAAATTTATGCTCCAACCACTAGAGCCAAAGAGGAGGAAATAGATCATTTCTACCAACTGTTGAAGTCAGAAATTGATTGAACATACAACCAAGATGCATTAATAACAATGTTGTTGTTGTTGAATGCCTTCAAGTTGAGCACAAGTCACAGTGACCTTATGAACAAAAGGCCTGAAGCCAACTATGGCCATTTATCAAAGTTTATAGGGTTTCTGGGGGCATGTCATTTAGGAAGTGGATGCCACTCCTGCTTCCAAATCTGTCATATTATGTTACTGTTTTTATATTCCATTGAGTCACTTGCGATATATAGAGACGCTAAGTATAGCAGCTCTGAACCCTTCCCTATCCTGAGCCAGTCTCACTAACTCTGACACACCAACCCCCATCGCCCCAGTTACTGTATCAATCCATCTCATCCAGAGTCTCTCTCTCCTGCACTGTTAGTCCACCCTTCTGAACATGATGTCCTTCTCCAAGGACCAATCTCTCCTGGCCATGTGACCTAAGTGAGACAGAGCTTCAAAATCCTAGCCTCCAAGGAGAGACTTGGCTTCACCCTCTCCAAGACAGATCTATTTGTTTTCTCGGAGGTCCATGGTATGTTCAAGATGCTTCTCCAGCACCACAACTTGAAGGCATCTATTCTTCTTCTGTCATCCTTATTAATTTTCCAACTTTCTGAAGTATAAAACATAATTGAGAAGACCATGGCCTAGATTAGGCACACATTTGTATTCAGATTGACATTGCTGTCCTTCAACTCTCTGGAGAGATACATGACAGCAGATTTTCCCAATGCAATTGATCTTTTGATTTCCTGGCTGCTGGTGTTAAGAATGTTGATAGTGGATCCGAGCAAGCGGTAATTGTTAACAACCTCAATCTCTTCTCCATCTATTATGGTGCTGCCAAATGGCCCAGTGGTGAGAATCTTTGTCTTCTTGGTGTTGAACTTCAATATTAGATGACTGGAATGCAAAAGTTGGGAACCAGGAAGAAGCGTCAGTAGTTGGGAAATAGGGACTTGGTGACTATCAGTGAAATGGTGAAATGAGGCTGGGATAGAATGATAGAAATCTGCACAATCAATGATTTATTCATTGCAAATACATTTTATAAGAAAGATAAATACAGACTATACACAAAGTTTCCACTGTATGCACAAGAATAATATAGATTACATATGTGGAAGGAATTCCTGGAGAAGTTCAATATCAGCAGTGAAAACTAGGTCAGGTGCTGATTGAGGAACAGACACTCAACAACTCCTACTCAAGTTCAAATTAGAGCTAAAGAAGGTCAAATCAAACTCACAGGAATCAAAATTTGACCTTGAGTCTGTCCCACCTGAATTTTAAAACCAACTCAGGAACAGATTTGAGGTTTTGAACGCTAATGAATGAAGACCAGACCAGTTGAGTTCTGGAAGGATATCAAGAGTATTATCCATAAATAATGCAGAAAGTCATTACAAAGACAAGAAGAAAAGAAAGAAGAAGAAGAGGAAGAAGAAGAAGAACACAGAAGCAGCAGCAGAAGAAGATGAAGTAAAGACCAAAATACATATCAGAAGAGACTCTGAATATTACACTAGAGTGCCAAGAAGCTGAAACAAAGTGAAGAAATCAAGAATTTAAGGAGCTGATGCAACAATGAATGAATGGAAACCCTAAGTCTCTGTAAACTTTCATTAAAGTGAATTAAAAAAAAATTAAGGAGTTGAATAGAAGATCTCAAAGGACAGCACCAGAAGACAAAGTATTATAATGAAATGTGCAAAGACCTGGAGTCTGAAAATCAAAAGGGCTAAACTTGCTTGGCATTTCTTAAGCTGAACAAACGAGAGAACACATTCAAGGCTTGAGTTACAATACTTAAAGACACTATGGGCAGAATACTGAATGATCTAGGAAGCATTAAAAGAAGATGGAAGAAGTATATAGAGACATTTTACCAAAAGAGAATTGGTGGGCACAGAAGAATTTTGAGAAACAACATATGATCAAAAGGCAATGATGATGAAGGAGGAAGTGCAGGCTGCCCTGAAGGACTTGGTAAAAAAGAAAGACCCAGGAATTGATGGAATGCCAACTGACATATTTTAAAAAACAGAAGCTGCCCTGGATATGATTACCAGCTTGTTCCAAGAAATCTGGAGGACAACCACCTGGCAGACTAACTGGAAGAGATCTAGGTGATCCAACAGAGTGTGGAAATTGTTGAACACTATTACTCATATCACAGAAAATCAAACTCCTGCTGAAGATCATCCAAAACTGACTGGAACTACTACATTGACAGAGAACTACTAGAAATACAAACCAGATTTAGAAGAGGCCATGACACTTGAGTTATTTTCACCAGTGTCAGGTGGATCTTGGCAGAAAGCAAAGAAAGAGTACTAGAGAAATGTCTATTCGTATTGCATTGACTATGCAAAGGCACTTGATTGTGTGGATCACAACAAATTGTGGTTAACCTTGAGGAGAATGTGAATACCGGAACACTTGATTGTGTTCATGTGAAACCTATATTTGGACCAGGAAGCAGTCCTCAGAACAGAGCAGGGAAACACTGCATGATTCAAAATCAGGAAGGGAGTGCATCAGGGATGCGTCCTGTATCAAAACCTTTTCAATCTATATACAAAACACATAATTTGGGAGACTGGGATTTATGTGGAAGAATGTGGCATCAGGATTGGAGAAAAACTCATCAACAACCTAAATTATGCAGTTGACACAACTTTGCTTGCTGAAACTGAGAAGGACCTGAAGCTCTTGTTCCAGAACATCAAGGATGGTAGTTGTCAATGTGGATTGAAGCTCAACATCAAGAAGACAAAGATTCTCACCACTGGGCCAAATGGCAGCACCGTGATAATGGAGAAGAGATTGAGGTTGTTAACAGTTACAGCTTGCTCAGCTCCACAATCAACACTCTTGGCACCAGCTTTCAGGAAATAAAAAGATGAATTGCACTAGGTAAATCTGCTGTCAGGAACTTTTCCAGCGTACTGAGAAGCAATGATGTCTGTCTATAGACTGAGGTGTGCCTGATCCAGGCAATGGTCTTCACAATTACTTGCTATCCATCAGAGAGCCAGACAGTGAATTAGGAAGATAGAAGAAGAATTGATGCCTTTGTGTTGTGGTTCTGGAAAAGAGTCTTGAAAATACCATGGACCACCAAGAAAAAGAATAAATCTGTCCTGGAGAGGATGAAACAAGTTTCTCCTTGGTGAAGGCTGATTTTGAAGCTCCATCTCACATATTTTGGGCATGTAGCCAGGAGGGACCTATCCTTGGAGAAGGACATCATGTTTGGAAGGGTGGAAGAACAGCACAGGAGAGGAAGACCCCATATGAGATGCATTGATATAGTAACTAGGACAATGGGGGCTAGGTATGTCAGAATCAGTGAGATTGGCTCAGGACAAAGCAGGCTTCAGAGCTGTTGTACATAGTGTTGCTATGAGTCACAGACAACTCGAAGGCACATGACAACAACATTGTTATTGCATATTATCGAGTCAGAACTGACACATAGCTAACCTTCTGGCAGGTTTTTAGAAACAGTTAATTGCATAGGAAGAGAATGCCTATCATTCTCCCATGGAACATCTGGCGGATTCAAATCACATGCCTTCTGGATTGTAGCACAGCTTCTTAGCACCAGAGCTTATATGAGAGTGGGGAGATAGAGCCAGCAAATCAGATAAAATGTTATAAATAGGTGAGCTGGTTAAAGGGTATTTGTGTTTTTGTTTCCCAGGATTGCCATTTCAAAATACCACATAGTGAATGACTTATAAGAATGAACATTTATTGTGTCCTAGTCCTAGAGGCTGGGAGTCTGAATTCCGGGAGTTGGCAGGGCCACATCTTCTCAGGTCACTTTAAGTTTCCCTGAATGATAAAATCTTTTCTTGTTTCTCTGAGCTCTAAGAGCACCAGATGTTCCTTGGTTGTGACTTCCACATAACTGCAAATACGCAATTACAAAATATGGAAACAGAACAATTACAAGCTATTGGGAAATTATGAATTACTGTGAATATTTGGTAAAACAGAAAATCCAGAAACCCTTATTAAAAATTTGGCATACTGGACTATATAAATCTGAAAGTTTCTGAATGACAAAAATCATCATTACATAATCAAAAGATAATACTTTGATATTCACTGCATACTTGACAAACTTTTTTTTTTAAATTTAGTTTGTTTATTTTTCATTTCAATGAACATCTACAGAGATTTTGGAATTCCATTCATTCATTGTTGCACCCTTC
>NW_006399815.1:5292186-5299370 GCF_000299155.1 Elephantulus edwardii
GTATTTCATTGTGTGAATATACCACAGCTTCTCTATCCATTCATTTGTTGATGGGCATTTAGGTTGTTTCCAACTCCTTGCTATTGTAAACAAAGCTGCGATAAACATGGGTATACATATATCTACTTGGACGTCATTTATGACATTTAGGGTATATTCCCAGTAGTGGAATTGCTGGGTCAAACGGTATCTTTATTTGCAGCTTTTTGAGAAAGCACCACAATGCTTTCCACAGTAGTTGCACCATTTTACACTCCCACCAACAGTGAATGTCCCTTGTCTATATCTTCTCTTGCAAAAGGATAAAAGACAAGGACTAGAAGAACAGGTACATAGGCTGCGCTATCAAACCTGAGGTGAATTGTGCAAATAGCTGACAAAGATTTAAAGAGAGAGGCAACTTCTATGGTAGTGGTGATTATGCATATGGGAAAATTCCAACACAATATGTTAGAATTTGTAATGTATCAGAGAGATTAAAATTTAAAAGAATTGAAAACAAAAAAATACCGCAAAAATGGGAGAAAACGGAAAAACCTTCGACTACGTCTCTGGGTCTGGCTTTGTCTCTTCTTTTATACAAAGTTGGTTTAGGATCCGCCCTACAGCAATATGACCTCATGGTAAATTAACTGATACATTCAAAGACTATTTCCAAACCACATCATGGCCACAGATTCTGAAAGGAAAGACTTTAACATACCTTTTTGAGGACACAATTTAATCCATGTTGTTGTTGTGTGCCTCTGAGTTGGAACCTACTCATAAACAACTCTACAGTGACATTTCAAGAGGCTGTAAATGGCACAGGAAAAATACTGCCCATTTTTCTCCAGTGGAGCTGCTGGTGGATTTGAACTACTTGCCTTTGGTTTGGCAGTGAAACTCCTTACCCAATAGGCCATCAGAACTCCCACTTTAATCCAGAGCAGTGTTGTTATTTGGGCATTTTTCTCCCCTATAAATGAATGCATTCAAAAATATTTGTGGGGGAAGAGAAATAAGCATTATAATGAGACAATTGAAGTTCACTAGTTACTATTTTTAGTGATTGTAACAGCATTTAATATCTACACAACTCTCTACCATTTAAAAGGTATATTCCTCATTTACTGACACTCTTGTTATTTGCCATTTTAAATTATGACAACTTTGAAAACATTCTGATGTAGGGATGCTGATGATCCAAGTTCCAGGTCCAGGTAGAGACTCAATGTGACTTGATAGTTCCTATCCAGGCCACTCTGAATTACGTATCAGAAGCCCCAATGACAACTGGGCATTGCAAGTGATGAGGATAGATCAGCAGGATGCTTTCTCCCATTCATCCATGATGTCTCAATCAAGCCATGGTGGTGTGGGGTGACAGAATGATGATGAAAGACTGCAGGCAATTACTGGAAAGACTGCGTGTTACAGGGAGGGAAGTAAGGGGAGTTTCCCGGGGAGATGGGAAGAGGCCTGGCAGGCTATGTTCCCAGGTCAGAAGAAGGATGAACAGGGTTCCTGTTCAGGGTGGGTACTGGGAGTTGGTGAATGACAGGCATCATCAGATCACTACCACTACCGCCATGAGGCCCCGTATGGACTCCACAATGATAGGAAAGGGTAGCAGGAGGGTTAAGCTATGTGAGGTGAGGGACACTTCCTCCAAAGAAAGGATATAGCCCCCAGTTCTTGCATAATATCGATTTCAAATAATGACCTGTTTTTGGATCTAACCATATTGGTAAGTGAGGGATGAGTATGTTTCATTAAGTCTTTTATATCTTTCACTCCTCATAAAAGGTCCCATTTTATAGATAAGGAAACTGAAAATCAAGAACTTTTGTTGGAGCTTGGCTAAATCATCTTTGTATCTTCACTTACTAACATAGTCAATGAGTTAGTGAGAGTAGGAAAGATAAAATGACTTGCCCCAAATCACACACCTAGAGTTGCAAAGATAGGCCAAAGGTTCGGAGCTCAGTACTTTTTTACTGCTGTTATGTACCACAGAACACACTTAAACCTGTCAGGTTTAACACTGGGAATAACCGTTAGTTTATTGATGTTTGGTGAATCACAATGCACATAAAAATCTTATGGTGCCTTAGGATGACCTTTATGCATACCATTTATCATCTTGTAGCTAAAGGAAATACCAAATTAAAAAAATGTTTATCAAAGCCTGAAAGAGTGAGACTATCCTCCACTGAACGCCAATATAGTACTGGTACAGATAACGCTGTTCAACCTAATGAGATAAAATTATTTTCTACAGACATGGTGCCTAATCATGAGAATGAAGAAGATGTTACCCAGGTCCTATTTACTTATTTTGATGAAGAACCTTAGCTCAATCATTAAACTTCACCTACTGTTATTCTGAACACTTACCTTGTTCCCATTTTTAATATTTTAAATAAAATCCCAGATAGCTAAAGGAAATTCCTCTTAGAGGCAAAGAAAGGAGATGTTACTACACTTTTTATACTTTAAAGTTTCTGGAAACTGGTTACCAAACCCCCTTGCTTTCATAAATGCCAACTATTTTCTGCCATTTGCTGACTTTGGTTTCTTAAAGTGCAAGGAGTTATACTATTGAAAAGCCGTGTTGTTAGGTGGCATCAAGTAGGACTCACAGTGACTCTAAAAATAACAAACCTGAACTTTGTTCCATCTTGTGACATCTTCATAATCTCTCACATACTTAAGCCCATTGCTGCAGTCACTGTGCACTGTGTTACTCCATCACATATACAAATGAGCTTTCTATGGTCAAATGATAATCGACAAGGAAATAAAACCTATCAAATGGGAAATGACAACCTCTTCAACAAATGGTGCTGGCAAAACTGGACTGCTACCTGCAGAAAGCTGAAACAGGATCCACATATCACACCATAAAAAAAAAAAAATCAACTCAAGGAGGATCAGAGACCTGGAAGTAAAGCCCCAAATCATACAATTCATCAGAGACAAACTGGGATCAACCTTAGACGGCCCAGTCTATGAAATAAAGAGACTGCCAAATACAGCCAGAAATGCCCAATCTGGAGAGGATAAAACTGTTGAACAGGACCCTCTAAAGAGTAAATTCCTCTGTGCATTAAAAACTTTCTCTAGCAGAGTGAAAAGAAAAATCTACCAATTGGGGAGAAAACCTCCCAAGCCAAAACATTTGGCTATACCATTTCAGTCAAAGGCCTCATACTAACCGTTTACAGAATCCTGCAGAGCCTTTACAATAAAAGGACTGATAACACAATTACAAAATGGGCAAAAGACATGGAAAGAATTTTCACAGAGGAAGGTACCTGGATGGCCAACAGACATATGAAGAAATGCTCAAAATCACTGGCAATCAGAGAGATGCCAATCAAAAGCACAATGAGATACCGTCTCACTCCAGTAGCGTTAACAAAGGTTAACAGGACAGCAAGTAATAAATGTTGAAGAGGATGTGGAGAGATAGGAACTCTTATACACTGTTGGTGAGATTGTAAAATGGTACAGCCATTCTGGAGGGCAGTTTGACGATTCCTCAGAAAGCTGAACAGAAATTCCATATGAACCAGTTATTCCATTTCTTAGAATGTGTTGTTGTTGTTGTTGTTGTTGTTCTGTGCTGTCGAGTGGCTTGCGACGCATGGCAACCCTATGGACAACACCCTAAACTCTGCTCTGTCCCGTGCCAATCTCACTGTCTCCGACACACCCATCCCGATTGCCCCAGGCACCGAATCAATCCACCTCATAGAGGGTCTTCCCCTCTTGTGCCTGCCCTTCACCCTCCCAAGCATGATGTCTTTCTCCAAGGACCAGTTTCTCCTTACAACATGACTGGAGTATGTCAGAAGAAGCCTCAGAATCCTTGCCTCCAAGGATTTAACCCTCTCCAGGGTGAATCTTTGTTTTCTTAGCAGTCCATGGTACCCTCAATACTCTTCTCCAACACCACAGCTCAAAGGCATCAATTCTCCTTCTATCCTCCTTGGTCATTGTCCAACTCTCTGATGCATAACAAGTGATAGCGAAGACCATGGCCTGTATCAGATGCACCTTAGTCTCCAGACAGACAACATTCATTGTTCTTCAGTACTTTGGAAAGGTCTCTAACAGCAGACTTTCCCATTGCAATATGTCTTTAAATTTGCTGGCTACTGGTGCCAAGAATGTTGATTGTGGAGCCAAGCAGACTAAAGCTGTGAACAATCTCAGTCTCTTCACCATCCATCCTGATGCTGCCAATTGGTCCAGTGTTGAGAATCTTTGTGTTCTTGACATTGAGCCTCAATCCATATTGGAGGCTGCAGTCTTTGACCCTCTGCAGAAAGTGCTTCAGGTCCTCCTCAGTTTCAGCAAGCAGGGTTGTGTCATCTGCATAACGCGGAATATATCCCAAGAAAAAAAGGGAATTGAGACACAAATAGAGACTTGTATACCAATATTCATAGCAGCATTATTCACCATTGCAAGAACATGGAAACAGCCCAGATGTCCAACCACAATAGAATAGATTGAGAAATTATGGTGCATTCACATGATGGACTACTATGCAGCACGCAGCACGCAGGAGCAATGATTTTGTAAATCACTACCTAACTTTGGAGGGACTGGAAAGTATTATGCTAAGTGAATTAACTCAGTCTCATAAGAACAAATTTTGTGTAAGGCCATTATTTGTAGAAATAGAGAACTAATAAAACTTATGTATGGATCTAAGGGGGGTGGAGGGTTAGGGATGGGCTGTGGGGGGTAATCATGGGGTCACACAGCTTGATAAGTAGAGGGGATAGTTTGGGGAGGTGGAGAATCAGAATTGAGGGACAATGTATGCAAACTAGTATAAAGGTAAACCAGTATTAAATTAAAACAAAAAAAGAATAATAATAATTAAAAAAGAATGAGATCTTCAATTGCTGTGGTTGGAGGAGGGATTGCCTCTGCTAGATGACTTACCTAGTGTTGACCTAGATGATGAGGAACATTGCTTCTCAGTGGTCATAGTTGAAATATATTATAACTAGGCCTGCTTTCATGAATGAGTATCATGCTTTTATTAGCCAATGATATATTTCATGAGTAATGATTCTGATTCTGAACACTCATATAGAAGTGTGTTACAGTTGAAATATGACAAAGGTGTCACTGGGGAGGAAAGTTATTTAGCACAGCCTAAAAGGTGATAAGGGAATTCTGTGACTGGTTTGCATCCACTAGTTGCTCCTTGGGAGAAATATGGGTAATCTCTTCCCATGTGATTTACTGCCTCAGAAAACACTTTGGAGGGTCAACTATGAGTGCATTTTGACTCAGTGGTATCTAACAGCAAATAACAATACAAGGTGATTATAGCGACTGGTCATTGCTTGTTAATCAAGCTTCACATGAGCAGTGCTTTTGACATGGTTTATGCCTCTCATTCTGCATTCAGCTGTCCATAACTTCTCTTATATAGTTCCCTGCTCAGTAAGAAATTAAAAATCAGGTGCAAGCTGATTCTTAAAAACTCTGTTAAAAATAACATATTTTACACAGTTATCCTTATATTGATATATTTGCATAATTATTTGCAAAGAGAACTTTTCCTGAGGATTACTCATCTTTCCTTAGTGCTCATTTGGTAGTTTGGCTGGTTTAAACAGACAAGCACAGCATTATTATTACTAAGGTCTTATTTTATAGGTCTTATTTTAGAAAGAATGAGCTTACAATTCATCATTCAGCATATTTAAATTGAGTGTGTACTATATATTAGGACTGAAGAGTCAAAGGCAAAGATGACTGATTTTCTGCTTTTTATAATTAGGCAAACAAATAATTAAACAGAATTACATAAAGATATTCTTTGCATTAAGACAATGAGGTGAACACAGAGTTCTATAGGTGACTTTTTGATCCTAGGAGGAGACTGGTTCTACAGTGATCAAACATTTGCCTGCTAGTTAAAAGATCAGCAATTTGAATTCACTCTGGTGGCCTAGTGGTAAGGGACTGTGCTTTCAACCCAAAGGCATGTGGTTTAAATCTACCAACTATTCATAGGAGAAGATGGACAGTCTTCTCCCATGCATAATATAGCCACTTAAAACCCACTGTATGTGTGTGGGGGTGTCAGCTATGACTTGATTCTGACTTGACAGTGTATAACAGTAACTTGCTCTGCAAGAGAAAGATGTTGCAATATGCTTCCATAAAGATTAAAGCTTTGGAAACCAAATGTGGCAGTTCTACTTTATAGTAGGTTTAATATAAGATCATTGTTAGTTGGAATTGACTCAATGGCAATGGGTTTGGTGGTTTTGGCTTAATGTCTGTATCAGACCCTTTTGCTGATTAAGGAAGGTTCCTGTGGGGGTGGAGGAATATGGCTAAACAGGATTGAAGGACACAGAAAGATTAGCCAAAAGAAGGAAATTATAGATAGAAAGCTTAAAATATTGAAAGATCAGGAGACACGGTAGATTTTTGGGACTACAAAAAATTGATACAGTTGGAATGAAGGAAGGGCTGGATTAGGAAGGTCCTAAAATGCTCTGCCTAGAAATGGAGGGTTTATTCTTATAGTTAAGACAACATTGAAGGGCTTTTAAATAAGAGAGAAAATGATTGAGAAAACAGAGAATATGTTGACAAGGGAGTGAGTCTGGAGACAAGGATTCTAGCTTGAAGGCTGTTGTGAAAATGCAGCTTGATAGTGGATGTCAATTTCTTTATGTGTCTGTAGCTCAAATTATTAACAAGGCATGCCTTCTTACACTGTGTGTTATGGATTAAAAGTGATCTAAGAGAGAAATTAGAAGGATGGAATAATCTCTCTGTATTCTTGGTCCATTAAGTGCTGTTAAATCATGCCATCATATTTTTAAAGAGTTATACATTCAGAATGGTGTTGTCTAAGTAATATAACTGAGGAAAAAGTAGTCATATTATTCAACACTGAAATACTGAGTACTGACAACAGAGTATTTGATAGGTGGATAACAATCATCATTTTTCACCAATAATTGCTATTATAACCTTTTATGCTTGTCTTCCAAAATTTTATCATGTCACCTCTGACATAATATCTTTAAACCACCGTAATATTTTTCACTATTGATCCTTCTTTGCTTCCAACTTTTACACTCCAATTATCAGTTTTTGTTTACATATTTGACTAATTTTAGACTACAGACATTGGCAAAAATCTTCAGTTT
>NW_006399815.1:5299850-5301362 GCF_000299155.1 Elephantulus edwardii
ATCTTAAAATGTTCTTTTAGAAAATGAATGTGGTGTCTTTCTTCTATTTGTAATTTCCTGTGTAGTAGATTAGGTGATTGTCCAGTTGAGAATGGCAATATTAATCCATTTTGGCTTGTTAATGCCTGTTGTTGTTGCTAGGCGCCATTGAGTTGAGAATTATTCATAGTGACCCTATGAACAACTGATCTAAGCACTGTCCTATTCTACTCCATCCTCACAATTTCTGACACACCCAAGCCCGTTGCTACAGTCACTGTGTTGAGCTACCTGGTTGAGGGTCTTCTTCTCTTTTGCCACCCTCCATCTTTCTAAGCATGACATCCCTTTCTTTTTTTTTTTTTATGACATCCCTTTCTAAGGAATAAATTCTTCTAGTAACATGCTCAACACCCTTAAGCCCATTTCTTGCAGTCAGTGTTTCAATCCACCTGACTGAGGGTCTTTCTCTCCTTCACTGTCCCTCCACATTGGAGATTACGAGGATGGCACAGGATAGGACAAGGTTCAGATCTGTGGTTTATAGGATTGCTATGAGTTGTACTCGACTTGACAACACTAACATTAAACAACAAAACAATATACCCAAAGTATGTGAGACAAAGTTTCATCATCCTCCAAGAAGTACTCTGGCTGCCCTTCTCCAAGACATAACTATTTTTTTCTCTTGGCAGTCCATGGTATTTTCAGCACTCTTCTCCACTACCACAGTTCAAAGGCATCAATTCTTGTGTCATCCTTTATCATTGTCCAGATAAATGTCTGAAAAGACCTCATTCATATAGCCTGAATCAGGTGCACTCCAGTCCTCAAACTGACGTAACTATTCTTTAATTTGGAGTCCAAGATACATATATTTAAGGATTCAATTTAATTTTCTTAGTTTCACACTTTGTACATTCCATGTTCTTCTTACTAATGGAGCTTACAGCTATTTCTTCTCATTTTGGTACATGTCCCATTAGCAAATTAAAATTCTGAAGGCTTACTCTGTCCATATCATTAAATTCAACTCTGCTGTGAGGAGGCAGCTCTTTCCCAGTCATAGGTGTTAATCTATTAATTAGAAATGGGGCTCTGTTTGCAAAGTGGTTAAATGGCGCTCAGTTGCTAACCAAAAGTTGTAGGTTATATAACAAGTTATATCATAGCAACCCTATACAGAGTGTAGAACTTCTCTCCTCTAAGCTAGCTGTACCTCAGATTTAACTTGATTGCTGTAACTTTAATGATTTTAGCTTTTTTTCCTCTGGAAATGCCTTTCCCTGTCCCCCAATAACACAAATAAGGATTTCATTTTACTTGAATCCACAAACAATATTCATGGAAGTTGTTGCTGTTGATTGCCATCCAGTCAAGCATGACTCATAGCGACCCCATGACCAAAAGGCCTGAAGACTTTATATTGTCATTTATCCAGGCTCATAGAATTTCCAGAGGCATGTGGTTTAGGAATTGGATGCCACTCCTGCTTCCAAACAGGTCTTAAACTGAAAGGTCCAGCAAACACTG
>NW_006399815.1:5302832-5307135 GCF_000299155.1 Elephantulus edwardii
TCTAACATCAGCTACAATATCCCTAGTACCAAGACCCCTTCTAAGCCCAGCCTGGACTTCTGGTAGTTCTCTCCTGATGTGTTGGTCCAGTCATTTTTGGATAATCTTCAGTAGAATCTTGCTTGCATGTGAAATTAATGATATTGTAAAAAAGCCCATGATGGGTAGCCAATGGTATTTGACATACCTACGACACAGTTGTTCATCATCACAGCAGCTCTTAATTACTTCAGTAGAACAAATAGATCACTGCTGCACCACTTAAAACAATGTTCATCCCAAATCAATTAACATTCTCTGGCATTTTTAAATACCGGCACCCCAAATGCTTGTGGACTAAGAGCCATAGACCCCCAATTCATCTATCAAGTCCCATCTGCTGACACCCACTTGGGGGTGAAAATAAAGCCACAAGAACCTGAGCATTCCATATGTGTCCCTCCTCATGATGCAAGATGCCATCATATCATCCACCATAAAAACTGATTCACAACCAATAGCCATCAGCATGTAAGCATAGCCAAGCATTACAACACTTTTAAATACTGGCATGCCCAAATGCTGGTGGATTAAGTAGCAGACAAAAAACAAATTATATACTGTGTTGGGCAAAATGCTCCAAGGGACCTCTTTACAGTGCTAACAGAGTTCAGTTTAAAGAGTAAGGTGTGCTCAATCTAAGTCACAGCATTTTCAATGACCTTGTGTATATGTGAAAAGTTGTACAACATACAAAGTAGACTAAAGAAGAATTGAGACTTTCAAATTGTGGTGTTGATGAAGAATATTGAATATTCTATGAACTTTGCATGTTGCCAGGAGGGACCTGTTCCTGGAAAAGGACATCATCCTTGGAAGGGTGGAGGGACAGTGAAGGGGAGGGAGAACCCAGATAAGATGGACTGGGACAGTAACTGGAGCAAGGGGTATATGTGTCTTGGAGAGAGTGAGATTTGCTCATGATAAAGCAGAGTTCAGAGCTATTATACATTGCGTTGCTCAGGTGACTCGATGGCACATAGCAACAACAATATCAACAACATAAACTTCAAAGACAATGAACAAATCCATCTGGAAGGAAATAGATCCAGAATGCTCCTTAGAAGTGAGGGTGGTGAGACATAATTTGGGTATGTTATTAAAAGGAGCAAATCCCTAGAGAAAAATCATGTTCAATAAAGTGGAGGGCCAGAAAAAGAGAAAGATTCTCAATGAGATGCATTGATACAGAGCATCCAACAATGAGCTAAAACACAGAAACCTTTTTGAAGATTATTTAAGATTATACAGGGTTTGCTTTTGTTGTACAAAAGGTTGCTATGAGTCAGAGTCAACTCTCTGACACCTAACAAGCAATGAACAATGACTATATACATAGACATGACTGATAGAATAGCAAATGGCAAAAAAAAAAGGCTCTTAGAATTGATGGAATAACAAATTAAAGTTTCAGTAAAAGAGCTGGCCTGCAAGACTCAATTCTGAGTGAAATATCTCTGTCAAAAAAGGACAAATACTGCATAACACTACTGTTATAAAATAAGAAAGACATGCAGGGTTGGAGGGAGAATAGAAATAGAGTGGATAGATAATGAACACTGCATTGGAACAGATGTGGGGAAGATCTGTCTGAAAGGAATGTATGATTAAGCATTATATGTATGATTTAGATTTACAATTTAGAACAGTAAGTGCATTATAAGGTGGACTGGGGAAGGGGAGGGGAAAGGGGAGAGAAATGTGCAGCAATGAATGAATGAAAACTCAAATTTTCTGTAAACCTTTGTTATAATCACAATTAAAAAAAATAAAAAGGATGTTTCCCAGAGTGTCTCAATCTATGCCAAGAAATTTGGAAGACAGAAATCTGGCTAACTGATGGGAAGAGATCCACATTTGTGCCCAATTTAAAGAAAGGTGACCCAATAAAACTATAATAATAGAACAATAATATTAATAGCACATATAAGGAAAATTTTTATAAAGATAATTAAAAAAATTATTGTAGGAATATATAAACAGAGAATGGCCAGAAATTCAAGAAATTAAAGAGAATGCCCAGAAATACTAATGTTAATATCAGACGGATCTTAACTGAAAGTACATGACAGAAATACATTTGCCTGGCTTTTACTGAATATGCAAAGTCTTCTGATCATGTAGATAACAACAAATATTAATAACATTGTGAAACACGGGAAATTCCACATACTAACTTATGTTTATGTAGAATCTGTATATAAGAAAAGAGACAGATTTTGGAACAGAACTAGGAGGCATTCTAGGGATTAAAATCAGGAAAAGTGTGCATCATTTTACCATACTTTTCAATCTGTATGCTGAGCAAAAAAAATCTGAAAAGCTGGATTATATAAAGAAAAGTGAAGCATCAGAATTAGAGGCTGACTCTTAACAACATATGATGTGCGGATGACACAAACTTGCTGAACACTAAGAGGAACTGAAACACTTATTGATGAAGATCAAAGACTCTAACCTTCAGTACAGATTACACTTGAATATAATAAAATAAAACCCCCAAATCCTCATGTAGTTGTTTTTAGATACTGTTGAGTATGACCCATAGTGACCCTCTGAACAACAGATCTGAACCCTATCCTATCCTGTGCCATCTTCACACTTCCTGACACATTAGAGCCCATTGCAGCAGTCACCGTGCCAATAGACCTGGTTGAGGATCTTCCTCTCCTTCACTTACCCTCTACTTTCCTAGCATCATGTCCCTCTCCGAGGAATAGCCTCTCCTAAACATGACCAAAGTATGTGAGTCAAGCCTCATCTTTGCCTCCAAAGAGCACTCTGGCTGCACCCTCTCTGACACATATTTGTTTGTTCTTTTGGCTGTCTGTGGGATGTCCAGTTCTCTTCTCCAACACCACAGCTCAAAGGCATCAATTCTTCCTCTGTCATCCTTATTCATTGTCCAGCTCTCAGATGTATAGCAAGTGATTGGAAAGATTATGGCTTGAATCAGATGTACCTTAGTCCTCAAACTGACCCAATTACACTTCAATAATTTGGAGAGGTTTCTAACTGCAGATTTTCCTATATTTGCAATATGACTCTTGATTTCCTGACTGCTGGTACCAAAGATTGTGTAAGATGAAGTTGACAGTTTTAATCCTTTCTCCATCTATAATGATGTTGCCTATTGGTCCAGTGGAAAGAATCTTTGTTTTCTTGATACTGAGATGCAATCCATATTAAAGGCTGTATTTTTTTATCTTCTGCAACAAGTACTTCAAGTCTTTCTTACTGTCAGCAACAAGGTTGTGCCATCTGCATAACACAGGATATTGATGGGTCTCCCTCTGATCCTGATGCCACATTCGCCTCCACAGAGACCAGGTTCTCGAATAATTTGCTAGTGTACTGACTGAATTAAGTGTGGAGGGAGAATACAAACCTGACCCACTCTGTTATTAGTTTTAAATCATGTAGTGTTCTCTCTCTCTGTTTGCACAACAGCCTCCAGGTCTAGGTTTAGGTCTAGGTTTCTCATGAGCAAAATTAAGAGCTTTGAGATTCTCATTTGTCTCAATATTAGCCATAACTTGTTATGATCCACACTGTCAAAATATTTGACAATTCATAGTCAATAAAGCACAAATAGACATTTTTTTTTTTATTCTTTCCTTTCAGCCAGGATCTATCTGACATCAGCAATGATAGACAAAATCACTACTCCATTGTGTCTGCATTTTGAATTTATAAAAACTTTTTAAGCTTGAACAAAAACCACATCATAGTATTCTATTTTCTTGGTCATTTTGACTAGTGCATTTGTAACCAAAGCCTTTATTTTGTAATAAAAGCAAAACACTGTGCTATGCAAAAAGTAAATTATAGATCTGTAGTCAGTTCTGACTCAAAGATAACAACAGTCTTATATGGAGTGTGTATGTGAAAGTGTATTATCCTAACTAATCCTTAACTAAATACATGTTGCTATCTTTACAGACTTCAAAACAAACAACAACAAATTACATTTATATATATATAGTATATTATTCATGAGGATGCTGCGAATGTTCTGCTGTTGGTAGGCACTGTTGTTGGTAGGTGAATAATATTATGTGCATAATGTTATTATGTTTTTAGGTGTATAATATTATCCTTCTATTCTGTGATGAGTTTTCTCTCTTTTTGCTTGTGGAAAAGGTTAATTTGTTAACCTGAGTTTTACATTATATACCTCAACTGTGTCCTTTTTAATTTCACTTCCCCCTGTTGTCTATACCATACCATACCATACCATACCATACCATACCATACCATACCA
>NW_006399815.1:5308280-5309332 GCF_000299155.1 Elephantulus edwardii
GAATATACCACAGCTTCTCTATCCATTCGTTTGTTGATGGGCACTTCGGTTGTTTCCAAATCTACAAGGAATCTTTGATGTGACAAAATGTAAAACTGTTCAGTATATTAGTAAGTAAGCACAAATAAGTTTGTGCATGCAGCTTCTGGGAACATGCATTTTCCTGTTGGTGGCAGCACTACCTTAATTTGCTTCAGGGCCTAGTACCAAAGGGCTTGCACTAAAAGTAAGCTCTACCAAACTGAACACTGAGAAGAACTCTGAGTACAGAATGTTTTAATGAATTGATGGAAAATAATGACTATTGTATACTGTTGTATACAATTATGTGTTGCTTAACAGCCACTGTATATTTTGTGAAGACGTTATGTGATGCCAATGTTGTATGAACATCATATTGTAGATTGGTATTATTAATGGGCAATCTCCTGTGTGATTTACAACCTCTGAAGATCCACTGGATGGTCAGCTGTGAGTTGGTTCCAACTCCTTGGCAATGAATAACAAGCTTTGTGCCTTAGAAGTGATCATCTACGTGCTCAGAAGGATTAGCTTCACATCCTCAATAAACATCATGAGAAAATTTTCCATATCTGATATAACTTCTCACATTTTTGTTGGCCTTGTAACTGTCACTGGAGCTGACCCTTTATCAATTTGGAGAGTTTTTCCCCCCTTTGTTTCTGAGGATTATTGTCATTATCAACTATGATACACCTAACTTGAGAGCAATAGCATGTACTAATTTTTCACTTTTGTGTTGTTAAATAATCTTTCTTTTCACTTCCTTAAAAAATTTGGTTCACTTACAAAGTTTGTCTACATTGTGTTTCATACTAGTCTTCATTCACATTGTGTTTCATATAATCATTCTCATACATTATGTTTTATAAAATTAATCACCATTGGACCTTGCCCATCATTATCCTGTTTTTCACCCAGATCTTTCTCATTTACTTCCCCATCTCTCTACCCACCAAACTGTGCACCCCTCTGGTTTCACCCCTACCTATCATCACCTTTCTATTTCTACATCTCCCTTCCTTGAGTTT
>NW_006399815.1:5310847-5311694 GCF_000299155.1 Elephantulus edwardii
GACAAAGTTTTTGATGAGCACAGAGGTTTAATCATTAGGAAGTCCTATTCACCAATGTTATCCTCTCCAAATTGTGCATTTCTGGGTGTATTTGACAGTCTCTTTATACCATAGGATAAGACTTCTAAGCTTGGTCTCAGCTTGTCACTTATGAACTTTATGGTTTTGGGCTTTACTCTCAGGTCCTTAGTCCACTTTGAGTTGATTTTTGTGATTATGTAAGATGTGGATCCTCTTTGAGTTTTTTTTACAGGTAGCAGTCCAGTTTTGCCAGCACCATTTGTTGATGACTTTGTCATTTCCCCATTTCATAGATTGCATTTCCTTGTCACATATTAGTTGACCATAGATAGATAGGTCCATTTCCGGGTTCTTGATTATGTTTTATTGGTCTATGTGCCTGTCATTGTACCAGTACCATACTATTTTGGTTACTACTGTTGTATAGTAGGTTTTGAGGTCACAGAGTGATATGTCTCCCACTTCATATTTGTTATTCAGAAGTGCTTTGCTTATTTACGGTATCTTTCCTCTCTTTTGCAATTTCCCTTTCGATCTTGAAAAATGAGTATAGTATCTGTACTGGGATTGCATTGAACATGTGGTTTGCTTTTGTTAGGATTGTCGTTCTCACAATATTGCAATATTGAGTCTTCCTAAGTATGAACAGGGCACATTTTCCCATTTCTTCACCTCCCTTGTTATCTTACTTTATTAAAAAAGAACATTTTTTATTAATACTGGCTATACCTTTTCAACATGTATGCAGAGCAGATTATCCGGGAGGCTGGGCTCTATGAGGAGAAGTGTGGTATCAGGATTGGTGGAAGATCTATTAACAATCTGC
>NW_006399815.1:5314758-5315350 GCF_000299155.1 Elephantulus edwardii
TTTCATTACTGGGAATATACCCTAAAGAAAGCATAATGGAATACTATGCTACATTGAAAAACAAAAATTATTCAAAATATGGGAGGAAATTATGCTGAGTGAAATATCTCAGTCACAAAAGGATAGGTGCTGCATAGTGCCACTATTGTAGAACAGGACTGACATCAGTGTTGGGGGGAGACTGAGAAAAATTGGATAAATTGTGTATACAGCATTGAAACAAATGAGGGAGAGAACTCTTTGAAAGCAATATATGATTGGGTATTATGGTTATGACAAGAGTTTGGAATGAAGGTTGCTACTGGAGTATACTCGGGCAGGGATGGGGGATTCTATACCAATGAAATAATTTTTCTTTTACTTTTCAAAGAGAGGAGCGAACTGGGAGGAGGGATGGGCAGGGAGAAAAATGCAACAATGAATGTATGGAAATCTAAAATCTCTGTAAACGTTCATTAAAATTAATTTGGTAAAAAGGCTTTATATGACTAAAAAAATTAAGTTCCACAAACCAAATTAATTTAAATTGTTATATTTATATTGTTGTTGTTGTTTGATGCCATGGAGTTGTAGAAGACTCATAGCAACCCTA
>NW_006399815.1:5317995-5328282 GCF_000299155.1 Elephantulus edwardii
GTGATAGGGAATGGCAAAGGACACACTGACGAAGGAGATTAATCAGAACTGGCTTTGACAAGCACTGTGACAATTGGACAATTAAAACAGACATTCGGGGGGCGGGAAATAAGAACGAACTGTGGAGGAGGGTAGAGAATACAGTGCAAGAATGAATGAATGAAAACCCAACACCTCTGTAAATGTTCATTAAAACTAATAAAATTTAATAATAATAAAAGAAAAAAAGAAAATCACCCACCTTTGGCTTGGTAGCATAGGTTCCTTTCCACTAGGCCAACGTAGCTCTCTCTTGGTAGTCATCATTGTTGTTGTTGTTTGATGCCGTTGAGTCGTAGACAACTCATAGCGACCCTATGAACGAACGGCCTGAGCAGTGTTCGTACACAGAGTTTCCCAAGGCAAGCCATTTCGGAAGTGGATGCCGCTACTAAAAAAAATTTACATTACAAAAAGATTTTATTTATTTTCTTTAAAACAGCCCTTTCAAGCAATAAGCTTTGTTGTTGAATTAAAAGTTTGATATTGACATTATAATTTCTTTTACTTAAGCATATACAAAAAGTAACAGATTTTATATAATAGAATTTTTTTCATTTGATATTCTTTTGCACTTTTCAAGAGCTATTCCTGTGCCCCATTTTATTTGAGCCTTCTATCAACTAAGTGTAATATTCCCAGCTGAAGAAACAAAAGTTTAGAAGGGTGAAGTGAATTATCAAGCCAGGTACAGAGCCTATCACCTTCAACATATAACATGATGCTATTTTCACAAAACTTCATTTCTACAAAGGTAGAAATTTGTTATTCCTTGTTATATACTCCCACCCCCCTTTTAAAGTGAGATTATATACCTACTTGAACTAAAATATAATTGCTTTGAATTCTTGGCTATATTTGTACAGTTAGTACATAGTATTTAGCTATAGCTTTTAAACTCTTAAAATGTCAAAATTTTGTACCTCATTTTAAAATTTATTTGAACACCTTTCAGCAAATCTATTATACCCACATTTTCTAAATCTAGGATAGATGCTAATCTCAATAACTGAATGCATATTTGATTAATATTTCATTTTCCATTCTCACAGAATAATTTGACATTACTTTTCACTATGTGGAAACTATTCACGTCTCAATTTAGTCCTGCCCACTGATTTCTTTTGAGGAGATATTGTAAGTATGTGTTTCAGTGCAATGACATACCTGCTGAATGAGTATAAATTCATGATTCTGTGTCAACACGTTGATTTACTAAAAGGAGAAGAATATAATTGCAGTCTGTCAGGAGCAAACTGGAATGAGGAGCCATGCAAAAAACAGTGAGGCTTCAAGTTATGTGTATCCAACATTATTCCATTAAATTGAATGAATTTTTTCAACTCTATTAAACCAGTTTTGCACATAGCTGGCTCTCAGTACTATTAATTGCTAGCAGAATTTCATAACCTATTTATTTCACTGGTTTATTCATTATCTGCTTTCAAATTTGCTGTTTGGTGGATCCATCTCTGCTTCCAGCTCTACACTGGGCTTTTTCCTTGAAAGTAACTTTCTTACTGTGTTTTCTCCCCCTGTCATTTTTGGGAAATATTCTTGAAAGTGTTTCATGAAAGAACAAATTATCACTGGCTTTTTGTTAAGCAAAGGAGTGTTTGCTATGAGAATGCTGTTAAGAGTTGTTGAGTTGACAACAACCTATAGTGATCCTATGAACAACAGTTCTGACCCTTGCTCTGTCTTTTACCATCTTTATGATCCCTGCCACGTTCAAGTCTGTTGCTGCAATCAATTTGCCAATCCATCTCATTGAGTTTCTTCTTTCACTGACCTTCTACTTTCCCCAACATGATGCCTTTTTTTTTTTAATGACTGATGCCTCCCCAACCTTCTCAAAGAATATTATGAGACAAAAATTTTACTGTCCTTGCCTCTTTGGAGCTCCCTGGTTGCACTTCCTCCAATTCTGGGTTGTTTGTTATTTTGGCAGTCCATGGTATAGTCACTACTCTTTGCCACCACCATTGTGGCTTTAAGAATAGAAGGAAAAAATACCAGTGATGTTAATACAGAGTGAAACTTCACTCAAAGCAGAGTGAAGTTGGCTATTTCATATGTTACTGATTTGCTCAGCTCAGCACTAGTTTGCAGATAATCAAAAGGTGGTATTTTGTATCCACCAGTTGTTCAGCATGTGGCAGTTTGCTTCCAGAAAGAAGATAGCCATGGAATTCTTATGGGGTAGTTCTATGCTATAGCATTGCTGTGAATTGGAATTGCCTAGACAGGTTTACTTTTGGTCTCTGTTTTAGTCAGAAATGCTAAATTGTCATTCAGTGGTTATTTGATGGAACGGATTAACATAAATAAAAGGATAAAGTAATTGGTGTGACCCAATACCTTTTACCCTGCTGAATCGCCTACATCTTGGGTTCTTTCAGGTTATCTGCTGACTACGTCCTTTCATCTTTCCAACTTTCTCTTATCTACGAGCATTTAATTGTTAGACCACTAGAAGTGCTGTCTCATTTTCCCAAACCATCTTCATCTTTGTGCTCCTTGCCCCAGTAGACAAATTTTAATTTCAACAAGCAGTTAATTGCCTAGTTGTTAGGAAAAGAGCAACATTTAAACCAATTCATACCATTATTTGCAGTAATATTTATAAGGACATTCACATTTAAAAAGAATAAGCTATAGGCTTGCACTATTTCTAACTTTCCCCCTCCCCTATCTGTAATGACAAAAATTTTCTATCAGTAAAGCTGTACTTTCTCTAGGAGTTTTAATGACTTACTAACTAGAAGTTTATTCTCACTCTGACTCTATTTTGCATCTGTTGAGGTAAGAGAAATAGTTTCTTATGAAAGAGCTAATGGTTTGCTGATAGACTGGTGTCACGTGGTCAGAGTTTTCTTGCGTTAATCAGTATGGTAAATGGTTAAGTTCTGTGTGCAGTTTAGCTACAATAACTTCAGTAATTTATCACCTTCCCTTCTCGTGTATGAAAGAATGTGATTAGTATTTTGAATTTTGCATGAGAGAGACACAGATTTAAAAGCAGTTTCTGTCATTTTCTAGCTATGTGGCCTTGGGCAAGATAAAGAGTATAGTTTTCATATCAAGCCTGTGAGGTTGATGTGCAATTCCTGAATAAAAAGCCCCAATATTCTCAATATCAATACCTTTATATATGCAATAAGATAATTTGCCTCAGAATTACATTGTTGTTTTTACTTGAATAATTTTAAACTTAGTATGAAAAATAACTTTATAAATTTTGTCAAGAAAATATGGAAAGGAAACAAGTAACAGAGAATAACTTGACATGTTAGATATTAATACTCCCTATGTATTACCACTTATATTATTATAGCTTCTGTGTGTATACACTTGCTCATTTATAGTTTGCTTTGATGAATACAGGTCATATCTGTCAATTTGCTATAGTGGGGTGATTTGCAGGTTTTAGTTATCCTGTATGTTGTGCCACCATTACTTAAATTGCCAGCAGGGTCACCCATGGGGGGACAGGTTTCAGCAGAGTTTCCAGACTAAGACAGAGTAAGAAGCATGATTTACCACCCATTAATGGAATAATAGGCCTTCAGAAACCCTATGAAAAACAGAGAAACATTGCTATAGTACTGAGACTAGAGCCTCTCAGATTGGAAAACATAACAAGGATAATCAACTGCAAACATCCATTAATAAGTGGAACAGGGAATGTATGGAGTATGAATCTAGGAAAATTGGAAGTTGTAAAAAAAATGAAATGGAATATATAAAGATAGAAATCTTAGACATTAGAAAACTGAGACAGATTGATACTGGCCACTTTGAATCAGAAAATCATACGAGCTTTTATGCTGAAAATGACAAATTGAAGAAGAATAGTGTTGAATTCACAGTTAAAAATAATATTTCAAAAATCTATCCTAAAGTAGGCCCTGTTAGATGGAAAAGGGATTGATGTTAAGAATGTCAGTTTTCTCGGCTCCACAATCAATACTCTAGAAACCAACAGTCAGGAACTGAAAAGATGAATTGCACTGGGGAAGCCTGCTGGCAGGCACCTCCTTAAAGTGCTAAAGATGATGCCAGTCTAGGGACTATTATCCACCTGACCCAGGCCATAGTCTTTACAATTACTTGCTATACATCAAAGAGCTGAACAATGACTAAGGATGCAGAAGAAAAATTGATGTCTTTGAGTTGTGGTGCTTGAGACAAGTATTGAACATACCATAGACCACCAAGATGACAAACAGATCTGTTCTGGAGAGAGTGAAATCAGGTTGCTCTTTGGAGGCAAGGATTTTGAAGCTCTATCTCACATACTTTGTGTACATGGCCAGCAGGGACCAGTTCTTGGAGAAGGACATCAGGTAGAGGAACAGCGAAGGAGAGGAAGACCTCAGATGAGATGGAATTACACATAATGGAGGTAGATGTGTCAGAGATAGTGAGATTGGCTCCGGATAGGACAAGGGTCAGAGATATTGTATATAGAGTCACTATGAGTCGCAGGTGACTAGATGACACATAACAACAACAATAACAACCACCACCAAATTTTGCAGCCTGAAATGGATTGAACATGCAATCAAGATGTAATAATAGTAATTAATAATAATAATAATTAGTTAATAGAATGCTCAAGTTGTAACCAAAGAAAAAGGACCAATAATTTGAAAATATCACTTGAATTACAGGAATAAGTCTGGACATCACACGCCAGAATTTATATATTCAATGATTTATTCATTGCAAATAACTTCCCTAAAAATTTTTAAATGGCAGCTATACACATGCACTTCACTTGATGGATATGCAGAAATCAAATTGCCTACATCTATGGAAAAAATTGATAGAGAAACTCAAGATCAGCAGTCAAAATAAGACCAGGGACTTACTGTGGAGCAGATCATCAATTACTCACGGGCAAGTTCAAATTGAAATTGAAAAAAATGAAAACAAGTTCATGAGAACAAAAATATCTTGAGTTTATTCCACTTGAAATTTTTTAAAAAACTAAGCACCTCAAGAATAGATTTGATGCATTAAGTACTAATGCTTGAAGATCAGGTGAGTTGTGGGATGCCTTCATGAATAACATCCATGAAGAAATCAAAAGGTCATTACAAAGAAAAGTGAGAAAGAAAAGATCAAAAGAGACATCAGAAGAGATTCTGAAATTTGCACTAGCGTCCAAAGCAAAGGATAGAAATGCTCAAGTAAAAGAGATGAAGGGAAGATTTCAAAGTGCACCTCAAGAAGGCAAAGCTAACTGTTATAATAAAATGTATAGACTTAAAGAATCAAAAGGGAAGAACATGAACATTTCTCAAGCTGAAAAAACTTAAGAACAAATTTGTGTCAAGTTGCAATTCTGAAGGATTCAATGGGCAAAATATTAAATGATGCAGAAAGCATCGAAAGAAGATTGAGGACAAGTAATTGAGAAGATTATGGCCTGGATTAGGTGCTCCTTAGTCGCCAGACTGACGTTGCTCTTCCATACTCTGGAGAGGTCCTTGACAACAGATTGTCCCAATGCAGTTTGTCTTTGATTTCCTGGCTGCTGGTTCCAAGAGTGTTGTTTGTGGAGCCATCCAAGCTGAAACTGTTAACAATCTCAGTCTCTTCTGTCTATCATGATGCTGCCCGCTGGCCTAGTGGTGAGAATCTTTGTTTTCTTGATGCTGAGCTTCAATCCATATAGAAAACTATAGTCCTTGATCTTCTGCAGCAAACACTTCAGGTTTTTCTCAGTTTCAACAAGCAAGGTAGTGTCACAAGCATAATGCTGGTTGTCTATGAATCTTCCTCCAATCCTGATGTCATACTTCTCTTCATAAAGTGTAGCCTCCTGGATAATGTGTTTTGCATAAAGATTGAAAAAAATATAGAGATACACGTTTATTCATTGCAAACAACTTTCCTAAAAAATGTTAAATGGCAGCTATACACATGCACTTCACCTGATGGATACGCAGAAATCAAATTGCCTACATCTATGGAAAAAATTGATAGAGAAACTCAAGATATAGGCATACACGTTTCCTGATTTTGAAACAACAAAATATGAAGCATTTCCTTGCTTTGTTCTGACAATTGCCTCTTATGTCAAGTTTTGCATAAACACAATCAAATTTTCTTGGATTCCAATCTTCTCAAAGTTAGCCACAATAGTCAAATGCTATTGCAGACCGAGGGCTGCAAAGAATGGAATAATTTTATAATTATTAATAATGAGACAAACAGCCAGGAATGTGATAGAGCAGAGAGCATAAAACGGGGTCAGCAGTTCTCAACTGAAGACCCCAAGCTAAGCTTCTCTGTATCTTTATTGAAAATTACCAGGAAGTAAATCACAAAGAGAATTCAATGCAAATGAAGCCAATCTCTTTCTATTGAAAACCTTCTGCTCAACTCAGGAAGGAGGGGTTCACAAATGCAAGAATTTGGTTTACCCTTAACTATTAACCTTGATGCCTCAGGGTGAACTCTAGCTCAGGAAGTAACACTCTCTCTGTAGGGGGCCCCTTGCTGTCTCCTGTCTTGCAGGGAAAAAGCAGCTAATTTTCTAGGATCTGCCACAAGAGAAATCCTAACTTATTTATCTGTAATTCCTTCAATTCCTGAACAAGGGTTTTCATATAATATTTGGTATAAAGTTTGGCTTCCCATAAAATGCCTTTGTGTAGTCAACATGTAACATAGATAGACATTCCTCTGGTACTCTCTGCTTTCAGCTAAGATCCATCTAACATTGGGTATAAGGTCCCTAGTGCCAGAGCCTCTTCTAAATTCAGCCTGCACATCTGGTAGTTCTCTGTTGAGATAACGTTCCTGTTGTGCTTGGATAATTTTCAGCAGAATCTTGCTTGCCTGTGATATTAATGGTATCGTTGGGTAATTTCCACACTCTGCTGGATTAATTATTTGGAGCTGGAATAAATATGAATCTTTTCCACTTAGTTTGTCAGGTGGTTATCCTCTAGGTTGTTTTTTTTTTCTTCAGAACCTAGTGAGTGCATCCAGGGCAGCACCTTTTTGGATAGCCTTCCTCTTGGATACTCACACTTGTTCTACAATAATGGTCTTATACAGTATTTGTCTTTATGAGACTGCGTTACTTCCTGTAGCATAATGCTCTTGAGTCTCTCCCATGTTAAGTAGTACTTTACAAAATAAGTTCTCATGAGCGCCGTGTAGTATTGCATTTTGTGAATGTACCATAATTTCTCAATCTGTTCCACTGTAGTTGGGCATTTGGGCTTTTCCATGAGCCTGAGATGGTAAATAATGCTTCTATGAACATTGATGTACAAGTCTCTTTTGCACCTCAGTTCTGATTTTCTCAGGGTATATTCCAAGCAGTGGAATATCTGGGTCATATGGAATTTTTATGTTCAGCTTTCTGAGGAAACATCAAACTGCCTTCCAGAGTGATTGTACCATTTTACAATCCCACCAACAATGTATAAGAGTTCCTATCTCTCCACATCCACTCCAACAATTATTACTTGCTTCCCCACTAAACTTTGCCACTGCCACTGGGGTATGATGGCATCTCATTGTGGTTTTGATTTGCATCTCTCTTACTGCTGGTGATTTTGAGGATTTCTTCATATGTCTGTTGGCCATCCAAATGTCCTCCTCTGTGAAAAGTCTTTTCATGTTTCTTCCCATTTTGTAATTGGATTATCAGTCTTTTTCTTCTGCAGGCCCTGTAGGATTCTGTAAATTTTTGTTTTGAGACCCTTGTCTGAGATGGTATTGCCAAATGTTTGTTCCCATCAGTAGGTTTTCTTTTCACTCTGTTGGAGAAAGGTTTTCGATGAGCTCAGAGATTTAACCTTTAGAAGGTCCTATTCATCAATTTTATCATCTTCAGATTATGCATTTCTGGTCATATTTGGCAGTCTCTTTATACTGTACACTAGGTCTGCTAAGCTTGATCCCAGTTTGTCTCTTATAAACTTTATGGTGTGGGGCTTTATTCCTAAGTATGTTATCCATCTTCAATTGATTTTTGTGTAAGGTGTGAGGTGTAGATTCTGTTTCCAACTTTCTACAGTTAGCAGTCCAGTTTTGACAGCACCATTTGCTGAAGAGGTTGTCATTTTCCCATCTGATAGCTTTTATTTCCTTGTCGAATATTTGTTGACCATAGATAGATAGGTCCATTTCTGGGTGATCAATTCTGTTCCACTAGTCTATAGTCCATTAGTTCTATACTGTTTTGGTTAGTACTGCAGTTACTAGTGTAGGTTTTGAGGTCAGGGAGTACTATGATTCCCACTTCATTTTTGTTTTTCAGAAGTGTGTCGCTTATTCAGGGTCTTTTTCCACTCCAAATAAACTTTACAATTTCCCTTATGATATTCTTGAAAAATGAATTTGGTATCTGTATAGGGATTGTGTTGAACATGTAGATAATTTTTGGTTGGGTTATAATTTTCACAATGGATTGGCACGGGACATTTTTAATCAGATGATCATATGATCTATTATGCTGGAGATGAAAAGATGAGAAAAAATGAGGTCACTTTCATAGTTAAAAAGGCCATTTCTAGATTCATATTGAAACACAATATTGTGAATGACAAGACAACATCTATATGCATACAAGGAAGACCTGTTAATGACACTATAATTCAAATTTATGAGCCAATTACAAGAGCTAAAGAGGAGGAAATACATGATTTCTGCCAACTGTTGCAGTCAGAAATTGATCGAAATTGTAACCAAGATGCTTTAATAATAGTGAGTGACTTGAATGCGAAAGTTGGGAACCAGGAAGAAGGATCAGTAGTCAGAAAATATAGAGTTGGTGACAGAAATGAAGCTGGTGATAGAATGATAGAATTCTGTACAATCAATGATTTATTCATACCAAACACCCTTTACAAGAAACTGAGAAAGATGGGATAAATTATGTATATTGCATTGAAACAGATGAGGGGGAGAACTGTTTAAATGGAGTATATTATTAGTTATTATTGTCATGACAGGAGTACAGAACAAAGGCTGCATAGCGGAGTGGACTTGAGGGGAGGGATTGTATAACAATGAAAAAATTTTTCTTTTACTTTTCAAAATGAAGGTTGCAGAGTGGAGTGGACTTGGGGGGAGGGATTGTATAAAAATGAAAGAATTTTTTTTTTTTTTACTTTTCAAAGAGAAGAGTGAACTGGGAGGGAGGTTGGACAGGGAGAAAAGTGCAACTATGAATGAATGGTAATCCAAAGTCTCTATAAACTTTCACTAAAATGAATAAAAATAAAAAAAGAAACATAAATGTGGGCTATACACAGGGATTTCACCTGATGGGACCCATAGGAATCAGGTCGATTACATCCGTACAAGGAACTGTTGGAGAATTTCAATATCAGCAGTAAAAATTAGGCCAGGTGCTGATTGTGGAACAGACCATCAACTACTCATAAGCAAGTTCAAATTAAAGCTAAAGAAGATTAAAACATACCCACAGAAATAATAATTTAGTCTTGAGGCTATGCCACCTCAATTTAAAAACTGACTCAGGAATAGGTTTGAGGCCTTGAACACTAATGAATGAAGACTAGATTAGCTGTGGGAAGATATCAAGAATATCATTCGTGAAGAATGTAAAAAATCAATACAAAGAGGGAAGAAGAAGAAAAGACCAAAACAGCTGTCAGAAAAGACTAAGAATATTGCTCTAGAGCAACTAGAAGCCAAAGCAAAGGGAAGAGGTCAAGAAGTTAAGGAGTTGAATAGAAGATTTCAAAGGGCAGCTCAGGAAGACAAGGCAAAGTATTATAAAGAAATGTGCAAGGAGGTGTAGTAAAAAAATCAAAAGGGCCAACATGCTCAGCATTTTTTAAGCTGAAGGAACTAAAGAACAAATTCGTCACATGTTTCAATTCTTAAGGATGTTATAGGTAAAATATTGAATGATCCAGGAAGCCTTAAAAGAAGATAGAAGGATTATACAGAGACATTGTACCAAAAAGAAATGGCTTACAAGTATTTCAAGAAACAACATATGATCAAGAGGCAATGGTGATGAAGGAGAAAGTGCAGGCCACTCTGAAGAACTTGACAAAAATAAAGCTCCAGGAATTACTGGAATATCAATTAACATATTTCAACAAACAGATGCTGCCCTGAATGTGCTCACCAAGTTGTGCCAAGAAATCTGGAGGAAAATTACTTGGTCCACTGACTTGAAGAGATCCATCTTTATTCTCATTCCAAAACAAAGTGACCTGACAGAGTGTTAAAATTATCAAA
>NW_006399815.1:5332307-5334642 GCF_000299155.1 Elephantulus edwardii
GGCACAGGACAGAGCAGAGTTTAGGGCTGTTGTACATAGGGTCGTTATGAGTCGCAAGCGACTCGACGGCACATAACAACAACAACAACAACAACAATCCAGGTCATGGTCTTCATAATTGCTTGTTATTCTTCAAATAGCTGGGCAATGACTAAAGATGACAGAATAATTGATGCCTTCAAATTGAGGTGCTGGAGAAAAGTACTGAACATACAATGGACTGCTAAGAAAATGAAGTGTCTTAGAGATGGTGAAATCAAGTTTCTCCTTGGAGGATAGGATTTTGAAGCTCCGTCTCACATACTTTGGGCATATGGCCATGACAGACCAGTCCTGGGGGAAGGACATTATGCTTAGAGGGGTGGAGGTACAGTGCCGGAAAGGAAAACCCCTGGTGAGATATTGATACAGTAATGGGGACAATGCAGGTTGGTGTGTTGGAATCAGTGAGAGTGGCTCAGGACAGAGAAGGGTTCAGAGCGGCTGTACATAGAATCACTATGGGTTGCAGGTGACTCAATGACACATAACAACAATAATAGCAACAACAGCAACAACAATCTCTTTATCTATAGTTCAATTCTTCTATTTTTTGTACTTCCTTCCATTTTGTGCAAGTTCTTTTTCAATATAGTTCTTCTTGCTCTTGTGTCTCTGTTTGCTTTCTTGTTGGTTTTTCATTGTTTCTTCCATCATTTGCACCTTCTTCCATAGCTGTTCAAATAACTCATCATCAAGATTTTTTTTTCTGGTTCTCTAAATCTAGGCTATTTCCTTTATTTGAAGCTTTCATTCTTTCTTCCATCATTTGTATTTTTGTTTTTAGCTGCTTGAATGTCTCCATATCAACATACATCATCTGCCTTCTTGACTGGGGTATTTCGGAGGTCTCTAATGCTTTCTGCTTTTTTTGTGTGGGTGTTTTTTTTTTTTTTTGAGAAGGCTTAATTTTTATTTTTCTTTTCTTTTCTTTTTTCTTACAGTGTTTTATACTGCCTTCTGCTTTCTTGACATTACTTGAAGTTTTTCTTAGTATTAGGTTGTTTCTATTGCGTCTGTGAAAGCTGGTGGTGGTTCTTGTTTATATAATGTTACTGATTAGTTGCCAAGTTAAAATGTTCAGTCTATGGGGTGAGCTACTCACTCTACTGTAAGTCCTTTCTGGGAAAATTTGCTTTTCCTAAAGTCCTTGAGATTCTTTCTGTTCTGGACTGCAGCCCTGTAGGAATCTTGCCTTGATGTAGTCCCCTGACACCAACTCTATAGGCCCCCTTCATGTATGAAGTGGCTGAGTGGTGTGAGATCAGGTGCTCTACTTAAGTAGTTTCTCATGTATCTTTTCTCCTGGAGCTTAATGTCTTCCTTTGTCTCTGGAGTGGCACAAGATTAGAGATCAGGGCTTCCAGCTCAAATGGTTTGCATGTAGTCGGTCACAGTCAGCCCTCTCTCTTTTTCTCCTAGAGAGCTACAAAAATGATTTCTTCTGCTTGAAGTTCTGTATATTAAAATTAAAGTATCTTATCCTGTTTGACCCCTGGGATATCTCTGTAGACCTCCAAAAAGAGGGACCTATAAACCTATGAATGCCTCAGTCCCATCTCCCCACAAGCTATAGAGAGTGCTGGCTCTGGACACAGAACTTCACCTCCTCTCACCTTTTCTCCTGTAGTTTAGTGTCTTCCTTTGTCTCTTGTCAGGAGATCAGGACTGTCTTCTCAGGCAGCTTGTATGCAGAGGCTCAGGTCAGCCCTCTGTTGCAGAGAGCTAAGAAAATTCTTTCCTCTGTTAGTTCTGTATACTAAAGTCTCTTGTCCTACTTGGCTCCTAGGATGGCCCCACAGGCATGGAGGCAAGCAACCCCAGATCCTTCCATTTTCTTTTGATGCTTCCTGGGTCATTCAACATTCTGCTCACAGCAGCCATAAGTATTGTAACTTGAGAATTGAATTTGTTCTTCAGTTCCTTCAGCTTAAGCTGAGCAAGTTCATGCCTTTTGATTTTCCAACTCTAGCTCTTTAAACATTTCAATACTTTGCTTTGTCTTCCTGTGCTTTGAGATCTGTCCAACTCCTTAACATCTTGATTTTTTCCCCTTTGCTTTGGCTTCTTGATGCTCTAGAGCAATATTTGGAATCCCTTCTAACATCTATCCTGGTCTTATTTTCTTTTTCTGAATGATATTCTTGATGTCCTCCCTCACCTTACCTGGTCTTCACTCATTACTATTCAAGTCCTCAAACCTGTTCCTGAGATGGTCTTTATATTCAGGATGGATATACTCAAGGTCAAACTTTGGTTCTTGTGGATTTGACTTGATTTTCTTTAGTTTCAGTTT
>NW_006399815.1:5334942-5336515 GCF_000299155.1 Elephantulus edwardii
TGTCGAGTCGCAGGTTACTCATAGCAACCCTATGAAGGAGAGTCCTCAACGCTTGGGCGTCTCTCATCCTCTCTACAGGTTCATAGGGTTTCCAGAGGCAAGCTATTACAGAAGTGGATGCCACTCCTCCTTCCAAGCTTGTTTTAATCAGGAAGCTCCACCCCACTCTCTGTCTGCATTGGGTAACCAGCCATTAGCGTATGGCAGTAGGTTTGGTTTTTAAATGACTTCTATAACCAAATCAACATGAATATTGATGCAGAATGAAGAAATCAGCCCAAAAGAGAGCATGAGACAGATCTAAGAATATATATGGACTTAGTACCAACAGTCTTTGACTTGTGATGTATTCAAGTTTTTAGTGAACCACACTTATAAATATCCATCTTTTTGTTTCTATTTTACATAATGCCTGTACATAATGTTCTCCACTTACTGGAGAAACAGGAAGGGCTGGTGTAGCAGCTGCTGAAAATGTCAAGGGTAAGTTGGACAAGACAATACCAGGTGAAGAATGTTTACCAGAGCAGCTTTTTAAGGTGGACAAAGAGGCTTATTTTGGAAAAGGATTTCAGAACTGAACTTTAGGACCTTTATTTACAAAGAGGAAGACTGCAAAGCTAAACACTTGGTTTTAAGGCATTTAGAGAGAGGCATCAGATTGTGTGGAAGAACTCTTGATGTACTAAAATGTAGACCTTTTCTTGTTTACCAGCCTGAAAAATCTTTGAGCACTCAAAAACATTGGGAGTCTTAGGTCTAGATGACATTATCTGAATATTGGTTTTTAAGTTGTGTCATATCAAAAATACATTTTTTGAAGAGAGTATTTCTTACAAGATTCTGCTTAACAATGTTTACAACATCCTCTACATGTAGACGTAAAACTGATGTACCTATCTCCCAGTATTACAGCTATAATTCAGAATTCAGTCTAGGATCAAGGTACAGTCATCACTTTAAAAAACTTATTTCCTTTTTTGATTGTTAATTTACATTATGTTTCATTTGTGCACTTTGTATATTATATGATAATTTGCATACTTTTTTGCTATTGATCAATGCCTTTTATCACCCTGTATCCACTAGTCTCTGGTCCGCTACTCAGTTTTTCCATCTACTTCCTCTTCTTTTGTTTCCCTTCTCCACTTCCATCTCTCTCTCTTTTCTGAGTTTTTAAAAATGTTTAGGGTTTTTTTTCTTCTATTATAGCACAGTTTCTTCCCTCCTCCCATCTTTTTCCTTCAGCCCACCCCACAAGCCACCCCTTGTTCTAGACTGTTGTCATAACAACAATCCTAATAAGGCCTAATCACCTTCCTTTTGGACAGTTCTTGCCTTCATCTGTTCTAATGCAGTGTTCATAGTCTATCCACTCTTTACCCATTCTCTTCCAAACACCCTCGTGTTTGTCCTATTTTATAGTAGCAGCGTTATGCAATATTTGTCCTTTGTGACAGATATTTCACTCAGCACTTATCTCCTCTGGGCTCCTCCATGTTGTGTAATGTTTTATGAGCTCATTGTCTTTCAATACTGTCTAACATTCTATTGTGTGACTATCCTATTCATT
>NW_006399815.1:5337250-5338935 GCF_000299155.1 Elephantulus edwardii
TTAGTATCTAGACTGACATAGTTGATCTTCAGCGCTCTGGAGAGGTCCATGACAGCAGATTTTCCCAATGCATTTCGTCTTTTGATTTCCTGACTGTTGGTATTAGAGTGTTGATTGTGAATCTGAGCAAGCTGTAATTGCTAACCACCTCAATCTCTTCTCCATCTATTATGGTGCTGCCAATTGGCCTAGTGGTGAGAATATTGTCTTCTTGATGTTGAGCTTCAATTTGTTGAAGACTACAATACTTGACCTTTTGCAGCAAGTGCTTCAGGTCTTCTTCAGTTTCAGCAAGCAAAATTGTGTCATCTGCATATTGTAGCTTGTTACTGAGTCTCTCTCCAATCTTGATGTCACACTGCTCCTCATAAAGCCCTGTTTCCTGAATGATCTGTTCTGCACATAGATTGAAAAGGTATGGGGACAGGATACACCCTGATGCACTCTTTTCCTGCTTTTGAATAGTTCAGTGTTTCCTTGCTCTGTTCAGAGGACTGCTTCTTGGTCCAAGTATAGGTTTTGTATAAGCACAATCAAGTATTCTGAGATTCCCATTTTCCTCAAGGTTAGACACAATTTATTGTGACCCACACAGTCAAATACTACAAATATCTTGTTCCTATTTGCTAATTGCAATAGCTGTATTGTCCTTTCCTCAGTTCTTTCCAGGTTGGCAATCACCACTTTTAAGAAATACTGACTTTGGTGATTTGGTGGCCTACTGGGTAAGGAGTTGCAGTGCTAACACAAAGGTACACATTTTAATCCACTATCTGCCCTGTGAGAGAAAGATAGGCAAGTTCCTCCTGTGCAATTTAGACTCTGGAAACGCGATGTGAGTCAATGATGAGTCGGTTTCTACTCAACAACCACTACCACTTTTGTACTGTGTCTGCTAAAGCAATAGATAAAACAGATAACATGAAATTTCTGGAAAGATTATCAATATTTTTCAGTGTCTCTGTTATATTGCATCTTCATTGTGGGAAGTTAGGGAGAAAATTCAGGCAAAAAATTTGAAAAAAATTGCTTAATTATGTGAACATGCTCCAAGTATTTGGTCAAGATGACATAATGAAAGACATCAGTGGAAAATCATTCATATGCCAAAAATGCTGAGTTTAGAACTTGATATTGGTGATAAGTGGAACAGCTCATGGGACACAATAAAGGGGAATTGACAGATTAGGACTTAATAGATTTTTAATGAGAAGAAATACTTAAAAAGAATGAAAATATTAAAAGAGAGTTGTCAAAATCGAGTTTGGTTTTTTTTCCCCTTAACTAAAGGAATGGCTTCAGCTGTTCGAAAACGTAGAGTCAAATGCTGATCACCGCTAAAGCTGAGAGGCAGATTTGGAAAGTTGTGATATTTTAACTGAAAAAAAAATCTGACAAAAGAAGAGAAAGATGATTCTCGCTAATTTTTCTGACTAGAAACTTTATTATTCCCAGAGATGATCCGGACGGTCAAGCTGTTCCCAAGTGGAGTTATTACTGCAACAGACAAAATGACAATGTTGTTGAACTCCTCAATGTCAGAATAAATTTTATTATTTCATGCTTTTAAATTCTTGCTTGCATGTAAAATCAATGAGATTGTTCTGTAGTTTCCACATTCTGTTGGGTCACCTTTCTTTGGGATAGGAATAAATATCAATCTCTTCCAGTCAGTTGGCCAAGTG
>NW_006399815.1:5340643-5377056 GCF_000299155.1 Elephantulus edwardii
GGAGAGACCGGTCCTTAGAGAGGGACATCATGCTTGGGAGGGTGGAGGGACAGCGCAGGAGAGGAAGGCCCTCTATGAGGTGGATTGATTGGGATGGTAGTGTCAGAGACAGTGCGATTGGCACAGGGCAGAGCAGAGTTTAGGGCTGTTGTACATAGGGTTGCTATGAGTCGCAAGCAACTCGACGGCACATAACAATAACAACAAACATGCTTTTAAATGTATGTGTGATTAACAGTATAAGTTTGTAGTATTGCCAAGCCCTAAAGACAAATAAAGGTAAGTGTTAAAAGGTATGAATAATAAAATGGAATTATAAGAAACCATTTCTTTTTTTAAAACAGAGCTATTTGACTAGTGTTAGAACAGATTTATTACAGATTTGTTGGAACATATCCTGCCATGAAGTTAGGAAATACCTGTATTCTGTATTTGATGATGATATTTAAATTTAGTAGGTTAATGTAAGGATTAACTAGTAACCAGTGTTAAAATAATGAGATAATCACATGAAAGAAAATACGTTTTGTGTTATAATAACTACAACAAGAAATTCTGGCTAGGTGAATGACCTAAATATACAGGAACAGAAAACTAAGAAATAATCACCTATATTGGAGGATGCTATGAATAACTTTGGATATAGGGCAGAACTCCTCCAGGTAAGACAGTTTATGCAGAAACTAGTAACAAAAATTGACAGAGTTGACTACATAGAAACCTAAGATTTCTCAACTGCACAAGGCACTGTTACAAAATCAAAAGACAAATTATACAGTGAGAAGGAATATTTATATTAGGTATTAATTTCTCTCCTATACCACTAGTTTTGAAAAGGGATAAAAGTAATAAAATATTATAGAAAAATAGACGTACGAGATGATCTAGCAATTTCAAGAAGAGGAATACGAATAGCTGGTAAGCATTTGAAAAGACTCATGTCCTCAGTGTTAACCAAGACTACAGACATTTAAAAATAAAACAGGCATTATTTTCAATGTATCAGAGAAAGGGAAGTTTAAGAGAATGGATTAAATTAATTTCTGGGAAAAATTGTAGGGGATATGGACACCTTTTAGACACTAAAGATAAGTATATGAATCACTAAAATAGTTTTAAAAGACTCCTGGTAATGTTATGTTTAAGTATACATATCTTTGACCCAGAAATGTCACTTTCAGGATTCTAGCCTACATAAAAAAGAGCCCTAGTATTTAAACAGGGAGTTCTGGTGTCATAATCCTTAGGGAGTTGCACTATTAAACCCAAAGCCAATTCCTCAGATATTGGTTTGAATTAACCAGCACCTTCAAGGGAGAAAGATGCGAAGTCTCCATCAGTGAGAGTTGCAGCATCCAAAAGCTCGCTGGAGAGTCAACGCATCAACTATGAGTTGAAAGAGTGACTAAAGCAAAAGATGAGTGAAATTGTATTTCAATGTATTTAATGAAAATAATTGATTCTTAACCTTTGGAAACACCTCGAATATTGTCAACAGGATAGATATTGAAGAGATTATGACTTCAATAGTTATAGAAAATGTTAGTCAACAGTATTCATTGGCATACATGCTGTTGAATGGCTACAACTCATAGCAACCCTATGCACAAGAGATGGAAAGCTCAAGTCCATTATTTCAGTCCCTGTGTGAATCTGTCTCTTTGAGGGAGCTCTGGAAAGGTAGTCTGTCGAGAGCTGCACTGCTAACCCAAAGGTGTCACCTCTGCGGTGATTTGACTCCACCAGCCACTCTGCCGGAAAAACTGGATAGTTTCCGATTTTTTTATACCTGTACAATTTATACCTTTGGAAATCTGCTGTAGGGTCAACTGGAAGTCAGAATCCACTGTACAGAAATGACAGAGAGATATATATTAATTAAAAAGGGACTCTGGTGGTTGGTGTGCTATATGCTGAGCTACAAACTTAAAATTTGAATCTATAAGCTGCTCTAGAAAAAATAGACAGTCTCTTCCCATAATGATTTATAGCCTTTAAAACCCAGTGAAAGGTCCCTGTGAGTCAGAATCCACATAAAGAAAGTCAAGTTGTCTTTATATTCATTGAAAGAGCCTTGGTGTGTTCAAACTCACCAACTCCACGGCAGGAAAGAAATAAGTTGCTTCAATAAAGATTATAGCATTGGAAACTCTCTGGGGCAGTTCTACTGTGTCCTATAGGATTGCTATTGTCAGAATTGAGAGCAATGTGTTTGCTTTTAGTTTGGGTATACTTATTGCTGTATAAACTTATTTATGATATATTGATGTGAAAGAGAAGCTGATAAGTACTATTATCATGTAATTACTTTTTTAATGAAAAGGTAACAAGAGATTGTTGTGGTATGTGTGTAAGAATAGAAAGGCATGTAGAAAAATACATTCTAAAATGTTAAAATTCATCAAAGCAGAGGACTAGGGTTGTATGAGGTGAGAGGAAAACCATTAATTTGAATAGCTATAAATGTTAATATTTCTTGAATTATTATGCAAGGCACTTATTACTGTTGTAATTAAAAAAATATATTTTTTGGAAACAATAAGGAATAAAAATGTGCTCAGTCATTAAAAAAAAGAAAACATCAGAGAGGGAAAAAAGAGACCAAAATGGATGTCAGAAAATAAAATTTGCACTAGAATGTAGAAAAGTCAAAGTGAAAGGTAGAAATGTTGAAGTGGAATGTGCAGAAGATTTCAAAGGGCAGCAAGAGAAGACAAAGCAAGGTATTGTAATGAATTGTGCAAAGACTTCAAGGTAGAAGACTCGAATTGAAGAACATATTCAGCATCCTTCACGCTCAAAGAACTGAAGAACAAATTCAAGTCTTAAGTCACAATGCTGAGGGATTCTATGAGGAAAATCTAGAGTGATACAGGAAATAGCAGAAGAGAATAGAAGGAACACATAGTTATTGTACCAAAAGGAATTGGTTGATACTGAAACATTGCAGGAAGTAGCATGTAGTCAAGAACTAATGATAATTAAGGTGTAAATTCAAGCTGCACTCAAGGCATTGGCAAAAAATAAGTGCTCAAGGAATTGACTGAATACCAATTGAGGTGTTTCAACAAAGAGATGCCATCCTGGAAGTGCTCACTCCTCTCTCTAGGCCAGGAAATTTAGAAGAAAGCTACGTAGACAACTGATTGGAAGAGATCCATACTGTTCTCATTCTTCCTCCAAAAAAGACGATTCAGTAGAATGTGGAATTTTTTTAACATTATTCTTAGTATCACATAGAAATAAAGTCTTGCTGAAAGTGATTTAAAAATGACAGAAACTAAAATATCATTGCTGTTGACAGACAGATCTTGGCTGAGAGCAGACAATACCAGAAAGATGTTACTTGAGTTTTATTTACCATGCAAAGGCATTTGGCTGTTTGGATCATAACAAATTACGACTAACTTTGAGAAAAATGAGAGTCCCAGAACTCATGTGAAACCTGTCCATAGACCAAGGAGCCGTGTCTTAACAGAACAAAGAAACACTACATGGTTTAACTTAGCTTGTATTAGAGACTTGAAGTACTTATTAATGAATACCAAAGACTACATACAGCCTTCATGATGAATTACATCTAAACATCAAGAAAATTAAAATCCTCATCACTGGATCAACAAGCAGTATTATGATAGATAGAGGAAAGATCGAAATGTATAGGAATTTAATTTTACCTAGATCCACAATCTGGCAGCAGAAGCCAAGAAATGAAAAGACATGTTGACTTGGGTCAATCTGTTCTCACAAACCTCTCCAAAGCACTAAAGAGCAAGGATGCCAGTTCATAGACTGTAGTGAGTTTATGGTGCCCTTAATCCAAATGTTATAGGAATACTTGCTTCCTGTTGTTGTTGTTAGGTGCTGTTAAGTACAATTCATACCGATCGTATAAACAACAGATTTGAACCCTGTCTTATCTTGTTCCATCCTCACAATTTCTAATACATTCAATTCTATTGTTGCAGTCGCTGTGTCAATCCACCTGGTTGAGAGTCTTCCTCTCCTTTCTTTTCCCTCCACCTTTCCAAGTACGATGTCCCTCTTCAATGAATAGACAGTCCTAGCAAAGTATTTTAGGCAAAGCTTTATCATCTGGTTCCAAGGAGCACCCTGCCTGCACCTTTTCCAATATATATATCTGTTTTCTTTTGACAGACCACAGGATATTCAGTACTCCAACACCACAGTTCAAAGGCATCAATTATTCTTCTTTCATCCTTGCTCATTGTCCAGCTCACAGATGCAAAGCAAGTGACTCAAAAGACCATGGCCTGAACCAGGCACACCTTGTCTTCAAACTGACATCACTGCTCCCCAACGATTTAAAAAGGTCCCTAACTACAGACTTTTCCAGTGCCATACATCTCCTGATCACCTGACTTCTAGTACCAAGTGTATTGATTGTGAATTCCAGTAAGATGAAGTCATTGACAGTTTCAATCTCTTTTCCATCTTTGCCTATTCGTCCAGTAGAGAGGATTTATGTTTTCTCAAGGTTGAGAGGCAATCCATATTGAAGACTGCAGTGTTTAACCTTCTGCAGCAAGTGTTTTAAGTCCTCCCCACCTTTAGCAAGCAAGGTTGTGTACTACCTAACAAAAATTATTGATGAGTCTTCCTCTGGTCCTGATGTCACATTCTTCTTAGCATCCAGCTTCTCAAATAATTCGTTCAGTGTATAGATTAAATAGATATGAAGAGAGATTACAACCCTGACACACACCTTTCTTAATTTTAAACCCTTGCTTTATTCGCACAACAGCCTTTTGGTCTAGGCCTAAGTATCACACAAGCCCAATTACGTTTTCTGGGATTTCCATTCTTTTCAATGTTGACCATTACTTGTTATGATTCACACAGTCAAAGGGCTTTGCTTAGTCAATAAAGCACAAATAAACATTCTTCTGATATTCTTTGCCTTTAGTCAGAATTCATCTGATATCAATGAAATCCCTTGTAAGATTCCAGTTACTTCCTATATACCTGAAAGTCGGACAATAAATAAGCACAACAGAAGAACTTGAATTGTGGCATTGCAGGAGAGCACTGAATATAGCATAGACTGCCGAAAGAATGATAAACAAGCCTGTCTTGGAGGCTGTGCAACAAGACTGCTCCTTAGACCACATAGGCAAGGAGAATGAAATTTTGTCTCACAAACCTTTGGCATGTTTTCAGAAGTGGTCAGTTCTTTAAAAAAGACATCACACTGCAAAGGGTAGAGAGTTAAAGAAGGAGAAAATGGCTTTTAACACGATGGATTGACACAGTGGCTGTACCAAAGGGCTTGAGTACAACTGAAATCATGAGTATGGTGCAGTATTGGGGAGGGTTCTGATCTGCTGTTCATAGTGTCACTATGAGTGGTAGTGGTCTTGAAGGCACCTAACAATAACAATGTGCCAGATATTCTATATTAATTTTACTTATCACCCTAGAAATACTAGAGGCCAAGAATTAGTTTCTACATTTTACATATGAAATGGTAGTCCACAGAAATTCAGTGAGCTTCAATAAAGAAGTGGTAGGTAGGGTGGGAAACAAGGGCTGGCTGTGCTGTTATCAGTGCAGAATCCACCAGTTAATTATCTTTTCATTGTTCAGTTTGAATCTCTAGTGATTATTCAGTAAACTTAGATGTTCTCTCCACCATGTATATAATGTCAACATCCTATGCCAATTTTATTTTCTCTGACACACCTACCTTTATTACCACAGACACTGAATCCATCTCATGGACAGTCTTCCTCTAATGCGCTGTCCCGCCATACTCCCCAGCACAACGTCCCCCTTGCTTCCAAGGAGCAGCCTAGTTTCACCCTCTTCAAGACAAACCTGTTTGTTTTCCTAGCAGTGCATGGTATATTCAATACTCTTCTCCAGCTCCACAGCTCAAAGGCTATCTCCTCCTATCATCCCTGGTAATTTTCCATATTTCTGGTGCATAGCAATTGCAAAGACCACGGCCTAAACCAGGTGCACCCTAGTCTCCAGACTGAGATCGTTGCTCTTCTGTACTTTGGAGAGGTCTCTGTCAGCCAACTTTACCGATGAAATTCATCTCTTAATTTCCTGGCTGCTGATACCAAGAATGTGGATTGTGGACTCAAGCAAATGGAAACAATCTAAATTTTTTCATCATCTATCATGATGCTGCTAATTGGCCGAGTGGTGAGAGTCTTTGTTTTCTTGATTTTGAGCTTCAATCCGTACTGAAGGTTTCAGTCCTTGACTTTGTTCAGCAAGAGCTTCAGGTCTTCCTCAGTTTCAATAATTAGGGTTGTGTCATCTGAGTAACGCAGATTGGTGATGAATCTTCCTCCAATCCTAATGCCACATTTCTCGTCAAATAGTCAAGCCTCCTGGATGATCTGTTCTGCACCACATACATTGAAAAGGTATGGAAATAAGACATATCCCTGGTGTACATCTTTCCCAATTTTTGAACCATTCAGTGTTTCCTTGCACTATTCTGATGACTGCCTCCTGGCCCAAGTATTGGTTTCACATAAGCTCTATCAAGTGTTCTGGGATTTCCATTCTTCTCAGATTTATCCACAGTTTGTTGAGGTCCACACAGTCAAATGACTTTTGAAATGAAAACACAGATAGACATCTTTCTAGTACTCTCTTAAAAGAAGATGGAAAGAGTATAGTCATTGTACCAAAAGGAATTGGTGACACAGAATTTCATGAAACAACGTATGAGCAAGAGCTTGTGATGATCAAGAAAGGGGTTCAAGCTGTTTTGAAAGAATTGGTAAAAAACCAAGGCCCCAGGAATTGACAATATACTAATTGACATAGTTCAACAAAGAGACGCTGCCCTGCATGTGCTCACCAAGTTGTGCCAAGAAATCTGGAGGATAACCGCCTGGCCAACTAACTGGAAGGGATCCATATTTGTTCCTATTCCAAAGAAAGGTGACCTGAGAGTATAGAAATTATTGAACAATACTGTTAATACCACATGAAAGCAAGAGTCTGTTGAAAATTATCCAAAAATGACTGGAACAGTCCATCAACAGAGAACTGCCAGAAGTGTAGGCTAAGTTTAGAGGAGGCTGTGGTACTAGGAATAGTATAGCTAATATTAGACGGTTCCCTGACCAGGAAATGAACCCGGGCCGCGGCGGTGAAAGCGCCGAATCCTAGCCACTAGACATACATAGGATCGCTATGAGTCGCAGGCGACTCGACGGCACATAACAACAACAACAACAACAACAATATTAGACGGATCTTGGCTGAAAGTAGAGAGTACCAGAGGAAGTTCTATCTGGGTTTCAGCAAGAGATACAAAATGAAAATGCCAAGATACCATTGCCTGTAATATGTATCAATTTTGAATGATTTTGTGGAATCTTTTATTGTACTGAAAGGAGAGACACTAAACAATGGCTATCTATAGTTTTTTCTTGGTTATTGTCAACATTTCATGTTCATTTTTTATCTTGCTAGTTTAAGCTCTTGTAGTTGTTGTTATGTGCCATTGAGTCACCTGTGTCTCATAGTGACCCTATTTACATTACCTCTGAAACCTGCTCTATTTTGAGCCACTCTTCTTGTCTCTGACAGACCTAATCTCATTGCTCCAGTCACTGAGTCAACCCATCTCTTCCTGGATCTTCCTCTCCTGTCCTGTCCTTGCACCCTACCAAGCATGATGTACCTCTCCAAGGACTGGTCTAGAAAGTTAAAAAAAATTAGACAGAAGAAAAGGATATTTCAGAAATTGTATGACTTAATAACATGTCTGTGGTTTGACTCAATAATATTTTCCAAAGATTTTTATCAAAGAGAAATCAAATGGAGACTATGAAATCAAAAGAAATCAAAAGGAGCCTATGACTACACCTTTTATGTTTTATCTATCATTTGGTGAGGGCAGAAAATTTATCTGTTGCTCAAACTACTGAGAAAGCACACTTTGATTACCTTATTCATTAAGTCTGTTGTTGTTATGCGTTGTTGAGTGAAAACTGATCTATAGCTGACTCTCCAGCAGGTTTTCTCAGAGGCAGTTGATTGCTTGGGAGGAGATGGCCCATTTTTCTCCAGTGGAGCGGCTGATGGATTTGAACCATATACTTGTGGGTTGTCAGTACAACTCCTTACCACAAGGCCATCAGATAGCAATCATATATGTTATAAGATAATTATTTAATGCATTATCTATGGATAAACTATTATCATATTTAACCCCCAGTTCAATTATCTCTTCTTATTATAATCTTGTTCCCAGTTCAATTTGTTGCACCTTCCTTTTGCACCCACAACATTTCCAGCCCACATATAGAATTTATAATGTATTATAAGCAACATTTATCATCTTATATTATTTATATAGCTGACCCAGTCCATGGTCTTCACAGTTACTTGCTCTGCATCAGAGAGCTGGATAATGACTCAGGAGGATGGAATAAGAATCAATACCTTTGAGTTGTGGTGCTGGACAAGAGTCTTGAAGATACTATGGAGTGCCAAGAAAATAAATAGGTTTGTCTTGGAGAGGGTTAAACCAAGTTTCTCCTTGGAAGCTAGGATTTAGAAGCTCTGTCCCACATACTTTGGGCACTTGGTCAGGAGGGACTGATCCTTGGAGAAGGACATCATGCTCGGAAGGGTGGAGGGGCCACAGCTCTGGAGAGGAGGACCCCAGATGAGATGGATTGATATAATAACTAGGGCAATGAAAATAGATGTGTCAGAGTCAGTGAGAACAGGTTTCAGAACTATTGTACATAGGGTCACTATGAATTGCACATGATTTGATTGCACATAACAACAACAGCAACATTATATATATGTCAGATTATCCTACCTTGTAAATTCCATGGGTATATGACGACTCATAGCCTGCTGTATCTTTATCAGTCTTTAACACCAGACAATTAATAAACGACCCAAAGAACAAAGAAACAGGAACCACAGAGTGGGTTAAGAAAGGAAATAGAAAGATAAATTACTTTGCTATCTGAACCTGGGGCTACCCAGTAGTTCTTCTCTTTCCAATGGCCCATACCTCCAGTTGGTATGATCACTCCATCCTTGTGTGCAGTCAATTCCCTCTGCCAAATCCATCTTCTTTCTATCTGCCTAGTGCTATTGCTAGTGTTAGTAATAACTAACAACTTATCTAGTATTTAGAGAGCTTTGGTGGCCTAGTTGTAAGAAGCTGTACTGCAATCCCAAAGGCACACAGTTTGAATACACCAGCTGCTCCATTGAAAAAGGACAAGCAATCTCCTCCCATTTGATTTACTGCCTCTGAAAACCTGCTGGAGGGTCAGCAATGGTTCAGTTCTGACTTGAAGACATACATGCAAAGATACAACAAAATTTAACATTTGTTATCTCAGACACTGTTGCAAGTTCCTACTTAAACTAATTTAATTCTCCAGGAACATCTCTTGGATAGGTACCACTATTAGCCTCACTTAATAATTTATGAAGCTAAGATGAAGTGTCAAGAAGACAAAGATTCTCACCACTGGACCAATTGGTAGCATCAGGATGGATGGCGAAGAGATTGAGATTGTTCACAGCTTCAGTTTGCTTGGCTCCACAGTCAACACTCTTGGCACCAGCAACCAGGAAATTAAAAAAAAAATGTATTGCGATGGGAACGTCTGCTGTTAGGGACCTCTCCAAAGTACTCAAGAGCAACAGTGTCTCTCTGGAGACTAAGGTGCACCTGATACAGGCCATGGTCTTTGCAATCACTTGTTATGCATCAGAGAGTTGGACAGTGAATAGGGAGGATAGAAAGAGAATTGACGCCTTTGAGCTGTGATGCTGGAGAGGAGTACTGAATGTACCATGGACTGCCAAGAAAACAAACAGATTCATCCTGGAGAGGGTCAAACCAGTCTACTCCTTGGAGGCAAGGATTCTGGGGCTCCGCCTAACATACTTTGGACATGTTGTAAGAAGAGACAGGTCCTTGGAGAGGGACATCATGCTTGGGAGGGTGGAGGGACAGTGCAGGAGGGAAAGACCCTCTATGAGGTGGATTGATTCAGTGACTGGGGTAATCAGGATGGGTGTGTCAGAGGCCATGCGATTGGCACAGGATAGAGCAGAGTTTAAGGCTGTTGTACATAGGCTTGCTATGAGTTTAAGTGACTCAACGGCACATAACAACAACAACAACAACAACAAGATGAAGTGAGATTAAGTAACTTGTCCAACATCACGCAAGTGGAAGCATTATATTTAACCCAAGAAATGTGGTTCACACTGCTCTCTGAACTATTACTGCATCTTAACCAAGAAAAGAAAACTTAATTAATAGAATGGCATGAAAATAAAATTAGTAACCATCAGACAGGATCCAGAGGACTTCTGGAAGAACTATCATGATGGCCAGCTAAGAAAACCCCCAAGTCCGCCAAACTTGATTTGGTGGGTAATAGTGTACTAGAAAAATGACATTCATGAAACATCATCTGACTGGTGAATTTGAAAAGTATGTAGCCACCTCAAGTGTGGAGATCCATTCACATCATGTTCCAATCCATAGAGAACTGGTTAAATTAAATGAGTGGGATTAGGACTGGCCAGGAGAAATTTGGGGGACTGAGGGATGGCTATTATAGCCAAACTCAGTGTGTTATGTTATATGTAACATCAAGAGTTACCTACAAGAACATGTCTAACTGCTAAAGGGATCTGATTCGAGTATGCGAATATATCTCCACTGTGTTGTGTGGCAACAAAATGGACAGTAAGGACAGGAAAGTTGGGCAAAATTTATAATTTCCTACCAAAACAAGAATCTTCAGTTCTATGATATTGATGTTGTTAATTGCTGTCGAGTCGAGCACGACTCATAGCAATCCTATGAACAAAAGTCTTGAAGCCTTTTTATAACTATCATCATTTATCAAATCTTCCATGAAACAATCTTGTTTGTAACTGTCATTCCCATTCCTTTTCCTTTAGAATACAATAAAGTTGTATCTCAAACATCTAAAAAAATCCCCAAAACTAATAAGGTTAAGGTATATAAAATATATATACAGACACAAAAAGAGGCCTGGTGGCACAGTGATTCAAATTGTTAAACCAAAATAGTGGCAGGTGAAATCCACCAGTTGTACTGCTGGAGAAAGATATGGCAGTATACTTCCACATGGATTTGTTCATGTGTGTTCCTGAGTTGGAAAAAGACTTATAGCTAAACCTCTGATGGGTTTTCAGGGGCAATAAATCATATGGGATGAGATTGTTCATCTCTCTTCCACGCAGTGACTAGTAGATTCGAACTGTTTACCTTTGGATTGACAGCTGGGTTGGCAGCTCAACTCCTTACTACACTACTAAGCTACTATAGCCCCCTAAAGTACAATTAACCTTAACATACTAGGAATCAAGACCCACGGCTCTTTTTATTTTTCTTTAAAGAATAGAAATTCTATTTTTTCATAGTTTTGGACGCTAGAAGCCCAAATCCATTTGATTATCTGGAATATGAGCCTTGTGAATTCCTTCTGGGTGCTTTCAGTGAACATCATCTGTTCAATATCTCCTAATTTCTGGTGACAGCGGGAAATCCTTGGCCTTCCCTTGCTGGTAGATAGATCCCCACATGCTGTCTTTCTCCTGCATGTATCTTCATATCTATGCCTTTCCTGCCTTTTACAAAGCACAGGTTTTGTAAGACCAGGACTCAGTGATGATATAGTTAATGAATAACATCCCCCCAAAATCCAACCCTGTTCTCCCTGATAAAATCACATTCATAGGTATAGGGCTTAGGATTTCCATTTTGGGAAACATAATTATATCCAAAAATCTCTCAACTTCTAATTGCAGAAATCTAGAAATTCTTTAGACTCCTGTTATTGTTGTTGTGTACCATTGAGTTGCCTGCGACTCATCGTGACCCTATGTACAAGAGCTCTGAACGCTGCCCTATTCTTAGCTAATCTCATCGTCCCCAACAGACCTAATCCCATTTTTCCAGTCACATAGTCAATCCATCTCATCCTGGATATTCCTCTCCTTCTCTGTCATTCCTCCCTTCCAAGTATGATATTCTTTTCCTAGGACTGGTCCCTCCTTGCTACATGGCTAAAGTATGTGACATAAAGCTTCAAAATCCTTGCCTCCATGGAGCAGCTTGGTTTTGCCCTCTCCACGACAGACCTGTTTGTTCTCCTGGCAGTACACAGTATGTTCAACACTCTTGTCCAGCACACAACTCAAAAGCAACTATTCTTTACTTATCATCTTTAGTCATTGTCCAGATCTCTAATGCATAGCAAGTAATTGCAAAGACCATGGCCTGGATCAGGCACATCCTAGTCTCCAGACTGACATTGTTGCTCTTCAGTACTCTAGAGAGGTCCCTGACAGCAGACTTTCCCAATGAAATTTGTCTTTTGACTTCCTGACTGCTGGTGCAGAGAATGTTGATTGTGGAACCAAACAAGCTGAACTTGTTAACAATCTGCAGATAGATCTGACTACCCCTTTGGACAGGGAGACAGCTACCCCTTTGTCCTCTCCCTCCCCATTGCCATTTTGCTTCTTTGCTTGTCACAGGTGAGAGACACGCCCAAGTCAGCTGATGGGAACCAGTGTAGGGCCCTGCAGAGAGATCAGATCTCATCCTTGAACAGGGAAATACTTCCATAAACTCCTTCTACCTTCTTACTTCCCATTCCTGGGCAGCCTGCTGACTGAACCCTCCTATCTCTAATTGTCCATACTTGACAGCCTCCTCACTCTTCACTGGCCACACAAAGCCTTCTCCAAATACCTCCTACTTCCTTACTTTCCATTTTAAGTCTTTCTGTTGTATATTCCCACTTTCTCATTATGTGGGATGTTCTCTTGTCTCTTCGCACTTTCTCAATATTCACATCTGTGTGGTGGGGCCTCCTGACCATTTACAGGACCTCATTCTCCACAACCGGGTCTTCTGCTAAGCTCTCTGTCCTCTTTAATCTCTCTTCAGCTGTCGAATCTCCTGTCTTAGTTATTTGATGCTGCTGTGACAGAGATGGAGAACTCTGGTGGCATTGTTCTTAGGGAGTTGCATTGCTAACCCAAAGACAGTATCTCTGACAGTTCAAATCCACCAGGAACTCCATGGGAGAAAGATGGCCAGTCTCATTCTGTGTGATTTACAGCCTCTGAAAAACCACTGGAGGGTTAACTATGAGTTGGCTCTGACTGGATGTCAGTGAATTGGGTTGAGTTGTTTGTGGTTTGGGGGTTTTTCTTTGTTTTTTTCTTTTTAAATAAAATTTTACTTTAATAGTGATTTTTTTTACAGTATATTCATCCCATTTTATTTTTCCCCCATTCATTCATTGTTGCACATTTTCCCTCCCTGCACACCCCACCCCCAGTTCACTTTCCTCTTTGAAAAGAAAAAAAAATTCTTTCATTGTTATACAATCCTCTCCACCCCCACCCAAGACCACAGTCCACTTTACTATGCATTTCTTTTTCTGGAATATTATAATGAAAATAATACCTAATCATATATTTCTTTTAAACAGTTCTCTCCCTTATCTGTTTCAATGCAGTATACATTATTTATCCTGTCTTTTCTTAGGTTCCCCCCAATCCCGATGTTAGTCCCATTTTACAACAATGGCACGATGCAGTATTTGTCCTTTTGTGACCTAGATATTTAATTCAGTATAATGTCCTCCAGGATCACCCATTTTGTATAATATTTCATGAGTTCTTTGTTTTTCAATGCAGCTTAGTATTCCATTGTATGAATATACCACAGCTTCTCTAGCCATTGGTTTGCTAAGGTGTTTGGTGGTTTGTTGGGGGCTTTTTTTTTTTTGTTGTTTTTTAAAAAATGAGATATGATGAGAGGATAGCTTTAACAAATTGACGTTTATTTTCTCACAGTTTAGAAGACTGTAAGTTCAAATTTGGAGTGCTAGGCCCAGGGGGAAGATATACTCTTTCTATCAATTTAAGAAAGGTTTTGTTTGCTTTTAGCATCTATAGATCCAGCCCTTATTTGTGATCTCCATGTGCACTGGCATTAATCTTTTCCTGAGTCTAGTACGGTCACCACTAAGTAGGAATTAAATTTTATGTTTCACACATTTACAGAGTTATGTAGTTCACTAGGAGTTGCACTCTTACCCCAAGGGCTGAGCCTCCATAGTGTTTCAAGTCCATCAGTGATTTTGTAGGGAAAAGGTGGACAATCTCTTCCTGTATGATTTACAGTCTAAGGAATCCAATGGAGGGTCAATTATGAGTGAGTTTCAACTTAACAGTAATGAGTGGGAGTGAGGAGACACTCCCCCCCCCATTTTCTATCATGTAGTACAAATAACAGGGATTTATCCAGGAAAGACATAGGTCTATAACTATTACTGTGTGAAATTATGCTGAAAAACATTAAAAACGGAAGTAAAATTATTTTGTGAGATCTATACAACTCTTTTCCTAAAATATTATATTTCTATAACCAAGCTCTTCCTCAGCCAGTTCTCCCATTTTCCCATAGATAATTTTATGTAGAATTGCACAACATATTTTCCTCTCTAAAGCTCTGAGATACATTCTATTTTCTAACTGTAGATTCCTGTATTTAAATTATAAGTGGCAAAGTTTTCCTCAGAAACCAATTCCTTCAGTCTATTATAAAGGATTCCAAGTCTCTAGAATGAAATAGAAGACTTCTGATTGTTTTTAGCCTTTGATGTTCAAGTTTTATATAGCTTTTGAGTGCTGTCAACCAAGTGGATTATCATTACTAGTGCTAAAAAAATCTATTTCCAAAAATCTAATGGCTTGTATAAAATTTCTTTAGTAAAAGAAGCAGCATTAAGTAAAAAAAATAAACAAGAAGAGAGAAAATTCTCTGAAGTCATTGGCATAGACACACCTCAAACATTTAGTGAAGATTTCAATAGAGAAAAGGAACTGAAGTGTGATGAAGTTGATCACTGTCAGAAGCTCAAGCAGAAGTGTTGACATAGTGAATCTTGTGTTCTTAGTGAAGTATTAGTCATAACCCTTCTAATGGAATAAGTCCTACAGTTTTTCTCCTTTACAGCTATTATGTATGGTAAAATGACATGTATCTGTAATTTGCTTTAGGCATGCCATATTACCTTTACTTTTACAATGTCATCCTTTGTGTCATTTTTACCAGCATAATCTATGCATGATTGTTTGAGAGAAAGAGAGCTAAGGAAGTGAAAAAAGAAAAGAGGTGTGTGTGGAGGGGAATACCAAAAAAAAACAACCCCAAGATTAAAGACCCCTCTCAAACATACCCAATTCCATCGTTGTTGAAGGGATTCTGACACCAGAAGGTCCTCTATTGGATTCCAAGGCTGTAAATCTTAATGGAAGGAGACTATCCCTTTTCCTCCTGTGAAACAGTGGTGGATTTGAACCCCTAACTTTTTGATTAGCAGTCCATTAGGTAAGTGCACTACACCACAAGAGCACCTAAAGCGGCTCAGTCAGAATTCTCCACCAAGAAGTCATTTTTTATTCACATTTAGATGGTAGTTGTTTTACTATTTTACTTTTATGAGGCTGGGGCTAATTCTTTGTCCTTATAACTCACTATTTTAATATGAAGTAAATAAAAATATAAAATATTAGTGAGAGTAAGTCATTTGGTAATCTGTTTATGATCTTACTTCAAGAAACAATGAAAGTGAACACTGAGGCTGAGAAAAGCTGTCAGAGGCCTCACTCAAATTCTCACTGCCAGAAACTGAAGAGAATCATCTCCAGTCTTAATTTTTCAGCTCCAAAATGACAATGTAATAATAGCTTCCCTTATTTTAATCATAGACATACAAATCAGGAAAACAGCCATAGTTTGCAGTATTTTCCAGAATCATTCGAGGCAAAAGTACATTTGTAATCTTCCTGGGTTCTGCGGGTTACCTTCCTATTAACTGGTATTCCCTTCACACTTCACATCCCATCTCAGTCCTAAACACATGGCCAAGACTGACTTGGAAAGAAGAAAGGAACGCTATTTACAGAATTTATAGAATTTACAATTTACCCAGCATGGCCAGCAGTAAAAAAAATAACACATACTATAATGCCAGGTAGAATTATTTTTAAGAAAATGAGATCAGGAATCAGAATTAAAGAATCAAAAAGGCACATCCATGTATGCACATTCATCTGTGCTTATGCACATATGCAAACCTGTATTTGTTTTTGTGTATTTGATGGCTTTAACCAATAAGGTACCACTTGCATCAAGTACCAAAAGAATGAAAGAAAGCTCGATAACATCTAACCACAACTGTTCCACCAGTCTTCTCCTTTCACTTTAGTTAAAATACACCTTCTTCCTGATGATCTCCAACATGAATGGCAGCAAGTCTTACTCACTAATAACTCATTAGGACATCTTATGTTTTTGCAGTCATAGAATGAGATTTCAGTGCAAGTTTCCTTGGGGCCTGAGCAGTTTTAGTCATTAGAGGAGTACTTTCTGTGTCATTTCTGTGAGCACTGAGTGTCACTGAGAGACCAAAACTTAGTTGCTCTTTAACAAATGCACTTCTGTGTTTGTGATATGCAGAGGACTCTAATATATAGGACTCAGGAAAAAAGCTCTCCCAGCAGAGTCTAAGGGTGGTAATATTAGGCACACTCCATATATTAATTTGTACACATGGGGTCATGAGTTGGAATTGATGCAATTAATAGCAATATGCTTATTACTATAGCTACATATATTTATATAGATAAAGAACTGAAATTGCCAACAATTTCATCTGACTTGTATCCATAATAAACATCCTGGGTACCAGTAGTAAAGAAAGCAAAAGACATATAACTTTGGAAAAATCTGCTGTCAAAGACCTCTCCAAAGTTCTAAGGAGCATTGATGTCAGTTTAAAGACTAAGGTGCACCTGATCCAAATGATGGCCTTTTCAATTCCTTGATATGGATCTGTAAGTTGGACAATGAATAAAGATGATAGAAGAAGAATCAATGTCTTTGGGTTGTGGTGTTGGAGAAGAGCACGGAATATCCCATGGACTGTCAAAGGAACAAGTGAATCTGTCTTGGAAAAAGTACAACCAGGGTGGTCCTTAGAGGCAAAGATGGTTAAACTTTGTTTCACTTTTAGGGCATCTTTTTAGAAGAGACTCATCCTTAGAAAATACACCTACTTGGGAAGGTGGAGGATCAGTAAAAGAGAGGTAACCCTTCCCTCCCCAAGATGGATTTACGCAGACCCAGAAAATATAGCCTTTGCAGTCACACACACACACACACACACACACACACACACACACGTTAACCCAAGGGAGCTGTGATGGCCTAGTGATAAGAAGCTGTGCTTATCCTGAAGGCAGCTGTTCACGTGAGAAGGATGGTCAATGTCCTCCTACGCAATTAACTATTTCTGAAAACCTGTCAGAAGAGTCAGTTCTGACTTATGATACATAACAACATCTTAACCCAACTGTTTTCACTAAGGGTGCCTTTGGTTTTTGCTTGACGTTTACTATAGCTCAGGTTTCACATTTATATTTTCATTTTCTGGCAATGTAGACCATCTTGACCTCTGCGTGTGCATGTGTGTGCATGCTTTGAGGGTAACAGCTTTATTGAGATAGACTTCACACAGCATACATTTCACTCAAGTAAAGTATACAATTTATTGGTTTTTAGTATATCATACAGTTGTATGATTATTTTTGTTATCTAATTTTGGAGTTTTTTGATCATTCCAAAGAGAAGCCTTCTTTATTAGTAGTCACTTCCATTTCATTCCAACCTCCTTCTAGCTCCTAGAAACCACAGTTCTATTTTCTATCTCTGTGGATAGCCTACTTTTGGTTATTTAATTTTAACTATATTTTAAAGAAAAAACAGAAAGTGAAGAATATATTTTAAATAAGTACATTTTAGGTACTTTCCACTAAAACAATTATTATGTCAATGTTTTTAAAGAACACTCCACTGTGTTAGTTCAGGAATTTTTCATGTTTTTCAACATTTCTACATTTCCACTGCCATTCACTTTATTCAGTCTATTTTAAATGCTTAGCTTTAATTACATTACTCTTTACCTGATATTGACTATAATACCTATTTTCTGATTCATTTTTGTTTCAAATTCAGTGTAGTGATTACGTAAAATTTTTAATGACTCCTATTATCTAAAGAATAAATCTCAACCTCTTAATGTAGCTTAAAAACTTTAGGATATTGTTCTGTTGGCTTTTTTGGGACTTAAGTCAATGAATTACTATTAAGAATTCTACTCCACCCATGTTTAAGTACTTGTTGTTCTGTAATGCAAGATGATTATTACCCTCACCCTCCGGCTTTGCACATACTTGTTCCTTCTCCTGATTCTTGTTGTTGTTGTTGTTGTTATGTGCTGTCAAGTCCTTTGCGACTCATAGCGACCCTAAGTACAACAGCCCTAAACCCTGCTCTATCCTGCGCCATCTGCACTGCCTCTGACACACCCATCCCGATTACCCCAGTCACTGAATCAATCCACCTCATAGAGGGTCTTCCCCTCTTGCATCGTCCCTCCACCCTCCCAAGCATGATGTCTCTCTCCAAGGACCTGTCTCTCCTTACAACATGTCCAAAGTATGTCAGATGAAGACCCAGAATCCTTGCCTCCAAGGAGTAGCCTGGTTTAACCCTCTTCGGGATGAATCTGTTTGTTTTCTTGGCAGTCCATAGTACATTCAATATTCTTCTCCAGCACCACAGCTCAAAGGCATCAATTCTCCTTGAATCCTCCCTAGTCATTGTCCAACTCTCTGATGCATAACAAGTGATTCTGAAGACCATAAACTGTATCAGGCACACCTTCATCTCCAGAGAGACACCGTTGCTCTTGAGTACTTTAGAGAGGTTTCTAACAGCAGACTTTCCCATCGCAATACGTTTTTTGATTTCCTGACTGCTGGTGCCAAAAGTGTTGACCTTGGAGCCGAGCAAACTGAAGCTGTGAATAATCTCAATCTCTTCGCCATCCATCCTGATGCTACCAATTGGTCCAGTGGTGAGAATCTTTGTCTTCTTGACATTGAGCCTCAGTCCATACTGAAGGCTGCAGTCCTTGACCCTCTGCAGCAAGTGCATGAGGTCCTCCTCAGTTTCAGCAAGCACGGTTGTGTCATCTGCATAACGCAGATTGTTAACAGATCTTCCATCAATCCTGATGCCACACTTCTCCTCATAGAGCCCAGCCTCTTGGATAATCTGCTCTGCATAGAGGTTGAAAAGGTATGGAGATAGGACACATCCCTGGCGTACACCCTTCCCAATTTTGAACCATGCAGTGTTACCCTGCTCTGTTCTGATGACTGCCTCTTACTTACCCTTAATATAAAGCCTCCTATTTTCCCTATGGTCCCAGCTTAGATCCATGTTAAGACAAATGTAAATACTGATACATAGTCATAGAACTTATCTAAACATCACCTTTGGGGATCACATTAAAGTGTAGCTGTTGACCCAGTACATCTCAACTTGTTTTTGTTATGTGCTGTTGTATTGACTACAGCTCAGAGCAATCCTATGAACAACATCTCTGAATCTTGCCCTATCTTGACTCAACTTCACCATCTCTGACATATTTGCCACCATTGCCACAGTCACTGTGTCAGTCCATTTCATCCTGGACCTTCCTCTCCAGCACTGACTCTACCTTTCTGAGCATGATGTCCTTCTCTAAGGACTGGCCTCTCCTTTCAATATGCCCAAAGAATGTGAGATGAGGTTTCAAAATCCTTGCCTCCAAAGAGCAACCTAGCTTAGCCTCTTCAGGACAGAGCTGTTTTTTCCTTTTGGCAATTCATGATGTATATGTTCAATACTCTCTTCCAGTACCACAACTCAAAGGCATCATCTGTCATCCGTAGTCATTGTCCAGCTCTCAGATGCATAACAAGTAATTGAGAAGATCATGGCCTGGATCAGGCACACCTTAGTCTCTAGACTGACATCATTGCTTTTTAGCACTCTAGAGAGGTCTCTCAGACAGCAGATCTTTCTAAAGCAACTCATCTTTTGATTTACTTGTGCTAAGAGTGTTGATTGTGAATCCAAACAAGATGAAATTGCTACAATCTCAATCATTCCCCCTCTCTGTTATGATGCTGCTAGTTGGCCCAGTGGTAAGGATCTCTGTTTTCTTGATGCTTAGATGCAATCCATATTTCAGACTTCTCAACAGGGAGTTGAACTTGAACTGGTTGGCTGGAAACCCTGATTTATATCACATAGATATAGTCACAATTACCTCCCAGAAACAGCCAAACACCTGGCATGATCGCTTTACTAGGTTTGAAGGCCTGGGGCCATAGTTTTGTGGGACAACTCAGTTAACTGAAACAGCACAGTCTACAAAGTTTGTTCTACATCATAGTATGGCAAATAGCACTGAACTATTAGAAGCTTGCAAGCAATTACCTATAATACAACTGTTGGTCTCTGGTGACCTGGAGAAAAACAGAAAGAATGAAATATAAGACTAAAATAATTAACTGTACAAGAAATAAATGCCTACACAAACCACAGCGTCATCTACCCAGAGGCGAGAGCTGGATGGCGTCCAACTATTAAACAGACCATTCTGTCTGGAGACTCAGTAGATGGCCCCAAATAGAATGGGAGAAAACATGTAGAATAAAGCTAAAAAATCTTGGCAAAGACCAGATTTACTGGACTAAGAGAGGTTACAGGAACCCCCATGGTTATTTGCCCTGAGATAAATTTTAAACATAAATGGAAACCACTCCCTGAGTTAATCTTTCAGCTAAGTAACAGGTTGTTGCTGTTGTTGTTGTGTACCGTAGAGTCAGAACGGACCTGTGGCTGACCCTTTAGTGGGTAGTTAATCACTCGGGAGGAGATTGCCCATCTTCTCTCACAGAGCAGCTGGCCTTGAACTGAGTGCCTTTGCGGTTGCAGTGCAGCTTCTTGCCACAAAGTCTGTCTCATAAAACTAGTATCATCTATGAGTGCTGTGTTTTTTCTCTCTTTTCTAAAAAATAATATACATGTGATTGAGTGGTAAATATTTTCCTGAAAGCATGAATGAGAGTGGAAGGTAAGGAATGAGGAGGGAAGCTAAATTAATGGAGATGAACAATCAGAATGTAATATGGAGAATGTTGACACAATGTGGAAAATGTAAACAATGTCACTACATAATATGTGAGATATATAGCATTTGTTAAATGTGAAGTTAATTTGCTCTGTAAACTACAAGAAACACAAAAAAGGGAAAAAAGGGAAATTAGCATTAGTTAGGTTGCTACAGAAAAACCCCTCAAAACAGTGGGTTTTTAAACCTAGACTTTGAAATTCTATAACTCTGCTCAAACTAAATTTTATTAATCATTACAATCTACATATTTTTGCCAACAAGATACAAGTTGGTTTATTCTGGTAGCATAAATTTCTGGTTGTACTGGAGTTGAATAATTAATTCTCTGAACGCACTTTTGGTGCTACCTTCATTATTAGAATTTCTCCTGCAAAAACTTGTCAAGTTATTTTAAGAAGTAGTAGTCACTAGGAAAAAGGTCTGGTGAGCGTGCTAGATAAGGCATAAATTTGCGTTCTGCTGAACTTCTGGAGCATTTATTGTATGACATGTGGTAAAGTGTTGTCTAGAGAAAGTACGGACCTTTTAATGTTGACCAATGCCAGACACAAACATAGCAGACATCAGTGTGTTTCATTTCAGAACTTCTCTGCAGTAATGGTATCACCTGCAGTCAAGAAGTGATAGTGGATTAACCCAGCTGCAGACCACTGAACAGTCACCATGACTTTTTTGGTAAAAGCTTGATTTTAGGCAGTGTTTCCACCTTAATTAAATTACTGACCTGAATCTTGTGGGTTATCACAGAGGGTCCATTTTTCATCACATGTTACCATGTAATAAAAAAAAATGGATTTTTTAAAATATTGCACTGAGGAGTACAGAGCAAACTTCAAAGCAGTAATTGCTTTTGGTTCAACTCATGTAGTACTTATTTGTTGAGCTTCTTCACCTTCAGCTAGGCTTCAAATGATGAACAACTGTAGAATGATGAACATGGAGCTCTGCAACTTCTTAATTTTTTTTTTAATGTGAGAAAAATTTATATTTAGAATTAGTTAGCTGGATTCAGCTTAGATTATCCCAATTTTATTGGCAACATCCAAAGCATCATAGTCAGGAGCAAGTCAAACACAGGCCTTCGTCGCTCCATCAGACCTAATCAAGGTGTTGACCTTGGCCATATCAGTGTCATAGAGCTTTGTTACAGCTTGTTCGATTTGGTGCTTGTTGGCCTTGATATCCACAGTGAACACAAGTGTGTTGTTATCTTCTATCTTCTTCATGACTGACTCAGTGGTCAGGGGAAACTTGAAGATGGCAAAGAGGTCAGGCTTGTTTCTCCTGGGAGTGCTCTTCTGGGGGGTATTTGGGCTGCCTTTGGAGTCTGAGCATTTTAGGCCTCTTTTTTTGTGGCTGTGGATGGATGGTCTTCAGGACGGCCTTCTTGGCCTTTAATGTCTTTGCTTTGGCTTCAGTTCTCAGAGGGACAAGGGCTTCCTTCTTTGCTTTTGTTGCCATCTTTGTCTTAATTCTTTTTTAAGGGGCATGTTGTTGTTGTTATGTGCCGTTGAGTTGCTTGCGACGCATAGCGATACTATGTACAACAGCCCTAAACTCTGCTCTGTCCTGTGCCAATCGCACTGTCTCTGACACTCCCATCCCGATTATACCAGTCACTGAATCAATCCACCTCATAGAGGGCCTTCCTCTCCTGCGCTGTCCCTCCACCCTCCCAAGCATGATGTCCTTCTCCAAAGACCGGTCTCTCCTCACAACATGTCCAAAGTATGTTAGACGGAGCCCCAGAATCCTTGCCTTCAAGGAGCCACCCAGTTTAACCCTTTCCAGGATGAATCTGTTTGTTTTCCTAGCAGTCCATGGTACTCTCAATACTCTTCTCCAGCACCACAGCTCAAAGGCATCAATTCTCCTTCTATCCTCTTTGGTCATTGTCCAACTCTCTGATGCATAACAAGTGATTGCGAAGACCATGGCCTGTATCAGACACACCTTAGTCTCCAGAGAGAAACCATTGGTCTTCAGTACTTTGGAGAGGTCCCTAACAACAGACTTTCCCATGGCAATGCGCCTTTTAATTTCCTGGCTACTGGTACCAAGAGTGTTGACTGTGGAGCCAAGCAAACTAAAGCTGTGTACAATCTCAATCTCTTCACCATCCATCCTGATGCTGCCAATTGGTCCAGTGGTGGGAATCTTTGTCTTCTTGACATTGAGCCTCAATCCATATTGGAGGCTGTAGTCCTTGACTCTCTGCAGCAGGTGCTTCAGGGCCTCCTCAGTTTCAGCAAGCAAGGTTGTGTCATCTGCATAACGCAGATTGTTGATAGATCTTCCACCAATCTTGACCGCACATTTCTCCTCATAGAGCCCCACCTCCTGGATAATCTGTTCTGCATATAAGTTGAAAAGGTATGGAGATAAGACGCATCCCTGGCATACTCTCTTCCCAATTTTGAACCATGCAGTGTTCCCTTGCTCTGTTCTGATGACTGCTTCCTCATCCAAGTATAGATTTCTCATTAGCATGATCAAGTGTTCTGGGATTCCCTTTCTTCTTAGAGTCAGCCACAGTTTGTTATGATCGACACAGTCAAATGGCGTTGCATAGTCAATGAAACACAGACATTTCTCTGGTATTCCCTGCTGTCAGCTAAGATCCATCTAACATCAGCTACAGTCTCCTTAGTACCATGACCCCTTCTAAACCCAGCCTGGACTTCTGGAAGTTCTCTGCTGATGTGCTGTCCCAGTTGTTTTTGGATAATCTTCAGTAGAATCTTGCTTGCATGTGAAATCAGTGAGATTGATCTATAGTTTCCACACTCTGTTGGCTCACCTTTCTTTGGGACGGGAACAAATATAGATCTCTTCCAGTCATTTGGCATAGTTTGGATTATTGATTGCCCTTTTAGCTGAATATTGTTACCTTCTAATGGCAGATCTCAACCTTTTTTATCTTTGAGTTAAAATATACAGCGACAGAATTTTTGAAATCAATGTTGCACTGTGCATTTATTGACACTTCTCTTGTCCCAGACTTCATTGATAGGCTGAACTGTTTGTGCTGCAATGCAGTGGAGTTTGAATTTGTAAATATAAGTTTGGTGAGAATCTTATTTTGACCTTCTATGTTTTATATCATGAAACTAGACAAGAAGACAATTTATATTTAAAACCAATCTCAAAGAAAGAATAAGCTTGAAAAATTGTTGCTGTTTTGTTGTGTACCATTGAGTGTGAACTGACCCATAGCTGACCCTCCTGCAGGTTTTCAGAGACAGTTAATCACATGGGAGAATATTGCCCATCCTTCTCCTACCCAATAATATTTTTTTGAAATTTTATATAACATTTTATATTTCATAATGACCTGTATTATGGGCAATCTCCTCCCAGTAGTCTAGTGGCAAGAAACTGCACTGCAATCCTGAAAGCATGTGGTTTGAGGCCACCAGCTGCTCTGCAGGAGAAAGATGGACAATTTCCACCCCCATGCTAATAAAAGCTGCCTCTGAAAACCCACTGGAGGGTCAGCTGTGCATTGGTTCCTACTCTTTGTTATTCAACAACCACAACAACCTGTAGTATGCAATTATTGCTTACAGGTCTAACAACTTAAACACTAAATTATTTTTATGACCACAGAAGAGATGAGACAAACCCTTGGAAAATAAGTCAATAGTATAAAGTGAAATGGAAAGCTAATTTCTGTGAAAAATATTTAATTAGCCCAGGATAAAATAAAAACATTAAAGGTGAATAAGCATACAAATAATTTTATTTATTTGATTTTTTTGTCCGAGTGAAAGTTTATAAATCAGACTATTTTTTTCACACAATTATTCATAGGAATTTGGTTTTATAAGCTAATTACCATTGATCAATGTAATGAATTATTTACAATGTCTGGTGAACCCCTTATTGGTACACAAATATTTTTTAGTGGCTCATAAAACCTGCCTCCAGATCTTCCCCTTCTTACGCATCTGAGAACATGATGTTGCCTTTAACGTGCACCTTACAAACAAACACTTAGAAAGCAGTGCTTTCAGGCCCTGGATCTGTGGCCAACATTGCATCATTTGAACTGAAGTGTCCCTGTAATAACAGACAAGGGTAATTGTGATGAGCCAAAAGCTACATGGATGAAAATCTGGTAAAAGACTTCTATATTTACACAAGTGTTTCTGCCTTGTGATCTCATATGCAATACGTTTGTGTTTTACTTATTTCAAAGCAGGGAACATCTGTCCGACTGTAAAGAAATCAGACCACAAAAGGAGAAGAAATGTTTTGCTTCATTTAGAAAAAATTTACATTTAAGTATAGGAAACGATATGACCAATATGAAATGTATAATGCATTTCCATTTTATAAGTATTATATATTGATAGCATGCCGACGTCTACTATGGGGAAGAGTTTTTTCAATATCTACAAATAATTATAAGTAGTCCCAGGAACTGTATAACTTTCTGCTTTAAATAGCTATTTGCTGTTGGAAAGCAAATTCATTTATTGTAAGTAAATTTGTGTTACAGAGCTATTTCATACATGGGAGATTTTCAAAGTCCTGCAATGATGACATTGATATAGTGCCACTACTCCGTTATAACCTTTGTATATTATTTAAGTGTAACAAATACTTCATTCATTGCTTGCCCTAAACTTTGCATTTGGTGACATTCTTGCTGCTGTGTTAATATCAGGTCTATTAAGCTGGACCTCATGGTCCATTACCCTTTCTTTAGATCTGACCCCATGAAGTTTAGGGGTCTTGAGCACAGTGTGAAAAAGCAAAGGGTTTCACTCTCACCCAAGGAGCTCATTAGGACTTTATAGAAACACAATAAATACTCACACAGGGCTAACATTTGCACTGAGGGATGCTCACCAGACTCACAGCCTGGTGTCAGAAGGTGTCCATTGTTCTCTTTTTCAGGCTTGCACACCGATTTAGCCTGCAAACTAAAGAGAATGCTCATTTGTAATGCAGCAGTGTTTTCTTTGTAGGAAAGCTTCATTTACTGGTATTTTAGCTTGATGGAATTCCCCTCCCCACCCCACTCCCCATCCTCTTCTCTGCTTTGGTCTGTTTCTTCATGCTTCCACTTAAACTTTGGATTGCATATTTAAAACCACCCTCCACAGTTCAGGAAGGAATTCTATTGCTGTTGATAGCAATCTCTGAATAGTTGGTTTTAATCTCTCCTAAATGATATTATTATCCCCATTTGCTTTCTTGAATAGATCTTTATAATGCAGGTAAATTTTGTCAGATTGAATTAGGGGAAAATTGTCACTGAAAGAGTTATTTTAGTTTTAATTTTAAAGTCTAGTGAGTATTAATTCTCTAATACAGCTTTCAACACGTTATGTTTTTATCATAAAGAATTATGTCATTACCTTGACCAAACAAAATCAATTATGCTTAAGACCTGCTTCATTCAGATTTACTATAATAAAATGCATACCAGTCCAAAAATAACTTTTTCTATATAAAGTAGGCAGCATGCAATGAGATTTTTATCCAGAAGTCGCTTGTTAGTGTGAAATGATTTGGTTTTCGGGTTTTTTTTTTAATCCTAAGAAAGACTTCTGTGAGGTATGGTTGGAAATTCCAACTATACTATTCAAATTAATTAGATTTTCTTGGTCAGAATGCCCTTGGAACCCCCTACAAAAACTCTTTTCCTCCCCCCTATTCTGCAAATTACTTAATGAAAACACTGGATTATACAAAACAAGAGGGCTTTTCCGCTTCTGTCAATCAAGCTTCAATGTCTTTGTTTTTGTTTCTAAAACAAGAAAATGAACAGACTTTGTCTGGGTTAATCACCTCATCACTGTATCACGTTTCAAGTAAATTTCAGTGGAGGCTTGGGAAAATTGATGGCAACTCAGCAATGTCCAACTGAAGACCACATGATAAAACTCAAATACAAATCAAAATAATGGTCTTATTTTACTAATCAAATAATTTTAAGGAAAAAAAGTGCCTTAGACAATCAAGTGTGCTTTATTTTGATGTATGCCAAGAATGTTTACTGATCCTTTACTTTGCATTAGGTACTTTGCTATTTATATTATGAGTATAAAAACAAATAAGAGAAAGAGTGGGATACCGCGAACTAACCATAATAGAATGAGGCAACATGGAACATTACTGGCAGCCAGGCTGGAAGGAAAGAGAAATAAGGGGGACAAAAAAGGAAGAAGATAACAATGCTTTGAAGGGAGTTTTCCCTTAGCTATTAGTGAAGGAAATGTATTCTAAACAGATTATCCAAGATGAGAAATTACCCAGATATGAAAGTTCAAGGCATATTTAGGGAGTCGCTTGCACTGATGTGCTGAAGTAGAAATCTGAGAGTTCAGAAACTGATGAACATATGCCTGGAAAAATAATTAAGGGATAGTGTTAGAACCCTGTGAAGAGCCCTGGGTATCATGCTATCCCTTGTTTTTCTGATGCTGTTTCCTATGGCAAGCTTCTAATCTGGTTGTACTTTGAGCAGTAAGGTAACCCTTTGCCCAGCTGTGGTAGCTCCACTTCTCTTTCCTGGTCTATCATTCGATGTGTGTGTATGTGTGTGTGGGAGGGGGGCAGTTTCCTCCAGGAGTAGGCAAAGTCCCAGGTGTGCTGCTCAGCATAGATTTCTCAGGGAAAAGGTCCAGGAAAGTGGCAAGCTCCCAATAGCTCAGTCCTCAGTCTCTCTAGGTGCTAATGACCAACCTGAGTACTTGTCCACTCTTCTGAGGCTGCTTGGAAGAAAGCTATTCCCACTTGAGCAGACAGAGGTCCAGGGAAGCAACAAGTTCCCAACCATGCAGTTACAAAGCCTCAGTAGTTACTAATCTTTTATAATATTCTGTTTAGTGGCTGGAATACTATATTCAATAAATATTTGTCATAGAAATGGATGTGTTAATAAAGTATATACTGACAACTGCATTACAAATTGGAGCAATATAAAGCAAGTGGTACGATTCATAATAACAACAAAATTCTCAGGTACTATTAGGTAAAGAAACTAATGCTTTGGTTAGTTTCTTCCTAAAAGAAACTATTTACCTCTTTTTTTTTTTGGTTAAAATAAGTATAAAATATTATCCTGTGTATGACCATGGTTTCAGACAAAAAAAACTACAGAAAAAAATACAAATAGTAACAGGATAAAAGTGTATGATTTCATGGTGCAATGAACTATACAGTCCTTCTAGTAAAATCTTAGGGAGCTTGAGTGACATAGTGTATAAGGATATATCATCTTAAAGGCAGTGCCTCTCTGGAAGTTTTAAATAACCAATGACTTGAGTGAGAAAGATTGGCAATATTCTCCCAGTGTGATTTACAGTTTATGAAAAACTTGCTAGAGAGTCAGCTATGAGTGGTTCCTTCTGACAGCAATCAGTTTTATTTTAATCTTGAAACACTTATAAAATAACTGAATAGGATTATGCAAAAAGGTGTTGAACCTCACTAAAGGAATTGAACACTCTAAGACCACAAGAACCAAAATTCAAACTTGAATGTATCACACCTGATTTTAAAACCCGTCTCAAAAAAAAACTTTGATGTATCGAACACTAATGGTTGAAGACCAATTGAGATGTCAGAAGACATCAAGGATATCATGAATGAAGAAAAGCAAATGGTCATTACAAAGAGAGGGGAGAAAGAAAAGACTAAGATTAATATCAGAAGAGACTCTGGAAATTGCACTAGAATATTGAGTTACTGAAACAAAGGAAAGAAATGCTGAAGAAAAAGATGAACAAAGGCTTTCAAAGGAAATATTGATAAAACAGTAACAGTGTATTATAATGAAATGTGCAAAGTGCTAGAGTTAGAAAATCAAAAGGGAAGAGCGTACCTGGCATTCCTAAGCTAAAATAACTGAAAGCCATATTCAAACATTGAGTTGTAATATTGACTGATTCTATCAGAAAAATCTTGAATGATGCAGGCAGCATGAAAAGTAGAAGGAAGAAATACACAGTCATTATATCAACTAGAATTGGTTAATTCTTAAACATTTCAGGAGGTAGCTTATGCTAACCGATGGAAATGAAGGGAAAAGTTCAAACTGCACTGAAGACATTGGAAAAAAAATAAGGCCCCACGAATTGATGGAATACAAACTGACATGTCTCAAAATCAGATGCAGTCTGGTCACTAGTCTATGCTAAGAAATCTGAGAGTCAGCTTCCTGGCTATCTGATTTGGAAGAGATTCATATTTGTTCCCATTCTCAAAAAATGTGATCCAACAGATTGTTGAAGTCATTTTGAAGATTAAAGATTATTACAAATTATCTAGAGGGAATTTTTGGAGTGGGAACTGTCAATAATTCAAGCTGAATTCAGAATTGTACAGTGGTTATCATTAGTGATGTCAGATAGATCTTGGTTGAAAGCAGAGAATATCAGAAAGATGTTTATTTGTATTTTAGCACTCCGAAGTGCTACAGAGTAAGGGTATTAGTTCAAAGACTGAAGTGACCTAACTCAAACTATGGTCTTTTTAACTACTTGCTAAGCATATGAAAGTTGGACAATGAACAAGGATGACAGACAGAAAATTAATGAATTGTGGTGTTGGAGAAGAGTGGTGAATATACCGTAGACTGCCAGAAGAACAAACAAGTCTGTCTTGACAGAAGTGAAACCAGGTGTTCTTAGAAGTTATTAGATTGTTGTTAGGTGCTGTCAAATCAAGCATGACTCATAGTGACCCTATGAACAAAATACTTGAACCCTATTCTATCCTACACCATCCTCACTCTTGACACACAACAGGCCATTGCAGCAGTCACCATATCAATCCCTCTGGTTGAGGGTCTTCATCTCCTTCATCGGCCCTCAACCCCTCCCAACATCATGTTCTTCTCTAAGGAACATGTCCAAAGTATGTGACGCAAAACTTCATCATTCTTGCCTCCAAAGAACACTTTGGCTGTACCATCTAGAAAACATATCTGTTCATTCTCTTGGCTGTCCATGGGATGCTCAGTGCTCTTCTCCAACACCACAGCTCAAAGGCACCAGTTAGGGTTTTTTGCATCATCCTTATTCATTGTTCAGATCTCAGATGCATAGCTAGGGATCAGAAAAATTATGGCCTGAATCAGATTCACCTTAGACCTCAAACTGGCATTACTATTCCTTAATAATTTGTAAAGTTTCCTAATTGCATATTTTCCCAGTGAAATGTGTCTCCTTATTTCCTCACCGCTGGTACTAAGGGTGTTAATTGTGGATCCAAGCAAGATGAAGCTGTTGACAACTTAAATCTCTTCTCCATCCACAGTGACGCTGCCTACTGGTCCTTTCTTAGAAGTAAGGATAGTGAAATTCCATCTTACATATTTTGGGCATGTTGTCAGAAAGAGTAATTTCTTGGCAAAAGAATCACGCTGGGAAAGGTGGAGGTCAAAGACTAACAAGACAGATTGACAATGACTGTAACAATGGGCATACGCATCTCAGAGGTCATGAGAATGGTACAGGACAGGGCAAGGTTCAGATCTATTGTTCATAGGGTCTCAATAAACTATAATCAACTCAATGGCACTTAACAACAACAACAATGCAAATAAGGTGCATGGAAATAAGGAGTTGATCACTTTTGCCGTCCAGCTAGGTTTACAGAGAGCCAAACCCAGAAGTTGAAGAGGATGGCCTCACTGCCATTAAGAAGAGCCAGGAGTGAATGGATTGTGTCCTTTGACCCAGACCCTGCACTGTGAATCTCCTATAACCAGAAGACAGAGTTATCTAACAGTGGAATCAGCACATAGCACTGAGAAATGGTAGCAAGAACAGAAGAGTTTAGAGGCAGAGAAATAGCAGCAGCAGCAGCATTAGGAGATTAACACAAGATATGGGCTTCCTGACCCATGAAGTGAGGCAGGAGCAGTGAATTTGCTCCCCTATAGAGTAAGGCAGCTGAGCATTTTAGAGAAAAAAGCTTCCTTGTGGAGTCAGTGGTTCTAGGAAGGTTTCAGTGGAGCTAAGTTTTATTGATCCACAAATAAAAAAAAAGAAAAAAAGAGAGAGATATCGATCTCTGTGCTTCTGGGTAGGTTTCTTAAAGTGAGTCATCTCCACAGAGGTGGAGCTAAGGAGCTTTGTAACACTTACTCAAAAGAGTGACCCATCCAAGGGTGAGGACCTAGATGAGAAGCAGCTATCTTCATCAGAGATCCTGCTACCTCTAAGTGTGTCCTGAATTATAACCTGTTACTCCCATAATAAACCCCGCAACCATGAGTAATAGCAGACATAGCAGAGGAGCATGACGTAGCATGCAATGGGAGGGATGGCTGGTAGCAGACTTGATAAGAGTGGAAGTGTGATGTCTGACTTTTATTCTATAGCTTTGTTCTGATAGTGATCTTAATGGTCTTTCTACCCTTTCTTGAAGTTAGATGAAGAAGTATGATGCAAGGACATTTTTCGTAGAACTGACCTGGAAAAGTTAGTTGAGAAAAGTGCAAAAAGATAATGATAGAGGAAAAAAAAATGGGAAGAAAAAGGAGTGACATTTTTCCACAGAAAAATGAGCTTAATTGTCCATTTTATATTATAAAACACATATATTGGGGGTCTGTCAGGGATGTATTTTGTCTCCATACCTTTTTAATCTGTATGCAGAGCAGATCATCTGAGATGCTGGGTTGTACAAGGAGGAATGTGGCATCAGGTTTGGTGGAAGAATCATCAACAACCTGAGTTATGCGGATGACAAAATGCTGCTTGCTGAAACTGAGGAGGACCTGAAGCAATTGCTGCAGAAGATCAAGGACAGCAGCCTTCAATATGGATTCAAGCTCAACATTAAGAAAACGAAGATTCTCACCACTGGGCCAATTGGCAGCATCAGTATGGATGGTGAAGAGATTGAGATAGTTAACAGTTTTAGTTTACTTGATTCCACAGTCAACACTCTTGGTAACAGCAGCCAGAAAATCAGGAGATGAATTGCATTGGGAAAGTCAGCTGTGAGGGACCTCTCAAGAGTACTGAAGAGCAATGATGTCAGGCTGGCAACTAAGGTGCACCTGATCCAGGCTATAGTCTTCTCAATTATGTGCTATGTATTGGAGAGTTGGACAGTAACTAGGGATGATAGAAAGAGAATTGATGCCTTTGAGTTCTGGTGCTGGAGAAGAGTGTTGAATATACCATGGACTGCTAGGAGAACAAACAGGTTTGACCTAGAGAGGGTGAAGCCAGAATGCTCCTTGGAGTCAAGAATTCTGAAGCTTCATCTGACACATTTTGGGCATGTTGCAAGGAGGGACTGGTCCTTGGAGAGGGACATCATGTTTGGGAGAGTTGAGGGACGGCGTAGGAGAGGAAGACCCTCGATGAGATGGATTGATTCTGTGAGTGGAGTCGGGGGAATGAGTGTGTTTGAGACAGCGAGGTTAGCACAGGATAGAACGGCGTTTAGGTCACTATGAGTCGCAAGTGACTCAATAGCACATAACAAGAACAACAACATATTCTTTTAAAGATGTAAAAAGAGAAGATAATCTATTCAGACAAGGTAGAAAATTTATCAAATACTTTCAGGCCTGCAGTGGGCAGGCTAACAGCTTTGTACTGCAACTCAGGTAGTTGGTATCTGAAGAGACTTCTTACTCCTCAAATTGGAGCCTAAAATAATTAACTCTTCAGAAATTTTGTATTTACATTTGTGCATCAATTTGTGTGGGATGCTGGCTGACCTGCTATGGTTTATCTGGATAAAGGAAAGGATTTAGAAAAATGAGTTGACATATGCAAAGAGATAGCCACTTGCAGTCAGTGGGATGGTGGTGCTGCATGGGGAGCAAGTGCCAAGACAGAAACACCAGTAATTAAAATATAGTGCAGTTATCATAAATATGGTAAAGTACAATCAAAACAACTATGAGATATCATCTCACCCCAGTAAGAATAGCAAAATATAACAGAACAGCAAGCAGAACAGCATTTGCTGGCGAGGATGTGGAGAAACTGGAACCCTTATTTACTGTTGGTGGGAATGTAAGATGGTGCGACCATTGTGGAAGGCGGTGTGGCACTTTCTCAAAAAATTGCAAATAGAGATACCATTTGACCCAGCAATCCCATTACTGGGAATATACCCCAGAGAGACCATGCCTGCCATCCAAGCAGATATATGCATACCCATGTTTATTGCAGCTTTGTTTACAATAGCAAAAAGTTGGAAGCAGCCTAAGGGCCCATCAACAAACGAATGGATAGAGAAGCTGTGGTATATCCACACAATGGAATACTATGCAGCATTGAAAAACAAGTAACTCATGCAATATTATTCAAAGTGGGTGACCCTGGAGGACATTATGCTGAGTAAAATATCTCAGCCACAAAGGGACAAATACTGCATGGTGCCACTGTTGTAGAATGGGTCTGACATCAGGGTGGGAGTATGACAGAAAAAACTGGATAAATTATGTATATTGTATTGAAACAGATGAGGGAAAGAACAGATTAGAAGTGATATATGATTGAGTATTATGGTTAGCACAGGAATACAGAATTAAGGTTGCATAGAGAAGTGTACTCAGGGTGGGGACTGGGGGGAAGGGACGTGGGAATTGTATACTAATGAAGGAATTTTTTCCTTTTTTTTTTCTTTCTTCGGAGGGGGAAGCGAGCTGGTGGGGAGGGGTGGGAAGGGAGAAAATTGCGGCAATGAATGAATGGAAATCCAAAACCTCTGTAAAAAAAATAAAAAATTATAAAAACAAAACAAAAAAAATGGTAAAGTACAAAGGGAGAAGAAATCACATTTTATTGAAAAGGAAAAAGAAGTACGAACCCCCTGCCCCCCCAAAACCCATCCACCTTTGAGAGTAGGATAACATTGCATCTTAAAGAAAACCCAAAATTTTATTCAGTGCACTGTATGTATGAGGTAAGGTGACATAGGTAACCTGAGGAAGGATAGACAAAGAAAAGATCTAGCAAGGACTGGAACAGTGAGTTAATCAAGAGAGCCAGGGAATACTTGATGCATTTTGTTTATGACCCAGCTCTTCAGCATTCTGCTCTATTGACCACACTTTTCTTGTCTTTTTTGGTTTGAAGCAGGGATGGACCACTGGGAATTCTACTAAAGGAGAGAGAAGCACCAAGATACTCCCTGAGCCATCTTCATAGAGTCTCTGATAATGTCAGCACAAGGTTTTGCAAGCCAGCACCCCCAGCTGTTGAAAGGAAGAATCTGCTGATGTAAACCTGAAAATCTCACAGGACCTAAAAGCAAAAGAATATTTGCCAAAAATTGGAAGGCAGGAATTTGTTACCTTAAACATGTTGTGGGAGGTGCTGGTAGATGAGCTTCAATCCTTGAACTTTTTGAAGTTTTTTTTAGGGCTGGAAAATATTATATTTGGATAAACTTTTCACTTTTTTCTCCCCCTGGGAAGCACAATTTGATAAGCTTTTAAATCACACAGATGTATTGCAATCTGTATTGCACAAGGCTTAAAATGAAGAAGGGAGTGTGTCAGGGTAGTATTCTCTCTCCATGCCTATTCAATCTGTATGCTGAGCAAATTATTTGAGAAGTTAGACTCTCAAGGAATGTGGCAGAAGAATTGGAGGAAGACTTATCTATAACCTGAGTTATGCAGATGACACAACCTTGCTTGCTGAAAGGGAGAGGACTTGATACACTTTTAGCAGAGAATCAAGGAATGCAGCCTTCAGAATGGATTGTATCTCAATGTCAAGAAAACGAAGATTCTTGCCACTGAACCAATAGGCAACATCACGATGGATGGAGAAAAGATTAAAACTGTCAACAACTTAATCTTGGATCCACAATTAACATCCTTGGTACCAGCAATTAGAAAATAAGGAGATGCATTGCACTGGGAAAGTTTGCAGTTAGAAACTTCTCCAAATTATGAGAAGTAAGTTTGAGGACTTAGGTGTATCTGATTCTGGCCAAGTTCTTTCTGCTCACTTGTTATGCATCTGAGAGTTAGAAATGAATAAGGATGACAGAAGATAATTTGATGTCTTTGAGCTGTGGTGTTGGAGAAGAGCATTGAGCATAAAGACCAAACAAATACGTCTTGGAGAGGGTGTAGTTGGGGTGCTTTTTGGAGGTGAGGAGGAGCTATTCCTTGGAGAGGGACATGATGATTAAAACGATGGAAGGTCAGCGAAGGAAAGGAAGACCCTCGACCAGGTGGATTGACATGGTGACTGCCACAATGGGCTCTTGTGTGTCAGGAAGTGTGAGGATGCATAAGATAGGACAGGCTTCAGATCTGTTGTTCATAGGGTCACTATGAGTCATACTCAATTCAATGGAACCTAACAACAACAATACATGTAGGGGAAACCCTGAGCAGGTAATCTAGACTCTAAGTAGCCTGCTGCTTTGAAATTCAGAAATCTTCACTGTTATTTCCAGAACTTGGTAAAAGTTTCTTGATGGCAAGATCTACATTTTATGATACAATTTATCTGCTAGAAAATTTAGCATTTTGTCTTGCTTAACACATTATTCTATGTTGACTAAATATTGCCTTGTCCTTTACTCAGGAATTCTGGTTGTGCTGTGGTTAAGGCACTCAACTGCTAATAAAAAGGTATTGAACTCTGAAGAAGAGAGATGAGATTTAAAGTCTTGGAAACCTTCTAGGCCTCTTTTGCTCTGTCCTAGAGGGTCACTATGAGTCAGAATTTGCATAATGGCAGTAGTTTTGGTTTGGTTTCTGGTTAATCTCCTCAGGATAGAATCTTGGTAGTGTAGCTCCTTACATATCAGATGTTACCTGAAAGGTCATCAGTTCAATCTCCTAGCTGCTCCATAGGAAAAGATAGGTTAGTCTATCTTCCTACAAGATTTATAGCCTCAGAAAACAATGGAGGTTGTTGTGAGTTGAAATCAACTCCATGGCAGAGGGTTTAACCAGTGTACATACACACACTCAGTAAACACATAAATATCTGAAAAAAGAATACTTTCATTACCTATTGAGTGTTTCTCTCCCCATTGGGTGTTTTAATTGCTTGACTTTTTAAAGTATAGAATGAACAAGTGATGATTATAGAAAATGACTTCAAATTTTTTTTTATTATTATTAAATTTTATTAGTTTCAATGAACATTCACAGGGATTCTGGGCTTTCACTGCTTCATTGCTGCACCATTCTCTGCACCCTCCACCCCAGTTTGTTCTTCTTCCCTGCGATCCGAATGTCTGTTTTAATTGTCCAATTGCCACAGTGCTTGTCAAAGTCAGTTCTGATTAATCTCCTTTGTCGGTGTGTCCTTTGCCATT
>NW_006399815.1:5377951-5390032 GCF_000299155.1 Elephantulus edwardii
TTTTACACTCCCACAGAAAATGACTTCAAATTTAATTCTCACTAATTTATAAATTCCTTGAGAATTATGGTTATAAGAGAAAATATAATAAATCCTAAATATTATGTGTTGGAGAAGGATCAATGATTCCTCCTGTGCAATCAATTGCCTCTGAAAACCTGCCAGATCAGTTATGTGTCAGTTCTGGTTTGATGGTATACAACCACCACCACCACCACAACAACAACAACAGCAACTATTATATAGAATATATACACTAAATTTTCTTCATTGCTTATCTGAACTTCAAATTTAACTAGATAACCTCTATTTTAGTGAGCTCTTGTTAAAGTTCTTGGTTGTTAACTAAAAGGGCAGCAGTTTGAACCCACCAGTCACTGCATGGACGGAAATTGCTTCCATAAAGATTCACATCCTTGAAAATCCTATGTCAGTTCTACCCTAACCTTTAAGGTTACTATGTGTCAGAATTGACTTGATAATGGTGGGTTTTTGAGGCTTCTTTTTCATTTGTTAAGTTGATAACCCTACTGAGACCAAAAACTTGGTTTAAGTCATTGCTTTATTCATATAAATATTCCTAGTGGTGTTGCATTGAAGTGCTCAGCTGCCAGCAGAAAGATTAAGGGCTCAAACCCACTAGCTACTCCCTGGCAGAAAGATGTGGCAGTTTGCTTTCATAAAGATTTATGGCTTTGGAAACCTCCTTGGTTAGTTCTACACTGTTCCATAGGTTCATTATTAGTTGGGATCAATCCTATAGCAATAGATGGTGGAGGTGGTTAGCCAAAGCACTTATGACAGTTTCTAGAACTGTAGGTCATTAATTACTATTTGTTGTGATGGTGGTTGTTGTTGTGTGCTGTCGAGTTGCATGTGACTCATTGCAACCCTATCTACAATAGCTCTGAACATTTCCTATCATAAGCCAGACTCACAGACTCCATCATACCTAATCTCATTGCACCAGTTACTGTATCAATGCTTCTTATCCGGAGCCTTCCTTTCCTGTTTTGTCCCTTCATCATTCCAAGTATGATGTTCTTATCCAAAGACTGGTAGTCCCTCCTGGACATGTGCTCACAGTATGTGAGACAGAGCTTCAAAATCCTTGCCTCCAAGGAGAAAATTTCACCCTCTTCAAGACAGATCTATTTGTTCTCCTGGCAGTTGATGGTATATTCAGTACGCTTCTCCAGCACCAAAACTCAAAAGCATCAGTTCTTCTGTCATCCTTAGTCATTGTCCAGCTCTCCAATGCATAGCAAGTAATTGTGAAGACCATGGCCTGGAGAAGGTGCACATTAGTCTCTAGTGTGACAACATTGCTCTTTAGCACTTTGGAGAGGTCCCTGTCAGCAGACTTCCCCAGTGCAATTCATCTTTTGATTTCTTGACTACTGATGACAACAGTGTTGACTGTGGAGTTAAGCAATCGGAAAAACTGTACAGATCTACAAAGAAAGAGCTAAAATCATTCATTGCTCCGTCAGCCAATGGTAATGACTTGCAGACTTTTTGTCCAATTCCACCTAGAACCTTTTTCCTATGATTTTTTTCTTGACTGTTGTCATATTCTATTTTTCACATTCATGACTTTAACTCCCAATGAATATGTTGTTAAGTGTCATCGAGTCGCAGGCGACTCATAGCGACCCTATGAAGGAGAGTCCTCGACACTTGGATGCCTTTCATCCTCTCTCCAGGTTCATAGGGATTCCAGAGCCAAGCTATTATGGGAGTGGATGCCACTCCCCCTTCCAAGCTTGTTTTAATTGGGGAGCTCACCCCACTAAACTGTACAATAATAGACTATGTATATATTTAACAATTTACTTCTCTCTGAGATACTTGTCTTTAAATCTAATTTCTTTAAAATTGCTTCTCTAATGGAAGAGGAGTTAGCAGATTAAAGAAAATACACATTTTAAAGCCTTTGATTTGTATTACAAAATTTATTTCTAAGGGGTCAAATTAATTTATACTTTTATCTGCGAAGAACTGAAATGTTCATTTCATCAGATTCTCACCAATACTATTTGTTTGTTGTTGCTGATATGTGCCATCCAGTCACCTGCAACTCAGTGATTTTATGCACAGCAGCTCTGAACCCTCCCTATCCTGAGCCAATGTCACTGACTCGGACACACCTAATCCCATTGCTCCAGTTACTGCATCAATGCATTTCATCAAGGGTCTTTCTCTCCTGCTTTGTCCCTTCATCCTTCAAAGCATGATGTCCTTATCCAAGGACTGGTCCCTCCTGGCCATGTGCCAAAAGTGTATGAAACAGAACCTTAGAATCTTTCCCTCCAGGAAGCAGCCTGGTTTCACTCTCCTCAGGACGAAACTGTTTGTTTGCCCAGTGGTCCATGGTATATCCAATATTCTTCTCTACACAGCTCGAAGGCATCAGTTCTCCTTCTATCATCCCTAGTCATTGTCCAGCTTTCTGATGCATTGCATGTAATTATGAACCAATCACTATAAAGGCAATTAAAAATTCTTGCCAATTTGACAGACCAGATAATATTTTGATGCTTTAGTTCATACATATATAAAATAAAGATTGAATATTTTCCAATATATTTGCTAATCAACTATTTCTTCTGTTTTGATGAGATTTTGCCCATTTATTAGAGGAAGGTCTGATTGTCTTATTTGTATGCATTTAAGATGACACTATGATAAGTGGACAAGAAATTAAGATTGTTAACAATTTCAGCTTGCTCAGTTCCACAATTAACACTCTTGGCACCAGCAGTCAGAAAATTAGAAGACAAATTACATTAGGAAAATTTGCTGTCAGAGGCCTGTACAGAGTGCTGAAGAACAACAAAGTCAATCTAGAGATTAAGGTGCATCTGATCCAGGCCATGGTCTTCGCAATTACTTGCTATGCATCAGACAGCTGGACAATGACTAAGGATGACAGAAGAAGAATCAATGCTTTAAGTTGTGGTGTCGGAGAAGAACATACCATGGACTTCCAAGAGAACAGACAGGTCTATTCTGGAGAGTGTGACACCAAGATGCTCCTTGGAGGCAAGGGGTTTTGAAGCTTCATCTCACATACTTTGGGCATGTAAGAATGGACAAGTACTTGTAGAAGGAAATCATGCTTGGAAGGGTGGAGGGACAACACAAGAAAAGAAGATCCTGAATGAGATAGACTGACATAGTAACTGGGATAATGGGAGAAGATGTGTTGGAGTCAGTGAGACTGACTCAAAATAGAGCAGGATTCAGAGTTATTAAATATAGGGTGGCTGGGAGTCGCAGACAACTAGACGGCACATACCAACGATATAATTGATCAGAAATAGGAATCTTTCATCATTATTTAGAAAGCATTTGTTTCAGTTTGAATTTGGTTGTTTATTTAGAGAGAAGGGCTTTATTAAAAGATAAGACTAGTAATTATTATATCTCATAAATTTTTTTTTTTTGGAGTTGTTAGACAGAGCCGGTACCATCCTAAAGCCTGAGTAGAAACAAAAAGGGATTGAATGGGGGGGGGATCAAGAGAAACTTGTCTTTAAATGCATTGCCATTAACCCTGTTCATAGTAGTGACCCTTTTTATAGTGACCAACTAATAGTGATCCTTTACGATATACTGGAACTGCCATATAGGGTTTTCAAGACTGGAATCTTTACGGAAGCCAACTGCTCCATCCTTTTTCTGAAGTCACTGATAGACTCAAACCAAATTTAGCAGCCCATTTCTTAACAAACGTATCACCACATTCTTTATAATTTGGTCATTAAAATCGTTATCTAGGGACCACTTTCCTATTTTCCCCTGAACAATAGTTGGCACTCTTAAAGACCAACTTAAATGCTTTTAGTAGTCTTATTGTCAAGGGACCAGTTATACTAGCATGTCTCATAGTTTCTGATTTTTATTTTATTCTATATCTTTACTTTTTCCATTTGAGGCTGATCAGTTCTATATTCTTTCAGTAGTTTTGGGTGTTATGAACAAATTTTCATGGCATTTACACAATCAGAAGTAAATCTCACAATAGATAATGGTGATGGCTACACAACATGATTAATTCCATTAGTGTCATTGAATCGTACAAGTTAGCATGTTGCAGTGACAAATGACATGCTATATGTATTTTTTACACCAATAAAAATACAGTTCAGCCGTAGCAAATTCCTTTTAAGATAAGTATAGCAACAACTTCCTATACCAAGAATACATGACTATCTTGTACAGTGAAAATTATGTTATTGTTGTTGTTAAGTGCTATTGAGTCATAGACTATTCATAGCAACCTATACATTGAGGAAATAAAATATCCTCACCACTGGGTCAATTGGCAACATCATGATATATGGACAAAAATTGAAATTGTCAACAATTTCATTTTACTTAGATCCCTGAGCAACTCCTATAGTAATAGTAGTTAAGGAATCAAAAGACATGTTACACTGGGAAAGTCTCTTCGAAGTGTTACAGGGCAAGAATGTCAGTTTAAAAATGAAGATGTACCTGAGCTAAGACATGGTATTATCAATTAATTCTTATGCACGTGAAAGTTAGACAATGAGTAATAATGACAGAAGAATTGATGCCTTTGGGTTTTGGTACTAGAGAAGAGAATGGAATATCCCATACACTGCCAAACGAACAAACAAGTCTGTTGTGGAGAAAGTGCAACTAAGTTGCTCCTTAGAGGCAAGGATGGTGAAATTCTGTTTCATGTATTTTGTGAGACATACTCAGTCTCACAAACTCTGCCTCACTTCCTTGTCAGAAGGGCCAGTCCTTGGAAAAAGTGGAGGGAGAGGTGGAGGGCCAGAGAAGGAGAGAAAGACCTTCAACAAGGCGGATTAATGTTGTGACTTTAACAGTGTGGGCTTGAGCACATTGGAAATTGCAAGGATAGTACAAGGTTCAGATGTGTTATTCATAGAGTTGTTCACTATGAGTTGTAGTTGACCTAATGGGCATAACAAAGCAAAGACAATTCATTCCAAAGGAACTAACTGTCCTAGGACAATAGTTGTTGTTGTTGTTTGCCATAGAGTAGGAACCAACTCACAATTGATCTTCCAGCAGGTTTTCAGAGGCACTGAATCACTTGAGAGGAGAATGTCCAACCTTCTCCCATGGAGCAACTGGTAGATTTGAGCCATATGCTCTTGGGATTGCTGTATAATTTCTTACCAGTAGGCCACCAGAGCTTCCTTAGAACAAGAGACTAGGTTACAATATGATCTATTCAGGTTAAGGAAGAAAATATTAGAACTTCTATTTACATTTACTTTAGATCACTTTGTTATTGTTGTTGTTAAGTGCCGTCGAGGTGCTTTTAACTCATAGCGACCCTATGTACAAGAGCACTAAATGCTGCTCTATCCTGTGCCAACCTCGCCGTCTCCAACACACTCATTCCCACCATTCCAATCATAGAAATTATCCATCTCATCGAGGGTCTTCCTCTCCTGCGCTGTCCCTCCACTCTCCCAAACATGATGTCCCTCTCCAAGGACCAGTACCTCCTTGCAACACGTACAAAGCATGTCAGACGAAGCTTCAGAATCCTTGACTCCAATGAGCATTCCAGCTTCACCCTCTCCAGGACAAATCTATTTCTTTTGCTAGCAGCCTATGGGATATTCAACACTCTTCTCTAGTACCACGGCCCAAAGGCATCAATTGTTCTCTTTCTATCATCCCTAGCATATAATTGTAAAGACTATAGCCCGGGTCAGGGGCACCTTGGTCTCCAGCCTGACGTTGTTGCTCTTCAGTACTCTTGAGAGGTCCCTCACAGCTGACTCTCCTAATGCAATTTGTCTCTTGATTTCCTGGCTGCTATTACCAAGAGTGTTGACTGTGGAGGCAAGTAAACTAAAACTGTTAACTATCTCTATCTCTTCACCATCCATACTGATGCTGCCAATTGGCCCAGTGGTGAGAATCTTTGTTTTCTTCATGTTGAGCTTCACTCCGTATAGATCACTTTATAGAAATTATTATTTATTAACTTTACAATACATTTTAAATAGTAAGTATTTATATATTTATACATATATAAAAGACATTGGAATTGTGCTAATTATTTTTAACAGTAAGAGTGCACAATAAGATTTTTTTTTGGAGTCCATTATAATAAACAGGTAGAGTGTATTGTCATGTAGTGAAAATAAAGACCAAAAAAAAGTTTGACAGTTAAGGAGAAGTACTAAGGTTTCATTCTCTTTTTTTTTGACTCGCCATCACTGAACCAAATGACTTACAAAGATAACATAACCATACATACAAGCACTACTAATGTTGTGTGCTTTTGTTGTCATGTATTATAGCTTTGGAACTGACCCATAGCTGACCCTCCAGTGGGTATTCAGAGGCAGTTAATTGCACAGGAAGAGACTGCTTATCTTTCTCCTGAAGAACAACTGGCAGATTTGAACTGCATGCCTTTGGGGTTGCAGTGTAGCTTCTTACCACTAGGGCACCAGAGCTACATTTTTAATGTTCTTCATGTTAGAATATTCTTCACTTTAATATCTGGTCAACCCTTTTCTGTGCATTGCCTTTCCCTTCACACGTCTGATTCCTATATTACTTTTTACTCCCCAAATTTACATCTGAATGAAATCTGATTGCACTGAGGAAACTTACTCAGGCAGTGGGTTCAAACTTTACTAGTCTTAAATCATTAGTAATTGTGGAGCAAAAGCCTTTATGAATCCAAATGAAATGATATTATTTTGCACCAATTGAATTAATTTTATTTCTAAAATATTTCCTTAGCAAAGAAGGAAAACAAATAAAATGGAATAGCTACGATTTCTGTGTCTAGCATTTATTATATGTTGTTGTTATGTGCTGTTGATTCACTTGTGACTCATAGTGATCCCTATGTAAAACAGCCCTAAACCCTGCTCTCTCCTGTGCCAATCGCACTGTCTCCGACACACCTATCCTGATTACCCCAGTCACTGACACAATCCACCTCATAGAGGGCCTTCTCCTCCTGCGCTGTCCCTCCACCCTCCCAAGCATGATGTCCCTCTCCAAGCACCGGTCTCTCCTTACAACATGTCCAAAGTATGTCAGATGAAGCCCCAGAATCCTTGCCTCCAAGGAGCAGCCTGGTTTAAACCTCTACTAGATGAATCTGTTTTCTTAGCAGTCCATGGTACATTCAGTGCTCTTCTCCAGCACCACAGCTCAAAGGCGTCAATTCTCCTTCTATCCTCCCTAGTCACTGTCCAACTCTCTGATAGGACACATTTTATTATGCGAATTGAGATTTTTTAAAAAATATATACTTAATCATCTTTTTCTGCTGGGCTCAAGAGAAAACTAATAAAGTAGACAAAGAAAATCACAATTCACAAAATGAGATGTGAGGATGATATAGGATCAGGAAAGATCTCGATGTGCTGTATATAAGGTTTCTAGAAGTCAGAGCTGACTTGATGTCACCTAACATTACCTTTATGAATTTACTTTATGATAATTTAACATCAGCTTATAGCCAAAAATCACCATCTCTACTTATTTCCTCTTTCAAGTGTGTTTAAATAAGACAAAAGTTGTAGCTGTTTTCTGTCTAAGTAATGATTTTTATGTAGTGTCTGCTACAGCATAACAGCCCCTTAATGTCCCTTCTGTTTTACCAACATTGGGTACTTGGCATGATACAACCCTGCTTGCTGAAACTGAGGAGGACCTCATGCACTTGCTGCAGAGGGTCAAGGACTACCACCTTCAGTATGGACTGAGGCTCAATGTCAAGAAGACAAAGATTCTCACCACTGGACCAATCGGTAGCATCAGGATGGATGGCGAAGAGATTGAGATTGTTCACAGCTTCAGTTTGCTCGGCTCCACGGTCAACACTCTTGGCAGCAGCAGCCAGGAAATAAAAAAAACGTATTGCGATGGGTAAGTCTGCTGTTAATGACCTCTCTAAAGTACTCAAGAGCAATGGTGTTTCTCTGGAGACTAAGGTGAACCTGATACAGGCCATGGTCTTTGCAATCACTTGTTATGCATCAGAGAGTTGGGCAATGACTAGGGAAGACAGAAGGAGAATTGATGCCTTTGAGCTGTGGTGCTGGAGAAGAGTATTGAATGTTCCATGGACTGCCAAGAAAACAAACAGATTCATCCTAGAGAGGGTTAAACCAAGCTACTCTTTGGAGGCAAGGATTCTGGGGCTTCGTCTGACATACTTTGGGCATGTTGCAAGGAGGGACAGGTCCTTGGAGAGGGACATCATGCTTGGGAGGGTGGAGGGACGACACAAGAGGGGAAGACCCTCTATGAGATGGATTGATTCAATGAGTGGGGTAATTGGAATGGGTGTGTCAGAGACAATGCGATTGGCACAGGAGAGAGCAGAGTTTAGGGCTGTTGTACATTGGGTCGCTATGAGTTGCAAACGACTCAATGGCACATAACAACAACAACAACAACAACAACAATTTTTCAAGAAATGCTTTCAGTGTCTTTGTGGTGCTAACCACCCCACAAAATAGCAGTAGGTCACATTCTCAAATGAGGTTTTGGAAGCAGAAGAAATGGTGGTGAAAGAGAAAAAAAAAAGCAACACACTGGAAAAGGCGAGCTGGAAGACAAGTTTATTTTCTGAAGTTTTTTATTTTCAGTACTTATTAGTATCTTTCCCTTTCTAATTGAGTAGTCATTATATGTGTAATGAATTCTTCTTTATTTTGCTTTTTAAAGGTAGCTTCAATTGACTTCAGTTACCAGCAGCCAGAGTTCTAAAGAGCACAGTGTTCATATCTGGTCCTTTACAATTTTAGACTCTGGAGCAATATGCTGACAGATGCAGGGTGTTCACTCTTGGGGGCTGTGTATGTGTGTGAGCTTTCCCACTTCATTCTGAACAATTCAGGTACAGATTCTGTTTTGCTTAATTTAATAGTAAAAATTTTCCTTAATGTTTCTTCACATATCCATTAGTAGTCTATGAGTCTGATGAACTATAGCTGTTGAAAGTCGCTAAAGGCATTGCCTTTATTCTAATGACAGTCACTTTTTAATATGTTGTGTAGCCAGAAACTTACTCCCCCTGCTATTAGTCAACTGTATTACTTTGAAAAATGTTTCTGTGGTTCTGTAGGAGTATTTTCCTGTGAGGTCAGAGTCTTCTGAGAGTCTAGGTCTATAGAAGTAGAGGGATAGAAATTTGACAGAGGCAGATTCAGAGATCATATACTTCTACAGAGGGAAGATAAGAGCACCATTCAAGAAGTAATAACTTCTTTATGGACAAGTGGGAGCTCAACTTGGGTATAATTAGAACAATTGGAAAAATTTCTTTATAGTCAGAATGGTGGAGTCTAACATATTTGTTACATTTCTGGAAAAAAAGAGATTCTGTTTAACTCATCAGCAGACAGCTGCTCACATAATTTGATGTGAAGGATACTGCAAGATTTTTCTCTCCAAAAAAAAAGAAAATCTTTCTTCATGGAGTACATCACCCACTCCTACAGGAAATTCCAACCCTCTTTGATCAGACAGCTAAGTGGGAACTGGAAATTGTCCCTAAAAGGTTAAACTGCAGATGTTATCTAAGAGCCAAGGAGCATCTTGGGAGTTCTATTGATTGCTTCTCATTGTGTATTGGTGAGCATTGCTTTATTAGACTAACCAATTGTTGCCTAGGAAACCAGAGAAGAAAAGAACTGGAGTGAGAGGATAAAGATAGGTGGGGGCTAAGGCAGAGCATGTTATCTAACAGCTTGAGGTAGGAATGGGTATCCTGGGATGAGCATAAAAAGGTGGTACAACCAAAACCCACTCACTGTTTTGGTTAGAAGGCTAGAGAGACCATCCCATCACTTCTTGGCCGTTTGGTAGAAGGCTAGAGAGACAATGAGAGAGAACCTGGATAGTGCAGAGAAATGTCCTAGGCAATGGTATGAAAGCATAGTCCCTAGGATCTCCAAGACTTACTTTGACTACCTTGTTGATCAGAACAATCAGCTATTTAAGTTATTTGTTTTAATGCCTGGATTTATTCTCTGAAATTCCTCAAGACTACTGTAGAGGGTCAAGGATTGCAGCCTTCAATATGGATTGAGGCTCAATGTCAAGAAGACAAACATTCTTACCACTGAACCAATTGGCAGCATCAGGATGGATGGTAAAGAGACTGAGCTTTAGTTTGCTTGGCTCCACAGTCAACACTCTTGGCACCAGGAGCCAGGAAAGACATATTGCAATGGGAAAGTCTGCTGTTAGGGACCTCTCCAAAGTACTAAAGTGCAATGGCGTCTCTCTGGAGACTAAGGTGCATCTGATACAGGCCATGGTCTTTGCAATCACTTGTTATGCATCAGAGACTTGGACAATGACTAGGGAGGATAGAAGGAGAATTGATGCCTTTGAGCTGCGGTACTGGAGAAGAGTATTGAGAGTACCATGGACTGCTAAGAAAACATATTCATTCTGGAGAGGGTAAAACCGGGTGGCTCCTTGGAGGCAAGGATTCTGAGGCTCCGTCTAACATACTTTGGACATGTTGTAAGGAGAGACCGGTCCTTGGAGACAGACATCATGCTTGGGAGAATGGAGGGACAATGTAGGAGGGGAAGGCCCTCTATGAGGCGGATTGATTCAGTGACTGGGGTAATTGGAATGGGTGTACTGGAAACAGTGCAATTGGCACAGGACATAGCAGAGTTTAGGGCTGTTGTACATAGGTTTGCTATGAGTCACAAGCGACCTGACAGCACATTACAACAACAACAACACCAACAACACTATATGGTGCCTGTTAGATGATAAGGATCAATTTATATATAATCTCTTTTTTCTTCAGGTAAATAGCACATAATATCTATTCTGTTTATATGCTATTCAGGTAATATAGTATCTCCTTATCTGAAGAAGAATTTGTGGAGACTACGCAGGAGGGGCATCCTAAATAACACGCCTTCAGAAAATCTATGAAGTTTTATAAATGTCAATAGTTGTAGAAGGACTTCAAGTCTTTTGTTCCTAGGGTTGCTATGAGTAGTGCTCGACTTGAAGGCAATCATCGACAATAACAGCATACATGCATTATTATGATAGAACTGAGTGAGATTAGTTTTATATACATATTGATTCACTGATGCTCAGGAGTTAAGCATGAATGTTAATATTCAGAAGCAACTTTAACGTTTTTGGACTGGGGCTGCCAGAAGCAACAGAAAGTAGAAGCAAAACCAAGCAAATAAGGAAGCAAACACAATTTCCCAAAACAAAAAGTAATAATGTACTAGTAATTAAAATTTTTAATTTAAAATGTAATTGAGTAATCTGTATTTTATTTGGTAACCCTACTTTTGAACTAATGGGAATTGTCAGTTATTACAGAATTGGTCATATTTTATAGGCAGTAGGAGAAATAAATTATGATTAAAGTATAATTATTAAATATGAGTAAAATTCTCATGGTAGTTACAATCTAGTAGAAAGACATTTGTGGAAATCACTGTCAATAAGGTGAGATAGAAGGAAACATGTAAGCATACTAACACTACAAAGGCTGCAATGATTAAACGAAGAGGAAAGAACCTAGGTAGGACTTTTTTTTTTTTTTTTTTTTGTATTAACGGTAAGATTTCTTGAGCTGTCTTAGTTCAGACACTGGGGTTTGCCCATAGTGCTCTTGAGGTACCAAAGCCCGAACATTCTGCCAGTTCTTTTTTAGCAGGGAAACCAGGAATTTGACCGCCAGGTGGACTTTGTAAACAAGTCCATCATCTGTCATCTTCAGTGGCCAACAGCCACTGCCAGACACAGGACCTTTTATCTGGAATTTGATGGTGGACTCCACCTCGTCTACTTTTGCCACCATGTTCTCAGTGTGGGTCAGCAGAGAAGGGATGTTGCCAGCCTTATTCAGGCCTGGACCTAGGATTCTTGGGATCTGCTTAATAAGGGATTCAGAGGCCAAAAAGGCATCATACTTCTTGGCCAGCTTTTTTTTTCTTTAAATTTAGGTTGTTTATTTTTCATTTCAATGAACATCTACAGAGATTTTGGGATTCCATTCATTCATTGTTGCATCCTTCTCCCCGCACAAACCCC
>NW_006399815.1:5391498-5414940 GCF_000299155.1 Elephantulus edwardii
ATTCAGTGACTGGGATAATCGGGATGGGAGTGTCAGAGACAGTGCGATTGGCACAGGACAGAGCAGAGTATAGGGCTGTTGTATGTAGGGTCGCTGTGAGTAGCAAGCGACTTGATGGCACATAACAACAACAACAACAACAACATCTACTCTTTTCGTATTTTCCCTCCAACCCTCTTGTCAGTCCTATGTTAAAACAGGGGAGTTTTGCAGTTTTTGTGTTTTTGTGACTGAGATATTTCACTCAGTGTAATGTCCTCCAGGCTTACCGGTGTGTTAAGTTTTACAGCTTCACTGTTTTTGAATGCTGAATAATATTCTGAATTTTTGAATTCTGAATAATTTTGAACGGAATAATATTCCATTCCTTCCACTATGGAAGACAGTCTGGCACTTTCTCAAAAACTTGGAAATAGAAATACCATTTGACCTAGCAATTCCACTACTGGGAATATAAACTAAAGAAGCCAGAGTCACAACTCAAACAGATGTATGCATTTCCATGCTTATTGCTTCATTACTCATAAGAGCAAAGAGATGGATGAAACCCAAGTGCCCAGCAACAAAGGAATAGATAGAAAAACTACGTTACATTCATCCAATGGATATATCTTTTGAAGAATACTCAGGAACTTTGTCAATGGATGGGAGGAGGAAGGACCTCTCAGGTTCAGGGAGCAGTAAATATGAGCAAAAACCTGCAAGAGTGAATGCTCATAGATCATGCTTAAATAGTGATGAATAGATTTGCATTTGTCAAATAGAAATAACAAAGACATGCTGCTGAACAAGCTAGGTTAGGACCGGACAGAGAAGAGTCTTATCATGCTAATAGTTAAGACTGTCATCAACAAGTTGGATCTGTAGGAAGAACCTAAAATAAGATGAAAAGTAACATTATTCATTCAAAATATGACAGAGTTCAGACTAATATGAAATCTGTCATATCATTCACTTGCTGGTGAAGCAAGGATTCAGAACGAGAGTTAGCATGATGATGATCATTTAATAAGGAAGAAATATTTCTATGATAGCAAAAATAAGCAATTATTCTTTCTTTAATGTGCTGTAAAACCCACTTTCTGTTTTTGAAGTGGAGTACGAGTCCCTTCAATGCTGCTTCTGCTTATGACCCTGGCTTCTGAGGTCAGTTGTGGCCCAGACTCACAGTCCTCTCCCTGAAACTTGCAGTCTGACTCTCTGTCTGCCACATCCCAGGTTGCAACATTCCCCTACATACCTATAACGTGCACGAGAAACTCCCAGGGATGACTATCACTGCAGCCCCTGTGAAGTAAGACTCTGAAGTCACTACATTGTTCCCAAAGTGAAGGGAAGTGCAGGTATTGGTGGCTGTGGTAGCTGTGAGGCCTGGGGGAACAATAGAAATATGCCTCCAAGACTTTCCTCAGTGGTTTATGGTATTGTTTTCCTGGAAAGAACAATTTTACTTTACTATTGAATGTAATTCACAATAATGATGATATTGTCTTTACTTAAATTTAGTTGATATATTGAACAAGTATATACATATTTAAATACAAATAGATAAATCAATATCTACTATTAGAACTAAAGCTTGTAAACTCTTATTAAGCCCAAAAGATTTTTTAGACTTTGATTAAACAATAATAATTTATGCTTATTATCTTGTTTCATTTTACCACTAACTCTATGAAAGGATCAGATATTAACAGGACAATTCAAAGAAAAGAAACAATAAAAAAGAATCAATACATTTTTAAAAATTATAGAAGACATACAAAGACGTTTTTTATATTTTAATTTCTTTATTTTTCATTTCAATGAACATCTACAGAGATTTTGGAATTCCATTCATTCATTGTTGCACCCTTCTCCCTGCCCACCCCTCTCACCCCTTCCCCCCTCCCCCCTACCCATTTGCTCCTCTCCTTGAAAAGCAAAAGAAAAACTCCCTCATTGGTACACAATCACCCCCGCACCTCCCCCAATCCCACACCCAATCCCAAATATAATCCACTCATTTTTAAAAATACCATTTTCCTTTACTAATTTGGTACAGATTAAGAAGAGAAAGCACCAAGTTTTGGTTCCAACACAGTCTCATATACTGCTAGTTAAAAAAACAAACACCAAAAAACAACCAAACAAAAAAACCCCAAGCCCCCCAAGCCCTACCAAACTAAGACACTGCTGTCCAGCCATTCAGACTCATAGCTACCCTCCACTGGGTTTCTGAGTTGGTATCTTACAAGGGAGGAGAGTGCTCATTTTTTCTCCCTTGGAGCTACTGGTAAATTTGAATTACCAGAGACATGTGGCCTTTAGGTGAGCAGTGCAACTTCTACACAGGCCACCAGTTCCTTATACTGTTAGCAGGAGTAAAAATTGACAGCTTTTCTGAACTATAACTTGTCCAATGAAATATTCGTGCTTCATGATCTAGAAAGAGGTGGGAATTTGTTACAGAAAAAGAACTACAAATGTGCATAAAATGTTATGTGCAAACGTACATAAAATTTGTGACAGAAATAATTACAAATGTACATTTTTGTATAAATACGTCTATTATGATATTATTGTGAAATGAAAAAATAGCAGATTGGTGAATGGGTTTTTAACTTTTTAGTTGTTGCATAAGGATATTTGATGATAGAGCGTGATATTTTTTTGAGTCTCAAACTTGCTTTGGAGATGGTATTAAAACATTTAACCATGTTCTTAACTTAATAAGCTATTTTAGGTTTCAATATAGTCATATTCTTTAACTTATTTTGCACTTTACCATAAATACAGCTTTATAGTTTAGCAGTTAGTCTGCCATCTTAATTAGTAATCAATATGCAAAAACATTTAAGGACTCATCATTTATAAAAAATTCCTACATGTGCCTTCATGTAATTCAACCTATCAGATAAGTTTTACCGTATTATTAATAAACTGTCTCTCTACTCATTTTCCATAGACTTGATTCTAGCTGCAGTGAACTAGCTTTGGTTTTTAAAATATTTCTTTAAAATTAAATTTATTCTTGGATGAGGAAAGAGAGACATGAGCTATACACCAGCTCATCAAATTATTCCCCTCCCTCCCCCCACCTCCAGTTTAAACAATGTCCCAAAAAGTAATTCCTTTTTGCCTTCTTGGTGCTTTTATTTGCTCCTGTTAATTCTCTAACTTTTATTATCCCTTAACATAAACTTGTTTTCATTTTGTCTTTCTTAGCTTAGTGGCCCCTGTCTAAATTTTCCTCTCCACCTGACAGTCAATAGAACTCCTGGTTTCTGTAAGGATTAAGTCAGGAAGCAGTTTTTAACTACAACAAATTGAAACGTTTGCACAAGGAAGTGTTGCTTTTATAAGTGATGGGAAACTTCAAATTTGATTACAAGCAACCTTTGGCTTCCTATCTGTTCAACAATAGGCCATGTTGTTAAGGGCAATTTCCATGCACAGCATGTGGGTCCCATTTTTTTATCCTTAGACATGGTTGTTTACTGTTCAGAACTGTTTATGCATTTTAATCAGGCTTTTTCAGTCTCCCTTAATAAATCACCACAAAGCCAATGTACCAAAACAAGAACCATTATGCTGTATTGGTTGCCCTTACACATTACTTGCCGCCCTAGAGTTTCATTCAATACTCAAATTTTTAAAATAATTACTGCAAAAACAAAATCCATGGCCAAAAGTATTATATCTAGAAATGCAACGTTTCTGGTTAAATACCGTCTTTGAGCTTCTTGCTTTAACAGTAGGAGCTTGACTTTAAAATTCAGTTCAAGCAAGAATGACTTAACAATTGGAACCTGCCATCAGTCCTTAGGACTGAAAGTCTTTTTGATGGGATGAAGCTGACAGCCTAGTTCCTGCTTGGCAGGCTCTCTCATGAAATGAGGCTGTATTAGTAAGAGATAAATGTTTAGACATTCAGGTATCTTGCTGTATGAGGAGAGTATTACTGGTTAAGGCAATGGTAGGCAGAAGAAAAAGGAGTTTTCAGGCATTTACGCCTGAATGAAAAAGGACAATAACTTGTTAGCATCATCTGGCAAGCAGGCAAAAGAAACGAAGTTTGATCTATTGCTCCTTCCTCATTAAAGCTAAGCTTTCATTTCACTCAAAATGAACTGAGAAAACGAAGTACATTTTTCCCCCTCCAAGAAACTTTTATTACTGTTGTTTAATGCAGTGGATTTCTTAACTTTGATTTTTAGCCTCAAAGATAGGTTATTACTAAACAGTAGTGATATTTTTTCAGCTTAGACTAGGAAGGAAGAATGCACTGAAGGAAAAAGGCAAGCCGCCTTGCACAGTGTAGATTTTATATTTATGTTTTATGACTGGACTTGGAACTGAGAATTTAGATCCAATAATCAATACAGACCTAATTGAAAATAGTCACTGTGAAATTAATAGCATACAGATGTATTACCATTTGAGGTTCAGGGGTAAAGTTGACCAAATATGGGAATAATGGGAAAATATTTGAAGTAAATACAATAAGAGACCAAGTACTTATTTGGAAAGGTCCATGCTGAACTATTTCATGAAACACTATATTTACCCTTTGCCATAATTTTGTAAAATACTGAAGTCATATATAATTCATCAGAGGAAGGTGCTATGCATAATTCTTCACAAAACCACCAGAATGCTCTCCTGGATGTAGCTGGGGTAAATACTTCATGAGCAAGAAATTGCATTGTCACGTGTTTCATTAAGAATAGAGACAAGTGTGTGAGGACTTTTTCTGAAAATATTTGTTGTTAAAACAGGCACATTTTTGGTGGTGTCCTGTTTTTAATTCCCACACAATCCATGGTATAGTGGATAACATTCCCACGGGAAAATATGATCTTTATGGCATATAATTTACAAGTTTTCTAAGCTTTATCAAAATGCCTAGATGTGCCCTTCACTTATTCCTTATTGATTTTGCTCATAAATTTTTAGTTGTGTTCCCCTAATCCCCATACTGCTCCAAATTCTTTTGGCCACTAGCAGATTCTCCAGCTTTGATTCCTTTTGTCATTATGCCTCTTATGCTAGTTATTGTATTAAGAACAAAGTAATCTGGAAATATTGGTCTTCACACAATGGCTTATTTTATTCTTTCCATGTATTCATTATAGTTCTCTTCATGCCTTAGTTCACAGTCCCTTGAAGCATAGACTATTTATTAACACTTAATATTGATTCTCCCTTTTCTCTTTGAATGAGTGAACATTAATTTAGCTAGGCAAGAAGCTGTCATAAAAGAAGGAGAGTCATACCTCCAATCCCTTGCTTGGACTCAGATCTAGCTGCCTGGAAGGTAGATGTGATGTTGGAGCACTTGCGGTCATTACGCACCATGAGGATAAGGATCACATTACAGATATGGTAGAGCAGAGAATTTGAAAGGATCTGGAGTTTCTGATAACTTTATAGAGCTGTCATCCCAGTTTCGAGTTCCTGTGTTAGGCTTTTCTATAAACCACAGAAGAAATGATCCCAATGTATATACCGATCTAAATATGAAAGTTAAAAAAAGAATGAAGACTTTGATATAAATAGCAGAAATGTTGTACACTAGTGAATAGATCCATTTTTAGAGTGACCCAATATTATAGAACTTCGTCATAGGATTTTCAGAATATAATCTTTATAGAAGCAGACTGACAAATTTTTCTCTTGGAGTGTTTGATGGGTTCAAGCCACTGGACCTTTAAGTTAGCACCTAAGTACTTAACCCTTGCATCACCAAGCCACCTTAACAGAGACTAAACATGTGGTTGTTATGTACCGTTGAGTCAGAACAGACCCAAAGCTGACCCTCTAGCAGGTTTTCAGAGATTATAAATTGCACGGGAGGAGATTGTTCAACTTTCTCCCTCAGAGCAATTAGTGGATTCAAACCACCTGCCTCTGGGTTGGCAACACAAGTCTCTATCCACTACACCACCTTATAATAGTTATATGCCATTGAGTTGAGTTAACTATGACTTATAGCGACCCTACTATGCACAATAGCTCTGAACCCTGTTATCTATCCTGAGCCAATCTCATTGTCTCTGAAACACCTACCTTCATTAACCCAGTTACTTGTCAATCCATCTCATCTGGGGTTTTCCTCTCCTGCACTGTCCCTTGACCCTTTCCCCGGCGTTTATTGAGCACTTATTATATGTAAGTACTTTGGCAATATTATTTTATTTCATTCTATCACCTATGAAAGAGATATTTTAAGTTGAAGAGATCAAAATCCAGCAAATATAACATAAAACAACACAAATTAGACTCCTCACAAACAACTAGAATAAGTAGTGGGGAAAGAAACTTAAAATGCTTACATTAAAGTTATATTACCAACTCAAGTCCAGAATATAAAGCTATGAGAGGTCAGGTGGTGGGGAGAAAAGAGTATGCAGGAAGAGGAGTGAATTTACTGTGTCAAAACATGTTGTTGTTATTGTTAAGTGCCATCAAGTTGAGTATGACTTACAGTGACGCTATGAACTACAGATCCAAACCCTGTGTCATCTTCACTGTCTCCAACACAGTCGAGCCCATTGCTGCTGTTACTGTTTTAATCCTTCAATGACCCTCCACCTTTCCCATCATGATATCTCTTTCCAAATAATAGCCTTTCCTACCAACATGTCCAAAGTATGAGTGTCATAATCTCACCATCCTTGCCTCCAGGGAAAACTCTGACTGTACTTTTGTCAGGACATATATTTGTTCTTTTGGCAGTTCACGGGATATTTGGTACTCTTCCAACACTACAACTCAAAAGCATCAATTCTTTTTCTGTCATTTTTATTCATTGCCCAACTCTCATATGTATAGGAAGTGATTGAAAAGATCATTGTATGAATCAGGTGAACCTTAGTCTTCAATGTGACGTAATTGCACCTCAGTGATTTGGAGATGTCCCTGACAGTGTGGTTGCTAAGGTAATATATTTCCTGGTCTTCTGACTCCTGATTTCTTGACTGCTGGTACCAAGGATGATGACTGTTGATCCAAGCAAGATTAAATCATTGACAGCTTCAATCCTTTCTCCATCTATTACAATGTTGACTCTTGGTACTGTGGTGAGAGCCTTTGTTTTCTTAATATTGAAATGTAATCCATACTGAAGGCAGTAGTCCTTGATGTTCTGCTGCAAGCGTTTCACAGCTTTGCTTTCAGCAAGCAAAGGTGTGTCCTTTGCATAAAGCAAGTTGTTGACAATCCTTCTTCCAATCTTGATGTCACATTATTCTTCATAGAGTACAGCTCAGCATACAGAATGAATAAGTATGGAGAAAGGATACAATCCTGACATGCACCTTTACTGAATTTAAGCCATGCAATGTTTCCTTGCTTGATTCTGAAAACAGCTTTTTTTGGTCTAGGCCTAGATTTCGTATTAACACAATTAAGTCCTTTGCTTTCACAGCTGTATATTCAAATGCAAGTTTCAGAATACCTTTTGACATCCACTTTTGACTTCCACATCCCCCCTTTCTGTCTCTTTAATGATCTTTTGATTTTTTCATATATGATGCTCTTGATATTATCTCACAATTCAATGGTCTTCAGTAGTTAATATTCAGTCTCTAAATTCTGAAGTTGTACTTTGGCCCTTGTGGACTTGTTTACCTTTTCTTCAGCTTTAATTTACACCCAACCACAGAGAGCTAGGGAGAAGTTGACCAGAATCCAAATAGAAGATGATCCATGCTGTGAGCTAGTGTTGATTGCCACAATCTATTGGCTTTCTCTGGACTAGACTTTGTTCGTGGATGTAGATGCTCAAAATTTCCAAAATGAACAGAAGATTCTTCAGCAAAAGGGTCATGTTTGTTTCCTCAGAGTACTGGTTTAATAAGGATGACACAATCAGAAATTGGCTATTTAAATTTGGGATATTAAGGCATGAAGTAGCTGACTAACATAATTTAACAAATGCAGTTATTAGCAAGATGATTGTAAGCAGAAGGTTAATTCTTCAAATATGGAGGCTAATGGCTAGAAAAGCCAAGTGGTGTCTGTGTTTTCAAGAATTCATTGTTCAAATTTGCTTGTGTTTGATTTTCCCATAGGAATAGGCAGCGAATAGAGTGTGTCATTCTATTCATAAGGTGATCAGCTAGTCTTACCATTAAATTGAGTGGATTCAGCAGCCAAAATAGAGAGTCTCATCACTAGCAAAGAAGAAGCCGAGAATACAGACTGCATGCCCTTTGGGAACAAAGATTTCTGTACCACTCATACTGGGGCTTATAGGAAGAGCAGCAGCTGAGAAGCAGAGACTTGACATGAGGCAGAGCTGACCTTGGGGCTGCTACCCTATGTAACCAGAGCTAGGAACATTTGCCCAAGTTTCTGGAGGCCTCAGGAGGGTGGAGAAGCAAGAGGAGGGAGATGCCATAATGGCAGGATTAAGACCTTTGTAACACTAGCCTAAAGCTGGAGAGCTGAAGGCGGAAATGTCTGGGAGCACATTTCAGAAGCTGTCCTGACTGAGCAATTATATATTGCTGTCAATCTGAATTTTGGCTTCTCTAATAAACATCATAATTGTAGAGTGGGGGTAGGGGAAGAGAATATTTCAAATGGTGGCTTAAGAAAATAAAGTGAATATTATAACAAAATGTGCAATGGTCTGGAGTTAGAATGCCAAAACAGAAGAGCACACTTAGCACGTTTCAAGGTGAAGGAACTGAAGAAAAATTTCAAGCCTCAAGTTACAACAGTGAAGGATTCTATGAGCAAAATATTAAGTGTCAAAGTATCAAAAGAAGATAGACGTAACACACAGAGCCACTGTAGCAACAGAACCGGTTAACATTCAACCATTTCAGCATGCCATCAAGAACCAATAGTACAGAAGGAAGAAGTCCATGTGACACTGAAGGTTTTGACTTAAAATCAGGGTCTAGGAAATTATTGAATACCAACTGAAATGTTTCAATAAAGGGATGCAATAGTGGAAGAGCTTATACATCTATGCCAATGGATTTGGAAGATAGCTACATGGCCAATTGACTGAAAGAGAACCATATTTGTGCCTTTTCTAAAGAGATGATCCAAAAGAATATCAAAAGTTTGGAAAAAATATTATTAATGTCACATTCAAGTAAAGGTTTAAGTGAAGATTATTTAAAAATTATTAAATCAGTATATCAAAAGTTAATTACCAGAAATTATGTTTCAGAAGGTTGTGTGCAAAAGGGAGATCATTGCTGACATCAGATAAATCTTGGTTAAATACTAAAAAACAGAAGAATGTTTTTAACATGTGTTTCTTGGCCTATACAATGGCATTCAACTATGTAGATCATAGCAAATTATTAGAAGGATGGGAATTCTAGACCACTCAGTTGTGGTCATATGAAAGCTACTTATTGGCTCTAGGAAGTAATTGTTTGAACAGAAAAATGAATTCCGCATGCTTTAAAATCAGGAAAAGTGTTCAGTGTTATATCCTGTCATCATAGCGATTCAATCTGTAAACTGAGGAAACAATCAGAGAAGCAAGACTATATGAAGAACTTGGTATCATTTCCTTTTCTAATATAAAATTAACTTTTTCCAAAGCTAATTGTTATCTTATATGTTTTTGCTAAATAAAAATAAAATTATGAAAAACTTTATTTTCCTATCAATATATCCACTGCCCCATTTATAGTTGTATTTATAATCTTTACCTTTCTACTGGTTAAAACAAATGAATTGTTTATGCTTTTATGACATGCCAAGTCACTCAGTCATGCATGACTCCACTTCTTCTCATCTACATTTGGGGTGGGGGAGGGGAGAGAGGGAGAGAGAGAGAAAGAGAGAAGGAGGGAGGGAGGTTGTTGTGTGCTATTAAGTCAGAACTAATCCATAGCTAACCCTCCAGCAGTTATTTTCAGAGGCAATTAATTGCACAGGAGGAGATTGCCGATCTTTCTCCCACAGAGCAGCTGGTGGCCTCAGTGTGCCTTCTGGATTACAGAACAGCTTCTCACCACACTAGGCTATCAGAGTATCCAAAATAATCTCCAAGCAAACACAGTTTTCATTTCTTCCCCTGTTTTAATTCTCATCAAGGCACTGTTATCTTTTACCTGAACCACTTCAATTTCTTCTAAATCTCCCTGCAAAGAAGCCAGAATGACTGACTGTAATGAAAATCAAATCATGTCACTTCTCTAATGGTAATACACAGATACTATAATTCTTACATGAATTATAGATGTTGAACATGAATTATAGATGTTCAGTACTATAAATATAGGTCTTATATTTATAAAGATACTAAAAACAAAAGACAATAATAATGAAAAATATTTTTTAAAAAATTTCAACTTACATCAGAATTGCCTTATAACCAAGGTTTCAGAATAGAAACTCATCATAAGGCAGGAACTTCCTATATATTAGCAAAATAATGTGGTTGGAGAAAAGAGAGACAAAGAAAGAGTTTCAATATTTTAATTGAAGAGAAGAATCCTCACTGGAACAGTGCCTGGAGAATATTTTTCAGAAGAAAGCATAAAAACAAAGATGCAAGCTGAAAATCCAGGAGTCATTTTGAGGCTTTCCTAGGTGTGAAAATACAGTAAGATCAACTTTCATTATCAAATTACATTCAATTTGTTAAATTAATAATTTGTATAGTATAATTTATATTTTTGTATAATTATAGTACATAAATAAAGTATAATTATAATTGTATAATTTATATACTATGAACATCACAAAGGACAGTTTGGAAAGACAAAAACAAAGTATTGTAATGAAATATGCAAAAACCTGGAGCTAGTAAACCAAAAGGAAAGGATAAGCTCAGCATTTCTCAGGTGAAAGGGTTGAAAAACAAATTCCACTCTGACTGAAGGATCTTTGGATAAAATTTGATTGCTACAGAAAGGATCAAAGAAGATGGCAGAACTACACTATCATTGTACCAAATAGATCTTTTAAATATTGGGCCCTTTTAGGATATGATCTAGAACCAATGGTGATTAATTAAAAGTTCAAGCTGCATTGAAGGCATTGGCAAAAAATAAAGCCCCAGGAATAGATGGAATACCAATTGACATATCTCAACAAATAGATGCAGGTCTTGATGTATTCATTCACCTATGCCAAGAAATTTGAAAGACAGCTACCTGACCAACTGACTGAAGGAAATCCAAATTATTCCTGCTCCCCAAAAACGTGAGCCAATAGAATGTAGAAATTATAGAATAGTATCATTAATATCACATGCACATAAAATCTTGATTAAGAATATTGAATGAGTTGATAACTAGGTAACTGCCTTAAAAATGTCTTTGTGTGGTCTGGACTGCTCTCCTGCCTGGAATACTACACCATAGCACTGCTGCCTGGTGGCCACCAGGTCCCACCACTTGGAAGCCCCAGCCTCACTACCTGGACCCCCAAACCTGCCACCTAGAGGACCTTGACCAGCTGCCTGGACACTCCCACCAACCTCCTGGAAGACTGGCCCCATCACCTGGAGGACCTGGCCCACTGCTTGGATACCCTGGCCACACCACCTAAAGGAAAACCGGCTGCTGCCCCTCTGAACTGCACTAGGAACACCAGTATCACAGGTGAAGCCATTTCCTCCTCACTCCCTGAGCTTGAGCTGCCTATAGCCAAGAGCACATTGGACTGGCCTTGCTGCAGCAGTTGCCTTACAGAGAAGGCTGATAATGCACAGGCCATGTTGTTCCCTAACTGAAGCAACTCTTCCTTTGAGTCAAACATTCAGAGAGAAACTCAGGCAGGGTAGTTGTCCCACCCTCCTCTGGAGCAGTGACTTCCTGAGCCAAGGTTTTCACACCAAGAGCCTGCTAAGGCCTCAGGCCTGAAAAACTCTACCACAGCAATTTCACAGAAGATGCAGACTACCACACACCCTACAAAAACCCCAAACAAAATGTAATACTAAAAAAGTGACACAGTATCAATGGACTTCCTGAAGCTAGAAAGCCTAATGGAACTTTCTAACACAGAATTTAAAGAAAAATGATTGAATATTTGCAATGGGTGAAAGACAAATCTCGAAGAATTACAGGACTCTGCAAACAAAAACCAAGAGAAATTTAAAAACAAAACCAACAATCCAAGACAATGCTGATAAAACAAATTAAAGGCTCTGAAAAAACAAAAACCACAATCCAGAGTATGAACACCAATGTTTCAGAGGCTGGAGGAACATATGAACAGAATTGAAGAGATGAAACACAGAACCAGTGGAATAGAAGATAGAATTGTCACCATTGATCTGCTAGAACAAAAAGCAGAAACAAAAGGAAGGAAAAGAAGAAAGCCTAAGAATAGTGAGGAATATCATCAAGAGGCATAAGAAGTGTATAAATAGAATCCCAGAACAGGAAGAAGCAAGTTAAGGTAGCGAAAAAGTTGTGGAAGAATTATTAGAAGAAAACTTTCCAGGCATAATGAAGAATGAAAGAATATATACTCAAGAAATTGAGTCAATACCATATAGAATAGACCCAAAAGAAAAACACCAAGGTATATCATAGTCAAATTTGCCAGAACCAAAGATAAGGAGAGAATTCTGAAAGCAGCTAGGGAGAAACAAAGAGTAACCTATAAGAGAGAGAAAATAAGATTAAGTGCCGATTTTTCAGCAGAAACCATGCAATCAAGATGACAGTGGAATGATAAATATCAAACACTCTAAGAACACAACTGTCAACCAAGAATGCTGTACCCAGCAAAACGGTTCATCAAATATGTAGGAGAGGTCAAGATATTCTCAGAAAAGCAGAACCCAATGGAGTTTATAAAAATAAGGCCATCATTTCAGGAAACACTGAGACACGTCCTTCTTACAGAGATGCCACAGAAAGCAGGTTGGACCAAAATAAGGAATAACAACTCAAAAAAAGAACTCAACCAAACGATAGCAGTAAAACACAGCCTTTCAATAATTGCATGAGATGTGAATGGTTTGAGTGCACTACTGAAGAAAAAAGAATGGCAAATTGGATACAAACAAAACAAAACAAAACAAACCCATAACAAACACAAAATACCACCAATATGCTGTCTACAAGAAAAAAGAAATAGACAACACCACTATAGTAGTAAGAGACGTCAATACACCACTCTAAAAAAAAAAAAAAGTACCAGAAAGAAACTCAACAAAGATGCTGAAAAATTAAACCACACAATAAACCCACTCATTCTAATAAATATATACAGGCTAACGCAAACAGAACAAAACAAAACAAAACAAAGCAAAGCACAAAACCAACCCAAACAAACCCCAACTCCCTACCCCCCAAACCCAAACCCACAGTATCCCTTTTCTTCTCCAATGTGCATGGAACTTTCTCTAGAATAGATCACATTATAGGTCACAAGACAACCCCCAATACATAAAAAACATAGAAATAATGCATAGCATCTTTTCAGACTACAATGCTACAAAATTAGAAATTAAAAACAAGACGATAAAAAAGTAAAAAAAAAAACAAACCCAGACATTTGGAAGCTGAACATGAGTGGGTGCTAGAAGAAATAAAAAAAATTAAATGAAAATGTTTCTTGAACAAAGAAATGACTATGAAAATGCAACTTACTAAAACCTCTGGGAAACAGCCAAAGCAGTAATTACAGGTCAATTTATAGCAATAAGAAAACACATCAAGAGGAAAAAAAAATCCAACATCTCCAACAAATTGAAAAATAACAGCAAGAAATCCCAACATTCTCGAAAAAACCTGAAATAACAAAAATTAGGATAGAAATAAATGAAATAGAAAACAGAAAAACAATTGAAACCATCAGTAAAACCAGGAATTGGTCCTTCAAAGAGGTCAACAAAATTGACAAACCACTAGCAAAACTAACAAAGGAAAAGAAAGAAAAGACACAAATAATCTGAATAAATAATGAAAGGGGCAATGTCACAACAGAACCAACTAAAATTAAAAGGTTAACAATGGGGTATTATGAAAATTATACCCAAACAAATATGAAAATCTAAGGAAATGGACAAATACATATAAACTTACAGCCTACCTAAACTGACACAAACTAAAATCAACATCTGAATACCCATTACAAAAGAAGAAATTGAACAGATAATAAAACAACTCTCAACAACAAAAAAGCCCTCAATCAGATGATTTTACAAGTGAATTTTATCAAACATTCAGAGAACTGTCACTAACTCTACATAAAGTATTTCAGAAAATAGAGAAGATTAAATGCTCCCAGACTCATTTGATGTAGGAAACATATCCTTGATACCAAAATTAAGTAAAGACAGAGAAAACATAAATGAACATAAATGTAAAAATCCTGAATAAAACTTGGCCAATAGAATCCAACAGTACATTAGAAAAAAATAATAATTCACCATGACCAACTGGGATTCATAACAGGTATGCAAGGATGGTTCAACATAAGAAAAACCTATTAGTGTAACTCTACAGTACATTAACAAAGCAAAGAATGAGAACCACATGATCCTATCAATTGATTCAGAAAAGACTTTTGACAAAAATCTAACACCCTTTCCTGATTAAAACAGTAAAAAAAATTGGAAAAGAGGGACTTCCCTCAACATAGTAAAAAGTAAATGTGCGAGCCCAAGAGCAAACATGATTTTCAATGGAGAAAGATTAAAGGCATTCACCTTGAGAACAGGAGCTAGGCAAGGATGCCCACTATTACCTCTCCTATTCAATATTGCATTGGAAACCTTAGTGATAACAATAAGGCAAGAGAAGGAAATAAGAGGTATCCAAATTGGCAAAGAGGAGGTAAAATTATCTCTATATGCAGATGATATGATAGTATACTTAGAAAACTCTAAAGACTCAGTGAGAAAACTACTGGACATAGTCAATCAATCCAATAAAGGGTCAGGATACAAGATCAACATAAAAAAATCAGTTGGATTTCTCTGCAATGACAAAGAGCATACATAACTGGAGCTAACCAAAACGATACCCATCACAATAGCTAATCACAAGATTAAATACTTAGGAGTAAATCTACTAGAAACACAAAGAAACTACTCAAAGTAAATTGCAAAACTTTACTACAAAAAATCATGCTCTTTGATAGGAAGACTCAATATTGTGAAAATAACAGTTCTACCAAAGACAATCTACAAATTTAATGCAATCCCAATTGTATTGATCCGCAAGATGGAAAAGGCAGTTTCCAATTTTTATCTGGAATTGAAAAAGACCCTGAATCTGAAAAGTACTCCTGAAAAGAAAAAACAAGGTAGGAGGCGTCTCACTTCCTGATTTCAAATCCGACTACACAGCTCCATTGGTTAAGAAGCGAGTTACTGGTACAGTGACAGACTCCTAGATCAATGGAATAGAATAGAGAATCCAGAAATCAGCTCATCTATGTATGTTCAACTGATTTTTGACAAGGGGATGAAGTCAGTTGAGTGGCGAAACAACCTCTTTAACAAATGATGTTGGTAAAATTGGAAAACTTTCTGTAGAACTCAAACAAGACCCACACTTCACACCATACAAAAAAACCAACTCAAAGTTGATCAAGGACCAAGGACTATACACTTCATCAGAGAAAAGCTTGGAAGAACCCTAAACGCCCTAATCCGCAACATGAACAGTCTTCCAAGCACCCTGAAAAATTTACAAGCAAGAAAGAAAAACGGATGGAGACCTTCTAAGAATCCAATCCCTATGCTCATCAGAAAACTCCAAAAGGGTAAAAAGGAAAGCCACACAGACTGGGAAAAAATATTTGGTAATGACATGTCTTATTGAGAAGCCAAATACACTCCATTTTATATAGCATTTACTCCATTTGGGTAACCAAATGTGTGTGAAAAATATCTGTCCTGAGGCCTTAAGTTTTGTCTTGACTTTTTTCCCAAAATAGTAGTTGCTATTGTTTATGTAAATGTTTTGCACTGCACCCTTGATAAACCCGAGATATAGATGTTTTGTACTGTATCCATGACTGCATCACTGTACCCTTAGAAATATGTCAACAGCAGGATATTGCAGCCTGGACCCATGTAGTCCAGCATCTAGAGGAGAGTACGGATATAAAAGCACCTGGCTGAATCTAGAAGATAGGGAGTCCTACCTTGTTTCTGGGACTATTCTGCTGCATAGCTAATAAAGGACTTCACCTGTAATTCTGCGGTGTATGTCTCAGTCTGTTGGGCACATTATAAGGGCCTTATATCTAGAATTTCTAGAATACTCTAGCATCTCAACAAGATAAAGATAACCCAATCACAAAATGGGCACAGGATATGAACAGACACTTCACTGAAGAAGACATTAAGAGAGTGAACAAGCACAAGAAGAAATGTTTAAAATCCCTAGCTCTAAGAGAGAGTAAATTGTGCAACAATGAAAGAATATTTTTGTTTTTAAAGAGAAAAGCATACCCAGGGGAGGTGTTAAAGGTGAAACAGTGAATGAATGGAAATGGAAGTTCTTTGTAAACTTTAGTTAAAATATCAATAAAATAAAAATAATATTTCTAAAATGGCTCAAACAGTACATTAATTGACTGGGAACATTCATAAATTCAAGCTGGATATATATCATTGTTGATGTCAGATGAATCTTGGCCAAAAGCAGAGAATAGCAGAAAGATGTTAGCTTGTGTTTTATGGATTATGCAAAAGCTATGGAGATTAGAACAAATCATGGATAAAAATTGAGATTAATGGGAATTTGAAAACACTTAATTGTGTTCATGTGAAACCCATACACAGACAAAAAATTGTTGTTCAGACAGAACAAGGGGACACAGCATGATCAGGATTAGCCTTGTATCCTTACTTATTCCATACCTATTCACACTGTATGCTGAACCAATCATTCAAGAATTTGTATTTTATGGAGAAGAATGTGGTATAAGGATTGGAGGAAGACTCATCAATAACCTAAATTATGTTGATAACATAAACTTGCTTACAAAAATTAAAAAAAAACAAACTTGAAGGACTTAGTGCAGATCAAAGACTACAATCTTCAACATGGATTACAGCTCAACATCAAGAAGACAATCTTCACCACTGAAAATCATGAAAGATGGAAAGAAGAATGAAGTTGTTAGCAATTATATTTTATTACTAGTCAAAAATCACACGCCAAGGAAAACATGTTGCATTAGAAAATTTTCTGTCAAGAACATCTTTAAAGTTTCAAAGAGTAAGGATGTTAGTTTAAAGACTAAGGTGTTACTGACTGACAAATAATGGCATTTTCGTTTGCTTCCTATGTATCTGAAAATTTGACAAGGAATAGGGAAGGACAACTAAGAATCAATGTCTTTGAATTGTGTGTTGGAGTATTGGATATGCCTCAGACTGTCCCAAACAAACAAATCTGTCTTGGAGGAAGTACAACTAGAATACTTCTTAAAGGCAAGAATGATGAAATTCCTCTCATACACGTTAGGCATGTTGTCAAGAAAAGCTAGCCTTTGGTGAGAGATATACTTCTAGGAAAGTTGGAGGGTCAGCAAAAGAGAGGAAGGCAGACCCTCAAGGCTATAGATTGCCACAGTGACTTAAAAATGGACTAGCATATATTGGAGATTTTGAAGATGTTACAAAATAGGCAAAAGTTCTGATCTATATTTGATAAAGTTGCTTTGAGTTGTTGATATGACATCACATAACAAAACCAGCACTTTTAAGTTAACAGCTATTGTATAGCACATATGGTGATAGTTAAAGAAGCTTCCTTTTATTTGAATCTTCCTTTAAAAAGCAAATTAGCTTTCATAAAAGGACAATGATGAAGAAAAACCACTTGAAGCAAAAAAATAACTTTATTTATTCATAATCTTTATTACAAAATATTTGTGTATTAAAAAGGTATAATTTGGTTAGCTTGCTACTTTTTCAGATTACATTTATAATAGATTTTTTCATTTAGTTTTCTGCCATTCAAGTAAAAAACAAGTGATAAGGGATTCACACACACACACACACACACACACTTCTAGTGCCTGTTTTATATGCTATATATTTCTTAATATATTTATGGATGTTAAGAGTTGGAAAAAAATAAAGTAAACAACAAAAGGCAGTAATGATGACTATTGCACATAATTGTAATAGTTAATACGTTGTATTTATTTACTGATAACTTTAGAAACAATGGCATGTATTTCCATTTCTAAAATTAAGTTCTTTTAACAACTCAGGAACAGGTTTGAGACCTTGAACACTAATGAATGAAGACCAGATGAGTTGTGGGAAGATATCAAGAGTATCATCAATGAAAAATGCAAAAAGTCATTACTAAGACAGAAAAAGAAGACCAAAATAGATGTCAGAAGAGACTCTGAATATTGCACTAGAGCACTGAGAAGCAAAAGCAAAGGGAAGAAATCATGAAGTTAAGGAGCTGAATAGAAAATTTCAAAGGGCAGCACGGGAAAACAAAGCAAAATTTTATAATGAAATGTACAAAGAGCTGGAGTCTGAAAATCAAAAGGGCTGAACTCACTCATCATTTCTTAAGCTGAAGGAACTAGTGAACAAATTCAAGCCTCAAGTTTCAATACTTAAAGATGCTATGGGTAGAATATTGAATGATCCAGGAAGTATTAAAAGAAGATGGATGGAGTATACAGAGTCACTGTACCAAAAAGAACTGGCTGACAAAGAAGAATTTCAAGAAACAATATATGATCAATAGGAAATGATGATGAATGAGGACATTCAGGCTGCTCTTGAATGACTTGCCAAATAATAAAGCCCCAGGAATTGTTGGAATACCAACTGACATGTTTCAAGAAACAGATGCCGCCCTGGATGTGCTCATCAAGTTGTACCAAGAAATCTGGAGGACAACTACCTGGCCAACTGACTGGAAGAGATCCATATTTGTTTCCATTCCAAAAAAGGTGATCCAACAGAGTGTCAAAATTATCATACAGTATCACTCATATCACCACAAGCATAATCCTGCTGAAGATTATCCAGAAATGATTGGAACAGTACAATGACAAGGAACTACCACGAAGAAAAGCTGGAGTTCAAAGAGGCCATGGCATTAGAGACATTATTGCCAATGTCAGATGGATCTTGGCAGAAAGCAAGAGTACCAGAGGGATATATGTCTGTGTTTCATTGACTATGCAAAGGCATTTTACTGTGTAGATAACAACAAATTGTGGATAACTTGAGGAGATGGGAATCCCAGAACACTTGATTGTGCTTATGTGAAACCTATACTTGGACCAGGAAGCAGTCCTCAGAACAGAGTAGGGAAACACTGCATGGTTCAAAATCAGGAAAAGAATGCATCAGGATTGCATCCTATCTCCATACATTTTCAATCTCTATGTAGAACAGATCTTTGGGAGGCTGGGATTTATGAAGAAGAATGTGGCATCAGGATTGGAAGAAGACTCATCAACAACATACGTTATGCAGATGACACAACCTTGCTTGCTGAAACTGAGAAGGACCTGAAGTACTTGCTGCAGAAGGTCAAGGACTGTGGTCTTCAATATGGATTGAAGTTCAACATCAAGAAGACAAAGATTCTCAACACTGGGCCAATTGGCAGCACCATGACAGATGGAGAAGTGATTGAGGTTAAGAGTTACAACTTTCTCAGCTCCATAATCAACACTTTTGGCACCAGCAGTCAGAAAATTAAAAGCTGAATTGTATTAGGTAAATCTGCTGTCAAGGACCTTTCCAGAATACTGAGAAGCAATGATGTCCATCTAGAGTCTAAGGTGCACCTTAGGTCTTCTAAGATTAAGGTGCAGCCTATGATCTTTGCAATTACTTGCTATGCCTCAAAGAGCTTGATAATGACTGGATAAGGATGATAGAAGAAGAATTGATGCCTTTGAATGGTGCTGGAGAAGAGTCTTGAACGCCAAGAAAACAAAGAGATCTTTCTTGGAAAGGGTGAAACCATGTTTCTTCTTGGAGGTTAGGATTTTGAAGCTCTATATCACATATTTTGGGCATGTGGCCAGGAGAATCTGATTCTTGGAGAAGTACATCATGCTCATAAGGGTGGAAGGACCATGCAGAAGAGGAAGGTCCCAGATGAGATGGATTGATACAGCAACTAGGGCAATGGGGTGGGGGGGGAGGGGAGAGGTGTGTCGGAGTCAGTGAGACTGGCTCAGGACAGGGTGGTCTTCAGAGCATTCATAGAGTCGCAGGTACCTTGATGGCACATAACAACAACACTCCAGTACTAATGAATTCAATGCAATTCCTTCTATTTGATATGGCAGTTTGATTTTCTGTATAGTTCTTTCAGCATGATTAAATAAAAATGTCTGTTTCGAACCATAAAATACAATGATAAACTTTGCTTATTATTCAATATAAGCAGTGTAGTTAATACTAAAATGAACAAAGCTAATTCAAATTCACTCACAAAAAATGTTTTCAGGTGGATAAGATAAGCATTGAATTAACAAAAATCATGACTCATGATTTCATTATAGTAAAAGAGGATTCAAAGGTCTTTGTGTGGTGAAAACAATTAATGCACTCAGTTGCTTATAGTTTGGTGGTTTCAGTCCACTCAATGGTACCTCAGAAATATAACCTGGCAACCTATTTTCAGAGTCATTAGCAAAACAATTTCTCAATCCATTTGACTGTGGTTGGATGTGTGGGCTGTTTCCATGTTCTTGTGATTGTGAATAATGCTGACATGAATATTGGTATACAAATCTCCATTTGTGTTTCAGTTCTAATCTCCTTGGGATTTATTCTGAGGAATATACCATAAGTGAGAAGAATATCTTGGCCTAATCTAGTATACCAGTGCTCCTCAATTGGCCTGTGGGCCTGTGATTCTAGGGTCCGAAGCAGATATATGTGGAAGATCCTTCTTCCTTTTTTGTCACTGCTTGCATGCTATTTATAAGCTCAGGACCTTTCAGCAAAGCCTGTTGTTGTTGGTAGGTGCTGTTCGTATCAACTACAATTCATAGTGATCCTGTGAACAAAAGATCTGAACCTCCTTCTATCTATCCTGTGCCTTCCTCACATTTGCTGACACATAAGGCTGTTTGGTCAGCAAGGCCTAGCAGGTGTCAAAAGATCAGGCTTTTGAGTGAAGATGGTGGAGACAGGTGACATCACAATAGATGGAGAAAAATCTGAAACTATCAACGACTTTATCCTACTTGATCCACAATCAATGCAGTGCATATTAGCAGTCTGGCAGATCAGAAAACATTGCACTGGGAAAGTCTGCAGTCAGGACTTCTCCAAATTACTGAGGAGCAATGATGTTAGTTTGAGGACCCAGATGGACTTGATTCAGATCATAGTCTTTCAGTCACTTGCTATGTATGCATCTGAGAGTTGGATAACATATAAGGATGACAAAAGAATAAGGTGATGCTTTTCAAGTGTGGCGTTGCAGAAGAGTACAGAATAGCCCATGGACTGCCAAAAGAACAGATATGTCTTTGAGAAGGTGGAGCCAGAGTGCTCCTTAAAGGCAAGGATAGGGAAGCTGCATCTTGCATACTTTGATTATGTTGTTAGGAAAGATTCTTCCTTGGAGAGGGACATCATGCTTGGAAAGGTGGGGGGACAGTGAAGGAGAGGAAGACTGTTAAGTAGGTGGACTGGCACAGTGACTGCAGCAATAGTTTCAAGTGTGTCAGAGATTGTGAATTTGGCACAGGATAGGAAAGGGTTCAGATGTGTTGTGCTTAGGGTCACCACAAGTAGTACTCAAAGGCACCCAACAACAACGAGTATAAGGGCACGCTGGTGGTGTAATACATAAGGAGCTGTACTGGTAACCCAAAGGCCATACCTCCCTATCAGTTCTAATGCTCCAGGAGCTCCATGGAAGAAAGATGGACAATATCCTTCTGTGTGATTAAGAGCCAGGGAAACTCGGTAGAGGGTACGCTATGTGTTGGTTTGGGTCTCATTCTATAGTAATGAGTAAGAAGTGGACACAAGGAGCGCTGGTGGCATAGTGAGAAATGTTTGAAGTAGCTAACTATGACGTCAGAAGTTCTAATCCACCAGAGACTCTGGGGAAAGATGAGAAATCTCCTCCTGTAAAGATTTATAGCCTCAGAAACCTGACGGAGGGCCACTATGAGTAGGAATTGATCTGATGACTGTGAGTTTAAATGTACATGTAAGAATTCCCAGTGACACAGCGGATAAATACATAGCTGCTAATTTAACCGTCAGTCATCCATCCATCTGGAGAAAAATATGTCTTCTATAAAGACATATATTTACAGCCTTGGAAACCTTGTGAGGCCATTCTATTCTGTCCTATTGCTTACACAGTCACGTGTTGTTGTTATGTGCCTTCGAGTCGCCTGTGACTCATGGTGACTTTATCTATGTACAGCAGCTCCGAAGCCTGCCCTGTCCTGAGCCAGTCTTTCTGATTCCAACACACCTACTCCCATTGATGCAGTTACTGTAGCAGTCTGTCTCATCGGAGTCTTCCTCTCCTATGCTGTCTGTCCCTCCACCCTTCTGAGCATGATATTCTTCTCTAAGGATTCGTCCCTCCTGGCCACATGCCCAAAGTATGTGAGACAAAGCTTCAAAATCCTAGCCTCCAAGGAGAAACTTGATTTAACCCTCTCCAAGACAGACCTATTTGTTTTCTTGCTGGCCCATTGTATGTTTATGACTGCTCTTCAGCGACTCAAAGGCATCAATTCATCTTCTGTCATCCTTAGTCATTGTCCAGCTCTCTGATGCACAATCATGAAGAGTTGGAATTCTACTTGACAGTAAAGGGGTTTGTGTGTGTATACTTAATCATAATGAAATATTGTACAAAATGTTGGCAATTGACAATCAAAATTACTTTCAAGGCTGGGCAAAACTTTAAATTGTTTGACGTAATACACACACATGCTGCTGCTGTTAGTTGCCATTGAACTGATTCTGTCTCAGGAGGGTCCCATGTGGGCAGAGCAGAATAACTCCATACAATTTACAGCTCGATAATCTTTTTAAAAATATTTTTATTTTGCCAATGATCTTTTAAAAGTAGCAAGCCATACATGTCTTCTGAAGTGTGTGTACATGAGTTTGACCTGACAAGCTTGCAGTTAGTAGTTCACTTTTTAACTATTTGTTTTACTCAGGGACTCCCAATGAACATATATTGATGTTGTTGTTGTTGTTGTTGTTGTTAGGGGCCATCAAGTATGACTCATTGTGACCCTGTGAATGTTGGAAATAACAACTAGAGACTTAGGGACAGTATCGCCTCCTTTCCGTTTTATATTTATAAAAATATAACCTGACCCAGGCTACAAAGAAGCCTTCTAGAATCATCATCTTATGGATGGCATCCTCTTACCAAAAATGTAAATACATTATTAAAGAATAACAGAAAGGTAATTTGCTGTTGTTGTTGTTGTTATGTGCCGTCGAGTCGCCTGCGACTCATAGCGACCCTATGTACAACAGCCCTAAACTCTGCTCTGTCCTGTGCC
>NW_006399815.1:5417185-5433334 GCF_000299155.1 Elephantulus edwardii
AACTACTGAATCTTCCTCTTTGTTCCCGACTTTTGCATTCCAGTCACTCATTATTATCAATGCATCCTGGTTGCATGTTCGATCAATCTCCGGTAATTTGGTAAACTTTATATTTTTAAAAAATAAAGACTAACAGAAAGGTGACTTTAAAAAAACCACTCACATATTTAGAAATGAAAAAGAACACCAATTTCCAAATAATTCTCCTATTAACAAAGATATTATTTTGGAAATTAGAAGATACTTTGAACTAAGAAACTTAAAATGTTATATAGCAGTGCTTGAGGAAGATAGCAAAAACAGTCTACAGGAGAGTTTATAGCCTTAAGTGATTATTTAATTATAGCTTTAAGTGATTATATAATTAGGAAACAAACAAAACTGAAAATTAATGAAGAGGTTAGATAGGTAAAAAAAAATAATTAAATCCGAGAAAGAGTATGGGAAAACAACTGGATCATAGATCTTAAAGGTAGGAACTCTTTCAAGAAAGGAGATACAGTCATGAGAGCTATTTTAAGAGAAATCAAGTAATAGACGTTTTGAAGATTGACCACTAGTTTTAGCAAGGAAGATTGCTGCTGATTAGGGAAGAGAAGGTCTTTAAGGTAGTGAAGGAAGACATCAGGTTGCAATATAGCTTCATAAGTGGAAAAAAGGTGAGGCAGTAGAAACAGAAAGGCTAACCTTGAAAGAGAAAATAAAAAGTGCTAGGAGAAAATCCCCAGGGTAAAGGAGGTCTCCTTTATTAGATGAGAGATATTCAGTTCAGCATGCTAATCTACAGTGAGTAGAGGAAAAAAAGATAAATTTTAAGCATGCAAGCTCTAAGCCATGCTGTCTTGCTCCACACAACCTTCTCTTTGTGTGGCTTTGAGGAAAGGTCATCATCTGCAAAATAGCACCTATTTCAATAAGGTTATTGATAGAATTACACAAAAAGTGCTTACAGCATTGTATGACAAATAGTAAACCTTATTAAGTGTTGATTTTTTTTAAAATAAAAATTGTTGATGTTGAAGTCCTTGAGAAGGCAGTAGGGGTTGGTGTTTTAGTCATCCATGGCTGTATTGCTAACTATAGCAAAATTCAATGACTTACAACACAATCCATTCTTCTCTCTCATGATTTTTTAAGTTCATGAGGCTCAGCTGAACATTTCTCACTTGGGCTTTTATGCTGCTATAGTCAGATGGTGACTGAGGCTAGAGTGAATTGAAAGCTCAATAGCATTAAACAGCCAAGATGGCAGATTCATATTTTTACTGCTTTGATGTAACTTAATGTTTGCCTGTCTTTTTAAAATACTTCTATCTCCTTCTTTTTCCCTTTCCAAGTGACATCTTATTCATCAAGATCTTAGGTATGTCTCAGCATAGTGGTTTTATAGTATGAGCACTCCTAATATCTTGGTCCCTGTGGACTTATTTTCATTTTCTTCAGCCTCAGTTTGAACTTGCGTGTAAGTTGATGATCTGACCCTGGCCTACTTTTGAGTGTTGATATTGAGCTTCTTGGATGATTTATTTCATGAATGTAGTCAATCTGATTCCTATGCAACCCATCAGATGGGATAGATCTATGTGTAAAGTCGTCTTTTGTGTCCTTTAGAAAAGGTAAAAAATAAAAGGTATTTGCAATGAATAATAAATCATTGTAAATGCAAAATTCAATAATTCTATTTCCAGCTTCATTTCTAACACTAAGCCCATATTTTCCAACTACTGTTCCATCTTCACTTTTCCTACTTTTGCATTCTAGTCACCAATTATCATTAATGCATCCTGATTGCATGTTCGGGAAATTTCAAACTGCCAAATTTGGTAAAACTTCTCAATTTCTTCCTCTTTGGCTCTAGATGTAAGAGCTTATATTTGAATAATAGTCATGCTAATGAGACTTCCTTGTATGTGTATGGGTATTATTCTAACATTCATCACATGGTCTTTCAGGATAGAACTTGAAATTGACTTTTTTTACTGTGAATGCAACACCATTGTTCTTCTGTTTTTCATTCTATGCATATATGCATAGTATACCATATGATTATCTGATTCAAAGTGTCCAAACTGGTCCCTTGCATCTCACTAATGCCTAGTATGTCAATGTTCATGCATTCCATTTCATTTTTAACAATTTCCAGTTTTCCAGCATTCAAGCTACATATATTCCATTTTCCAATGGCTAAACAATGTTTGTTATTGATTTTCCTCTTTCAACTGACTTACAATCTAGGCTCTACCACTACACTACTAAAACTAATCTCGTTGTTTAGTGTTCATAGAGTTTTCAAAGACTTCCATTTAGGAAGTAGATGGCCCATCCTGCTTCCTAGTCTATGTTAATCAGGGAACTCCACCAAAAGCAGCCATCTATGAGAAACCGGTATGGCATTTGACACACCAGTGGCACAGATTTCAATATCACAGCAACTCCAAGTTATCTCCATCCAGCAAACTGACAGAGAAGTGCTGCACCACTTAGAACAACTAAACACACAGAAAAGTGCTGTACCGCTTAGAACAGCCAAACACAATTAATAGCAGATCCTCAGGCCCAAGTGACTTTTAAATACAAAGGCCTGTCCATCAGATCCTGTTTGCCTACACAAGAGGTTTCCCATCCACAGCTGATTGTAAACGAAATAGGGAACAGTTAATCAGTTTACACTTGATTGCTAACACAATCAGAAATGCCCAGTTTATACCCAGCTTTCAAGTAAATCAAACCAACTTACCTTCCAGATCCAACTGTGGCAAGCTTGAGCCTTACACTGAGGCAGGACTCAAACCAAGAAATGATCTTGAAATCAAGATATGAACCAAAATATGATCTAGAATAGATTCCATCTGAATTTCATTATCATATTAAGAATAAGTTTGAGGCATTGAATACCAATGATCAAAGACCAGATGAGATGTGGGAAGATACCAAGGATATCATCCATGAAGAAAACAAAAGATCATTACAAAAACAGAGCAGAAAGAAAGAAAGAAGGAAATGGATATCAGAAGACACTCTAAAGATTTCACTGGAGAATCAAGAGGTCAAAACAAAAGGAAATTATGCTGAGGTGGAAGAGCTGACAGATGATTTAAAAGGGCAGCTCAGGGAGGTAAAACAAGGTATTAAAATGGAACACGCAGGGAGCTGGAATTGGAGAATAAAAAGGGAAGATCTTGTTTTGCATTTCTCAAGCTAAAAGAACTGAAAAGCAAATTTAAGCCTCATGTCACAATATTGAAAGATTCTATGGAAAATATATTGAATGACCCAGAAAGCATCAAAAGAAGATGGAGGAAATACAGAGTGACTGTACCATATGGCATTAGAAAAAAAAGAAATATAGCCCCAGGAATCAATATGATACCAATTGAGGTGTTTCAATTAACAGATGCAAACTTAAAGTCAGGATATTTGGAGCACAGCTGTCTGACCAACAGATTGGAAGAGGTCTATATTTGTTCCCATTCCCAAGAAAGGTGATCCAACTGAATGTGGAAATTATCAAACAATATCATTGCTATAACATTCAAGCAAAATACTGCTGAAGATCATTCAAAATGGTTGGAAGAGTACAGAGATAGGAAACTGCCAGAGAGGTTCAAGCAGAATTTAGAAGAAACTGGGGCACCAGGAATATTATTGCTGATGTCAGTTGGATCCTGGCTGAATGTAAGGCATACCAGAAAAATGTCTATTTGTGCTTTATTGACTCTGCAAAAGCAATTGATTGTGTGGATCATGACAAGTTGGGGGTGACATTGAGAAGAATGAGAATCCCAGAGCACTTGATTGTACTCATGTAAAATCTGTACCTGTTGTGCAAACAAAGCAGTGAAGCACTGAACAGTTTGGAATTCGGAAGGGGTGTGCCAGGGTTGTATCCTCTTTCCATACCTGTTCAGCCTGTATGTTGAGCAAATTATCAGAGAAGCTGGACTCCATGAGGAGGAGTGTAGCATCAGGATTGGAGGGAGACACATCAGTAACCTTGCTTGCTAAAAGTGAGGAAGGCTTGGAGTAATTGTTGTAGATCAAGGAATATAGCCTTCAGTATTGATTGCATCTCAATGTCAGGAAAACAAAGATTCTTACCAATGAGCTGATAAGCAGCATCATGTTGAGTGGAAAGGACATTGACTGTCAACAGCTTCATTTTGCTTGGATCCACAATTAACACGCTTGGTACCAGCAGTCAAGAAATAAGGAGATGGACTGCACTAAGAAAGTCTACAGTTAGGGACCTTTCCAAATTATTGAGGACTAGTGATGTCAGATTGAAGACTAAGGTGCATCTGATACAGGTTATAATCTTTCTGATCACTAGCTATGAATCTGAGAGCTGGACAATGAATAAGGATGAGAGGAAAAGAATTGACGCCTTTGAGTGTGCTATTGGAGAAGAGTATTGAACATCCCATAAATGACCAAGAGAATGAACAGGTATGTCTTGGAAAGGGTGCAGCCAGAATGCTCTTTGGAGACAAAAAACTATGAGGCTTTGCCTCACATACTTTGGGCATGTTGTTAGGAAGTGCTATTTTTTTGGAGAAGGACATGATGCTAAGAGGGGTGGAGGGTCGGCAAAGGAGAGGGGGACTCTCAAGCAGGTGGGTTGATATGGTGTCTTCTGCAGTGGGCTTCTATGTGTTAGAAAGTGTGAGGATGGTGCAGAACAGAACAGGGTTCAGATCTTTCGTTTATAGGTTCACTATGAGTCGTGCTTTACTTTATGGCACCCAAATACAACAACAAATATGACTAGCTTACAAGAGGTAGAAAGTGAATGCTGTCAGGCCAGCCAGGTAAGAAGCTACCATGTCCTATAAGGGTTATACAAGCCTCTCTGTCTGTCAGCAACATCTGGAATGATTTTTAAAGGCACTGATTCTAATTCAAAAGGGGTTGTGTGATGCTTGATACCTGATTTTAGTGAGCTCTACAGGTGGTTGGTTCTTAGGCTGGCTTTGAAATTACAGGGCCCAGAAACACAAGGAGAAACACTGATTGCCTCAGCTGGTTTCCACTTTTTCTCAGCATCTATCATCTCTCCTATCTTTCTCATCAAACATTACTTTCCTTCTAGGGAGCATAAATTTCCTTTTACAATTTTATGATTCTCCTCTCAGAGAAAATCACTATGTTACCACCATACTTCTTAAAGGAGAAAACCCTCATTTTTTTTCTGAATAAATTAGTACCAAAAAATCACTTACTCAAAGTAAAACATGGCTGTTACATGTGAAATATCCTCTTATTAAGGATACTTCCTAGGAGAAACTTTTTGAATGACCATCTTCTCATTTGAATCCCCCCCTTTTTTTAATAAAGAAGCATTCATTATATAATTTTGACACTTTCACTGTCAGATAGACCTTGTTTAACTTTTCTGTGACCCTACCTCCATTCTCTGGTGCATTTGTTCCATTTTAAATAAAATCAGTCTTGCCTCCCTCAATCCACCACACCGTACTTATTTATCAGCAAAACCTCAAAGTATCCATTTTTCCATGTGCACAGACAAGAGTAGTTGGAAGTTACTGAAAATTCAGGTCACTGGACTGAGCTGGCTCATATTAAAAACATAACCATAAAGCTTAAAAGCCATGTCAGGCAATGTTCTCTCAATAAGTTTAACTTCCTACTTTTCATGCAAGTGTTTTATTTCATTTCTATCCCTCCATCTTCAAACTTCCCATACCAATCTGTACTATCTCATACAAAAACATAGAAGACATTTAGGTACCTTCTCCCACTAAATTGATAAACTGTTGGCATTAAACTCTTTTCATTTTCTATGCAGTTGTGATGGAAAAGGAATCTTTGTTTCCATATGAAGATCATCCTTCTAAAGTAATTTTGATGTTACCACTTTTGTTCCTAACAATGGAGGGAGCTCTAGTAGCCTAGGGGTAAGGAGTTGCCCTACTAACCCAAAGGCAGGTCATTCAAATCATCCAGCTACTCCATGGGAGCAAGATTAGCAATCTCTTCTATGTGATTTACAGCTTTTTTGAACCAAGTGGAGGGCAGGTTCCAACTTGACGGCAGATTAAAACAACATCCTAATGATATTCTTTTTCAATTTTTCTGTATCTCCCTTGCACCACCAATTTTCCTTTTCCTACCAGATTATTAGCAAGTAATTGCAAAGACCATGACCTGGATTAGGTGAACCTTTGTTTCTAGACTGGCATTGTTGCTTTTCAGCACTCTGGAAGGGTCCCTAACAGCAGAATTCCCCACTGCAATTTGTCTTTTTTATTTCCTTACTGCTGGTGTTAAGAGTGTTTATTGTGGAGCTGAGAAAGCTGTAATTGTTAACAACTTTAATCTCTTCTCTATCTATCGTGGTACTGCCAATTGACCCAGTGTTGAGAATCTTTGTCTTCTTGATGTTAAGCTTAAATCCATATTGAAGACTACAGTCCTTGACCTTCTGCAGCAAGTACTTCAGGTCTTCTTCAGTTTCAGCAAACAAGGTGTGTCATCAGCATAATGCAGTTTGTTGATGATTCTACTGCCAATCCTGATGTCACATTCCTCCTCATAAAGCCCTGCTTCCTGAATGATCTGTTCTGCATATAGATTGAAAAGGTATGGAAACAAGATGCATCCCCGATGCACTCCTTTTCTGATTTTGAACCACACAGTGTTTCCTTGCTCTGTTATGAGGACTGCTGGACAATGACTAAGGATGACAGAAGAAGAATCGATGCCTTCAAATTGTGGTGCTGGAGAAGAGTCGTGAATATATCATGGATTGCCAAGAAAACAATTATGTCTGTCTTGGAGAGTGTTAAATCAAGTCTCTCCTTGGAAATTAGGATTTTGAAGCTCTGTCTCACATACTTTGGGCACATGGCCAGGATAGACCAATCCTTGCAGAAGGACATCATGCTTGGAAGGGTGGAGGGACAGCACAGAAGAGAAAGACCCCAGATGAGATTTATTGATACAGTGACTGAGGCAATGGGGATTGGTGTGTAAGAATTAGTGAGACTGGCTGGTGACTTGACAGCACACAATGACAACACCACCAGATTATTTCCATCAGCAGGAAAACATGATCTCTATTGACACAGTCTGCAGTGACTTGCACTACTAAAACAAAAAAAATTCAAACATCTCTAGCAATTTGAGTCCACCTGCTTCTTTGTGGGAGAGAGGTGGTCAGGCTGCTCCCGTTATGATTTGCAGCCTTGGAAACCTGATGTTGAGTCACAGTTGAGTTGAAACCAACTCAACAATGGTGAGTTTGAACTTTTAATATTGACCATCTTTTTAACTTTCTCTCACTTCATATTCCTACGTAGTTAACCCTGTTTCCATTGTTATCTTTTAAACCTCTTAGGAGCATTTCATACAGATAACCATATGTGCATGTGAGAACTCTCTTAGTCTATATGTATTGAACCATATACTCCAGGCATTGTGGATGGCTCTCAATAATTCTCAAATTGTGGTACTTATGCCCAGTTATGATACTTTTAAATAATGTTGAACCTAGTCACTCAATAAAAAAAATATGGTTGTGTGTCATTGACTTGATTGAAATGAATAGTGACCCTGTAGGACATAGAGCTCTGGTGGACTAGTGGTAAGGAGCTGTGTTCTCAACCTGAAGGTTGTTGTTGTATGTGCCCTCAAGTTGCTTGTTACTCATAGAGATCCTATGTGTACAATAGCTCTGAACCTGCTCTATCTTGAGCCAACCTCATTGCCTCTGACACACCTACTCCCATTACACCAGTCACTGAGTCAATACACCTCTTCCTCTCTTGTGCTGTCCCTCCACACTCCCAAGCTTGACATCCTTCTCCAAGGATTGCCTCCAAGGAGCAGCCTGGTTTCACTCTCTCTAGAATGAACTTGCTTGTTCTCTGATCAGTCCATGGTACATTTAATACTCTTCTTCAGCTTAAAGGCATCTACTTTTCTTCCGTCATTCTTAGTCATTGTTCAGTTTTCTGATGCATAGCAAGTAGTTGTGAAGACCATCACCTGAACCAGGTGCATCCTAGTCTCTAGGTTGACAAGATTCTAATCCACTAGCTGATCTGTATGAGAAAGATGAGAAATCTCCTTCCGTTCAATTTACTGCCTCTGAAATTCCTCTGGAGAGTCCATTAGCAGTGGGGTTTAACTTGATAACAACAACTGCAGGATATACTAGAATTGTCCCATATGGTTTTCAAGGCTTTAGCCATGGGTAGTTGTGAGTTTGGATCACTGATTTTTTTTGGCTAGTAGCTCAATGTTTATTGCACCACTCAGTCTCATTTATAAATAAATATGGTAAAAGTGATGAGATATCCCTTCTGAGAATGGGTTTCAAAAAGTCTAGCTTTCATCTTCTCATTCCCTTTATCTCTCAGTTTTTTGTTCTGGTACAAGCCAAGTTGCTGTGATATGAGCTATTCTATAGAAAGGCCCTTAAAGAAATATATATATATATATATAGAGAGAGAGAGAGAGACAGAGAAAGACAGAGAGAGACAGAGACAGAGACAGAGATGACTAGCCAAAAAGGAACTGTATTTTGCCAACAACTAACTGGTGGGCTTGGAAATGTATCCTCTCCCAGTTGAGACCTGAGATGACTGCAGCCCCAAGCAACAGATGGATGTAGCCTGGAGAGAAACCCTGAGCCCAGTTACCTAGCTACGCTACGCCTAGATTCTTGATTCATACAAACTAGATGTATAGATCTTTGTTATTTTATATAATTACATTTTTAGTAACTTTTTTTTACCTGTAGTCACAACAAACTAACTAACTCTGAATAGAATGGGAATCCCAGAACACTTGGTTGTGCTTATGCGAAACCTATACTTGGACCACGAGGCAGTTGTCAGAATAAAGCAAGGAAACACTGCATGGTTTAAAATCAGGAAGGGTGTATGCCAGGCATGGGCCCTATCTCCAAACCTTTTCAATCTATATGTGAAATAGATCATGCAGGAGACTGGGCTCTATGAGGAGGAATGTGGCATCAGGATTGGGGGAAGACTCATTATCAATATGGGTTATACATGTGATACCACCTTGCTTGCTGAAACTGAGGTTTCAGTTTCTGCACTTGCTGCAGAAAGTCAAGGACTGCAGACTTCAATACGGATTGAAGCTCAATATCTATTTTAAATGTTTATTTAAAATGGATGATTTAAAAAATTCAGTCTTTACAAAGGCTTTGATCTTTTTAATTGTCCATTTAAAATAAATAAGCTCCTTTATTCTATTAACTGAAATGGCCTTCTCTTTGTCCACATTTCATAGTTTAAAATTTTACACTGTTTTGTAAATAAACTAGTAGAAAATGAAAGAAAAAAATAAAAGCCTTGTATTAAATCATAATAAAATCACCACATAGTCCATTAAGTAGTCAGGAAATCAGAAGATGTATTGCATTAGGCAAGTCCACTGTCAGGGATCTCTCCAAAATGCTGAAGAACAATGATGTCAGTTTAAAGACCAAGATGAGCCAGATTCAGACCATGGTCTTCTCAATCACTTGATATGCTGTACAAAAAAAAAGCTGTACAATGAATAAGTATGACAGAAGAAGAACTGATGCCTTTGAGTTGTGGTGATGGAGAAAAGTACTGAATATCCCATGGATTGCCAAAAGGACAAAGAAATACGTCTTGGAAAAAGTAAACCCAGAGTGCTCCTTGGAGACAAGGATAACGAAGCTTATTCTTTCATACTCTGGACACGTAGCTAGGTGAGATTAGTCATTGGAAAGGGACATTATGCTTTTAAAGATGGAGAGGAAGACCCTCAATGAGATAGGCTTCAACTTGACAGCAACGAGTTAAGTTGTTGAGTTATAATTTTCATTTGAATCCACAAGCAATACTCCTGAAAGTTATTGTTGTTGTTATGTTCAGTCGAGTTGCCTGTGACCCGTAGCGATCCTATGTACAGGAGCTCTGAACTCTGCCCTGCCCTGAGCCAGTTTCACTAACTGTGACAGACCAACCCCCATTGCCCTAGTCACTGTATCCCATCTCATTCAGGATCTTCCTCTCCTACACATCCCTGCATCCTTCCAAGTTTGTTGTATGATGTCCTTCTCCAAGAATTCATCTCTTCTAGCCATGTGCCCAAAGTATGTAAGACAGAGCTTCAAAATCCTGGCCTCCAAGGAGAAACTTGGTTTTACCCTCCCCAAGACAGACATATTTGTTTTCTTAGCAGTCCATGGGTGAGAGGATGACAGAAGAAGAATCAATTCCTTTGAATTGTGGTGCTTCAGAAGAGTCTGGAAGATACCATGGACTGCCCATGGAAGTAACAGTTAATACATCAATCAATGTATGACAATGGGGAAATCTGCTGTCAAGGACCTCATTAAAGTACTAAAGAGCAAAGATGGTCATTTAAAGAACAAGATACACCTGTTCCAAGCAATGGCATTTTTATTTCTTACAGCTCGCTTGTTGTGTACCATTGAGTCATAACCAGTCATAACTGACTCTCTGGCAGGTTTTCTAAGGCAGTTAATCACACAGAAGGAGATTGTCCATCCTTCTTCCGCAGAGCAGATAGTGGATCCAAACTGCATGCCTTTGGCATTGCAGTGCAGCTTCTTACCACTAGGCCTGCCAGAGCTTCCTGTAATGGCATTTTTTTTTTAATATATAAAATTTTTATTTAATTCTGGTGTACTTACAAAGTTCATATACATTGCTTTTTACACTGGATCTTTCTCATTTCCTTAACCTACCCCTCTCTCCACCCATCAAATTGTGCGACCCTATGATTACCCCCTCATCCTCATACCTTTGCTTCCCCCCTTAGGTCCTCATACATGTTTTATTAGTTATCTATTTCTACAATAATTGTCTTATATGGTATTTGTCCTTATGAGACTGAGTTAGTTGCTGCATATGCTTGTGAAATTTGGGCAATAATTAATGAAGACTGAAGAAGAGCTGATACTTTTGAATTGCTGTGTTGGTGAAGAATAATGAATATACTACGTACTATCAAAATGCAAACAAATCTTTGTCAGAGAAAGTGCTCCTTAGAAGCAAAAATTGTGAAAATGTCTCATTTTTAGGCGGTATCAGCTGTTGGCAGGGGGCATCATGCTTAAGGATGTCTGTGATGGAGAAGACCCTCCACAACATGAACTGACATAGTAACAAAACAAATGGGCTTAAACATGTGGATATTATGAAAATATTGCACGTTCAGGCAAGGTTTCTAAAGGTTGCTATTAGTTGGAGTCAACTTGAAGACACCTAAAAACACTAAGAAAAACAACATACCATACCGGAAGGATGTGGCATCAGAAGAGCCTATCTAATTAAAGAATACAATCAGACATGATATAGAAATCTAATAAATAAATAAAAGATGCTGGTGTGGTGCTTGTTTAAAAGGTGTTTAATTCAACAGGTCCACTATTGAAATGACTGGACAAGTTGTTTAGGCTGAAAGAAGAAAGAGTACCTGGAGCAGAGGTGTGGGCTGCAGCAAATGGAAAATTAGTAGATAGAATGATGGAGAGAGTGGAATATATATGTGAACTCAAAAAACGGGGAGGTATTTGAATGGCATGAGGAATGTCATTTGAGAATTATGCCATATGGTTTTATATGGTTCCTTGTCAAACAAGGCTGACTTTAGTAGCTATGTAATAGTATTCTAGTTTCTTAATGAATCAATATCAAGGATAAAGAAGAACTAAAGCCATTGCCTTTAAGTTGATTCTGACTCATGATAACCCTTCACCAGATGTCTGAGACTGTAAATCTCTATGGGGAAAAAAGTGTACATCTTTCTCCCATAAAGTAGCTGTAGAAAGATCATACCCTTGTCCTTTGAGTTGAGACCCTAACATGTATTGCCACCAGAGCCCATTAATCCAAGAGTAGATTTTTAAGTGCCTATTTTGTTTTACGTTAAGACAAATTCCCACCAGAGAAAAGAAAACCTAAACAAGGAGACTATAACAAAGAACTACTACTGCCTATGAGTCAATTCCAAATGTCTATTGACCATTTAGGACAGAATAAAGTCCTCAGATTTCCAAGGTCGTAAATCTTTTCAGAAGCAGATTGTCACATCTTTTCCCACTTGTAGGGGGTGTTGAGTTCTAACTGCAGACCTTTTGGTTAATAACAGGTTAACAGTTAAGTGCTTAATCACTGCTTCTTAAAGAGATTGTTGTTGTTAAGTGTCACTGAGTTTGAACGGACTCATAGCAGGTTTTCAGATGCTTGAAATTACAAGAGAGGAGATTGTCCATTCCACTTGCCTTTGATTTGGCAGTGCAACTCCTTAACACTAATCCACCAGAGGTCCCTTAAAAGGAGATTGTTGTTGTGTACCATTGAGTTGGACCCAATCCATAGCTGACTCTCCTGTGGGTTTTCAGAGGCATTTAATCGCATGGGAGGAGATTGCCTATCTTTTTCCTGTGAAGCAGGTGGTGGATTTGAACTGTGTGTGTCTTCAGGATTGCAGCACAGCTTCTTGTCACTAGCCATCAGAGCTCCCTTTAAAAGGAGATTAATACATCCAAATTCAAACCCGAGATCCTGGATTTACATCCTAAATAGCTATTTTCATAGTGTTAACTTCTCCTGTGTACTTCATAATTTTGGCATTAAATTTAAAACATTCACTTTAACGTTCATCTCAAGGGAATATTTTGGTGCAAATATTGGAGAATATGACAAAATTCATAATGCAATGTGTATCTTTACTTTTGCACAGAGTAATAATACAGGTCAAACCAGAAAACCCTGTAAGAATTCAATATGAATTTGAGGCACCTGTGACTTTGGGGGCCCCGAGTTAATGAGAAATGGTTGAAAAGACTGTAGCTTAGCAGTATCCAGAGCAATTTCCTCAAAACCTTTCAGTAGTCTCGCACTTCATTTTGGGCCAAGCAGTGCAAGAGGAAAAATGGTTAGAAATGATCAATGAGCAAGCAATGCCAAAGAAACTGAATGGCCTGGAAAAATCTGGGAAATCTCCCAGTTACAGAAGAAAGTCAGTAAAATAGAGCTTGAAGGTAGAATGCAGGGCACGGAAATGAACAACGCCTAAGGCATGGCAGAATAATACACATAATACACAAAAAGCCAAACAAGCCCAGCCAGCAAAGACATGTGCAGTAAAAATAAGACAATAAGAGCATGAGTCCTGCCAGACACGAATTAAAAACATATTTATAAATGTCTTTCAGAGGTGAGCCACATTATTTGAGAATAATTATAGAATTATACAGAATTTAATAGGTTTATTATTATTCAAGAGGTTGAATGTGCCTAACTCTTCGTAGTCTACTAGACTTTTCCTAAAGAGAAAAGAACTCGAGGATTAGGATACAATGTGCCCGAGGCTCTGAGTCCTGAGTGGGCTTTGGAATGAATCCATGCAGTTAGCAGTTACCAGGGAATATTTGTTCTCCCTCAGTAACCACGGACCAGGCACATTTCCAGTGGGCTCCAAAAATGGCCACAATGATTCCCTTGAATCTTCTGTCAAATGAGAAAAGAATGGAGCTTCTCACTATTTCATCTTCTTTTAAAAGATATTTAATTATTGGAGCAATCAACACTGGTGTTCACTATCCACAGTTCATATTATAGGAGTTATGAGAGAGATTTCTCTCTCAACCAAGTTCAGAGACAATCTCCTTCCAAAAATGGAAGAATTCAGCTTATCACAGTAAATAGAGAAAAGCTTCAGAGTCCACTAGAAGAGTCCAATTGTTATTATATTTTAAAGATAGACTTTTTTATGAAAGTTTACACAGCAAGTTATGTTCCCATTTAATAATTTCAGCACAAATTTTTCAGTGATTTTAGTTCCATTTATCACAATATGTCAATATTCCCTTTGACTATTTTCTGTTCCACTTGCTGTACTCTAGTTTTTCATATTTGCTTTTTGAGTGATTTTTGACTGTGTGGTGTCATCTTGCTGGCTTTTAGTTAGAAAATTGATCTTATAGGTTATCCTTTATTATTGTGTCACTCTGCTAGTGGGTAAATCTAAAGGGTAATCTTAGAAGATAGGCTCATTTCTACATTTGTTGTTGTTATGTGCTGTCAAGTCAACTACGACTCATAGCAACTCTGTGAGCACAAGATCTGAACTATGTCCTAGCTTGTACCATATTCATCATCTCTGACACACTAGAGCTCACCATTACAGATAATTGTGTCAGTCCGCCTTGTGGGAAGATCTTTATCTATTTCACTGACCCTCCACTATTTCTAGCATGATGCCTTTTCCCAAGAACTGGCCCCTCCTAATAACATGACCAAAGACTGACAGATGAAGTTTCACTATCCTTGCCTCTAAAGAGAACACTGGCTGCACCTTTACAAAGACACACTTGTTTATTCTTTCAGCAGTCCATGTGGTATCCAGCACTCTTTTCTAACACTACAGTTCAAAAGCATTGGTTCTTCTTCTGTCATCCTTATTTATTGTCAAACTTTCAGATACACAGAAAGTTATTGAAAAGATCATGACTTGAATCAGGCACATTTAGTCTTCAAACTGATACCATTGTTCTTCAGCACTTTGGAGAGGTCCCTGACAGCAGACTTTCCAGTTCAGTAAGTCTTTTGATTTCTTGGCTGTGGAGGATGTTGATTGTGGATCTGTGGATCCAAGTAAGATGAAGTCATTGACAATTTCAGTCTATTCTCCATCTACCATGATGTTGCCTACTGGCCAACTGGTGAGAATTTTTTTCTTCATGTTAAATATAATCCATATTGAAGTCAATGACCCTTCAATGCTTCAATGATCAAAATAATTGTAGTCATTGATCTTCTGCAGCAAGCAAATCAAGCTCTCTCTTTCAGTAATCAATGTATCTTCTGCATAACACAAATGAGTCTTCTTCCAATCTTGATGCCACAGTCTTTATATAGTCCAGCTTTTCAATTTAGGAATGATATAATCTCGGCAATAATCTCAGAGAATATTTTCTACTATTCCAATTTGTCTGTAAATAGCCTAATTATTAATGAAATAATTATTAAAAATGTTGATTTTTAAAACATGATTTCCCTGTGTTGTATGGCTTTATAACTAATAGGATTAGAGGAGGTACAAAAAAAAAAGGATACAAATATACCCCAAACACCAAACTCACTGTTGTTAAATTGACTACAGCTCATGGCAATCCAATATCTACTTTCTGAGGGTATACATTTTTAAAACAATATTTTGATTAGTAGTGCATACAAAAATTGTATACATAGTTTCACACTATCCTTCATTCATATTGTTTCACACAAAATGAACTTTGTAAAATTAATCACTGGTGAACTATATCCATCATTATCTTATCTTTTTAGATCCCCACAGTATATTTCCTATTTCCTTTACCCTTTTCCTCCCCTCACCAAATTTTGTGACCCTGTGATTTTTCCCCTGCCCACCCTCACCCATTTTCCTCTTGAGCCTCCATACATGGTTTATTAGTTATCCTTCTATTTTTACCAATGCAGTATATGTCCTTATGAGACTGAGTTAGTTCACTCAGCATAATGCTCTCCGGTTTCTCCCGTTACGTAACATTTTTCAGAATTATTGCTCCTGAGTGCTGCATAGTATTCATGTGAATGAATGTACCATAATTTCTTAATCCATTTAATTGTGGTTGGATATTTGAGCTATTTCTACATCTTTGCAATTGTCAATAATGATGCTATGAACATAGGTGTACAAATCTCCATTTGTGTCTCAGTTTCAATTTCCCTGCGGTATATTCCTGGTAGTGGAATAGCTGGATTGTATGGAATTTCTATGTTCAGCTTATTAAAGACATGCCAAACTGTCTTCCAAACTGGCTATACTATTTTTCAATCCCACCAATAGTGTATGGGGGTTCCTATCTCTCTATATCCTCTCCAACATCTATTGCTTTATGTCTTGTTAAGCTTTGCCACTGCTACTGGGATGAGATGGTGTTTCACTGTGATTTCTATTTGCATTTCACTTATTGCTGAGGCCATAAATATTAATAGGAGCAGACTGTCTCATCTTTGTCTCAGAGTGGCTCCTGGATTTGAATTACTAATCTTTTAGTAAACAGTGCAACATATAACCCACTACACAACTAAGGCATGTGTGCGTTCTCTCTCTCTCTCTCTAGATATA
>NW_006399815.1:5433489-5441130 GCF_000299155.1 Elephantulus edwardii
TATTGACATTTATCCAAGTTAATAGGGTTTCTGGAGGCATGTTATTTAGGAATTGGATGGCACTCCTGTTTCCAATATAAACATAAAGATCTAAAGTGAAATAGCAGAGAGGATGGATGTGGGAAAGACACAGGTGATGAGATTTAATTGAGTCCTATAATCAGTTAAACTTCTTGGCAGCAAACACAGGAGAAAATGGACTACAGAAGTCTAATGGTTTAATTAAGCACATTGGTTCCTCAGGAGAGAAAATATGCCTTTAGACTCTAATATCACAAACAGATTCCTCTATATCTCTTAAATTCATTTGGTTCCATCAACAGCGCTACAAACCCAGCCCAAATCATCACTACTTATTATTTGACTAGCTTTAGTAGTTTCAACCAGCATCAACTACAGACTTTAGCAGCCTCTGCTTCACAGGAGTAACATTTTTAATAAAGCAAATTTGATGACTTTTCATTGCTATTGGGATCAAATTCCAAATCCTGAGTGTTACATCCAAGACTCTGTATGACCTAGTCCTAGCCTAATAACAACATGCATTTCTTTCCTGTCTAGTCCATTCAGACTTATAGGAACCATAAAGAACACAGCTGCACGGCTCTAGATGGTTTCCTAGGCTTCAATTTTTACAGGAGTATATTGACCGGTCTTTTCTCCTAATAGAGGCTCCTGTACATGAACGAACATTTCAGTTAGTATCTAAGTGCTTAGACATTATCCCACCATGTTGTTGTTGTGTACAGTTGAGTCAGAACCAAATCATATAGGAGGAGCCTGCCCATCTTTCTCCCAAGGAGAAGCTGGTGGATTTGAATTGCTTCTTTTGGGGTTAGCAACACAACTTCTTACCACTAAGCTGGCTGTACATTGCATAGGAGGATAGTGTCCATCTTTTACCCAAGGAGCTACTGGAGAAAAGCTATCTCAACCAAAAAGCAGTGTAACTCGGTATGGAATATGCCCTCAGAATGCCATATGTTTATGTAAGTAAATAACAACAATTAAAGGATTGACAATGATGCAAACAGGTCTGTACCCAGCCATATCCTGTGCAATCCTCATCATCTGATCTACTTGAGCCCATTGTTAGAGTTGCTGTCAATTAACCTCATTGAGAGTCTTTCTCTTTCTTGCTGACCCTCTACTTTTCTAAGCATGTTCTTTACAAGGACTCATCCCTCCAAAAATGACCAAAATATGTTAAACAAAGCTCCACCCTCCTAACCACCAGGAGCACCACGGTTGCACATACTTCTAGACATATTTTTTGTTCTTTTTTCAGACCTTGAGATATTCAGCATTCTTCTTCAACACAACAACTTTAAGGTGTTGATATTTTTTCTTCTTTCATTTGTTCTTGTCATTGTCCAGCATTCAGATGCATACAAGTAATGCTAAAGCAAGTATTGGACTGAAACCTATGACACCTTCAAATAGTTAAGTCCAGCCCAGCACAAGAATAGACGGCATGTTTTATAAGCTCAATTATTCCACAGCTTTGTGCCCTTTCAAGCTCAAAACCAGAATGAATAGTTTACTTTAGGAAAACATGTTAGTGTTCACTTCTCTGGATTCTGCAAGCATTATAGCTGGATTTAGAAAAGAAAAGTTATTCAAGACAGTTGCCGAAATAGAGGACCTGTCCAGAGTTAGAACCTCAATCTGAAGGGTCTACATTTTCATGTAAATGCAGTTGATTATTTCCTCCACATTTTAAACACCAATTATTTATTTACAAAAAATATTTCTAATGCCCATTTTACAAATCACAAACACATTTGATTTAGAGATAGAAAAGGCAATTGGAAGTTTGTTTGGAGAGCAAATTGACCCCGAATAAACAAAGCACTTATAAAAAACAAAAATGAAGTGGGAAGCATATCACTATATGAACTCAAAATCTCCTACACAGCTATAATAACCAAAACAGCTTGTTGTTGTTGTTAGGTGCCTTCGAGTCAAGCATGACTCATAGCTACCCTATGAACAAAAGATCTGAACCCTGGTCTATTCTGTGCCATCCTCACACTTCCTAACAAACAAAAGCCCATTGTAGTAGTCACCTTATCAATCAACCTGGTTGAGGGTCCTCCTCTCCTTCACCAACCCCCACCCTTCCTAGCATCATGTCCTTCTCCAGGAAATCGCACTTAATCTTATTTGCTCTCTCTTACAGGTTACTGTTGGTTTCTCTCTAACTCTTTTTCAGAATTCTCTCCTCATCTCTGGTTCTGGCAAATTTGACTATGATATGCCTTGGTGTTTTCTTTTGCGGTTTATTCTATATGGTGTTTGCACAGCTTCTTTAATACATATTCTCTCACTCTTAATTATGCCTGGAAAATTTTATTCTAGAACTCTTTCTCGGTGCCTTTACCTGCTTCTTCTTGTTCTGGGATTCCGATTATGTGCATGCTATTCCTCTTGATGGTGTCCTATATTATTATTAGGATTCCTTCTTTTTAGCTCCTTTTTGATTCTGCTTTTTGTCCTAGCAGATCAGTGGTGACAATTCTATCTTCTCTTTTACCAGTTCTGGTTTCTATCTCTTCAATTTCGTTTATATGTTCCTCCAACATGTTGGTTTTCATATTCTGAATTGTGGTTTTTTGTTTTTCCAAGGCCTCTAATGTGTCATTTTTTAAAAAATTTGTATTGTCTTGAATTGTTGGGGTTTTTGGTTTTTTTTTTTTTTTTAGTTCCTCTTGGGTTTTGCTTGTAGAGTCCTACAATTCTTTGAGTTTTCTTTTGTTGTTGTTGTTGTTGCTATGTTCCGTCAAGTCATTGCGACTCATGGCGACCCTATGTACAACAGCCCTAAACTCTGCTCTGTCCTGTGCCAATTGCACTGTCTCTGACACTCCCATCCTGATTACTCAAGTCACTGAATCAATCCACCTCATAGAGAGCCTTCCCCTTCTGTGCTGTCCCTCCACCCTCCCAAGCATGATGTCCCTCTCCAAGGACCTGTCTTTCCTTACAACATGTCCAAAGTATGTTAGACAGAGCCTCAGAATCCTTGCCTCCAAGGAGCCACCCAGTTTAACCCTTTCCAGGATGAATCTGTTTGTTTTTCTAGCAGTACATGGTACCTTCAATACTCTTCTCCAGCACCACAGCTCAAAGGCATCAATTCTATCCTCCCTGGTCATTGTCCAAGTCTCTGATGCATAACAAGTGATTGCAAAGACCATGGCCCGTATCAGACACACCTTAGTCTCCAGAGAGACACTATTGCTCTTCAGTACTTTCGAGAGGTTCCTAACAGCACACTTTCCCATGGCAGTATGCTTTTTAATTTCCTGGCTACTGGTGCCAAGAGTGTTGACTGTGGAGCCAAGCAAACGAAAGCTGTGTACAATCTCAATCTCTTCACCATCCATCCTGATGCTGCCAATTGGCCCAGTGGTGAGAATCTTTGTCTTCTTGACATTGAGCCTCCATTCATATTGGAGGCTACAGTGCTTGAGCCTCTGCAGCAAGCACTTCAGGTCCTCCTCAGTTTCAGCAAGCAGGGTTGTGTCATCTGCAAAATGCAGATTTGTTAATAGATCTTCCACCAATCTTGACCCCACATTTCTCCTCCCGTATAATCTGTTCTGCATACAGGTTGAAAAGGTATGGAGATAGGATGCATCCCTGGCATACGCCCTTCCCAATTTTGAACCATGCAGTGTTCCCTTGCTCTATTCTGATTACTGCCTCCTGGTCCATTAGTTTCATATTAGAATGATCAAGTGTTCTGGGATTCCCATTCTTCTCAGAGTCAGCCACAGTTTGTTATGATCCACACAGTCAAACGCCTTTGCATAGTCAATGAAACACAGACATTCCTCTTGCATTCCCTGCTTTAAGCTAAGATCCATCTAACATCAGCTATAATATCCCTAGTACCACGACCCCTTCTAAGCCCAGCCTAGACTTCTGGCAGTTCTCTGCTGATGTGCTGTTCCAGTCATTTTTGGATAATCTTCAGTAGAATCTTGCTTGCATGTGAAATCAATGAGATTGTTCTATAGTTTCCACACTCTGTTGGGTCACCTTTCTTTGGGATGGCAACAAATATAGATCTCTTCCAGTCAGTTGGCCAGGTGGTTGTTCTCCAGATTTCTTGGCACAACTTGGTAAGCACGTCCAGGGCAGCATCTGTTAGCTGAAATATGTCAACTCATATACCATCTTTTCCTGGGGCCTTATTTTTTGCCATTTCCTTCAAAGCAGCCTGAACTTTTTTCATCACCATAGGCTCTTGCTCATATGTTGTTTCATGAAATTCTTCTGTGTCTGCCAATTCTTTTTGATACAGTGACTCAGTATATTCTTTCTTTCCATCTTCATTTAATATTTAATATTTAAAATAATTTAATGTTGAAAATATTTTAATATTTAAAATATCCTGGATCATTTAATATTCTGCTGAAAATATCCTTGATTATTGCAACTCGAGGTTTGAATTTGTTCTTCAGTTCCTTGAGTTTAAGAAATGCTGAGCGAGTTTGGCCCTTTTGATTTTCTGACTCCAACTCCTTGCACATTTCATTGTAATATACTTTGTCATCCCGTGAGTTTTCTTTTACCCATTGAAATTATTCAATCATTATTTTGGTTGATTGTTTTGGGTTGTTCTTTTTTAAATTCTGTGTGAGAAGTGCCATCAGACTTTCTGGCTTCAGGAAGTTTATTGATACTGTGTCACTTTTTGGGAGTGACATCTTGTTTTGGGTTTGTGTAAGGGGTTATGTAGTCTGCTTCTTTTGTGACATTGCATGGTAGAGATTTTCTATGCCTCAGGCCTTAGCAGGCTCTTGGTCTGAAAACCTTGGCTCAGTAAGTTATTGCTCCAGAGAAGGGCAGGGCAGGTACCCTGCCTGAGTTTCTCTCAGAACTTTTTAATCAAGGGAAGACTTACTTCATTTTGGGAGAGATACAGCCTGCGTGTTAGCAGTCTTCTGTGTCAGGCAATTGCTGCAGATAGGCTAGGTGGGTCCAAGGTAACCAGGGCTAAAGACAACTCAAGCTCTAGGAGAGGAGAGAAAATAAGATCACCTGTGATTTACTGTCCCTAGTGCAGTTCTGAGGGGTGGCAGTAGGTCATCCTTCATGTGATGGAATGTCCATATGCTAGGGCTGTGAGGGCAAGTTCTACAGGTGGTGGGGCCGGGGCATCCAGGTTGCTGGTGGTAGTGCCTGGATGGGTCTTCCAGGTGGCAAGTTCAGGAGTCTAGTTAGTGAAGTCAGGAGCCACCAGGGAAAGGAGCCAGGCTTCCAGGCAGAGGAGTCAGGGGCCTCCAGGCAGCAGTCTAGTGCTTCAGGCAGGAGAGCAGTTCAGGCCACACTAAACTTTTTAAGACAAATATCTAATTAATTGATTGGAACAGATCTATGGTTGCTTATGACACAGCAGCTGCTGCTATTGCCTCCATTTCATTCTTAACAATTACCAGTTTTCCAGCATTCAATCTATATACATTCCATGTTCCAATTGTCAAATGATATTTGTTATTGATTTTCCTCATTTCAACTGACTCCCAATCTTGGCTCTACTACTACACTACTAAACCTGTCTTCTTTGTTTAGTGTTCACAGAGTTTTCAAAGACCTGCTATTTAGAGAGTAGATGGCCCACCCTGCTTCCTAGTCTCTCTTAATCTCTCTTAATCTACACCAAAGCCTGTCTACTTTGGGTAACCCCTATAGCATTTGACACATCAGTGGCACAGATGTCAATATCACAGCAACCTCAAGTTATCTCAGTACAGAAAACTGGCAGGCAAGTGTTGCCCCACTTAGAGCAACATTCTCTCCAAATACAATTAAACTGGCCCTCAGCTTAGGCAACTTTTAAATACAAAGGCCCGCCAATCAGATCCTGTTTGCCTACACGAGAATTTTCCCACCCATAGCTGATTGTAAATGAAGTCAGAAACAGTTAGTCAGCTTACACTTAATTGTTAACACAATCAGAAATGCCCAACCACTTTACACCCAGCTTTCAAGTAAATAAAAAACCCTTTCCTTCCAGGATCAAACTACACCAAGCTAGAAGCTCTCCCTCAGGGAGGACCCAACTAATTGACTTTGAAATACAAGGGCCCAAAACTGTCTGGGTGTTTCTGGTGGGGATCTAGGAGGATAGGTGATGGTGGGAATGGATCAATGGTGATTGATTTTATGAAACCCGGTGTACAGGAATGATTGTTTGAAACATAATGTGAATGAAGAAATGTGTGGAACATGATGTACATGAATGAAACACAGTGTATATAAGTTTTGTTTGTAAACCAGTATAAAAGAAAAGAATAAAACAAAAACATTTTATATTAATAAAGATAGATGAAGTGCTAATACTAGCTTCATTAGGCATATTGGTTTTTTATTAAACGCAGTGATATTAAGGGTTTATTGTTGTTGTTGTTAAGCGCCATCAAGCCACAGGCGACTCATAGTGACCCTATGAAGGAGAGTCCTCGACACTTGGGTGTCTCTCATCCTCTCTCCAGGTTCATAGGCTTTCCCGGGGCAAGCTATTATGGAATTGGATGCCAATCCACCTTCCAAGCTTGTTTTAATCAGGGAGCTCCCCCCATCTCTCTGTCTGCATTGGGTAACCAACTATTAATGCATTTGACACATCAGTGTAGCAGTGTTCAGCCTCACAGAAACCACAAGTTACCGCTGTACGACCACTTGTACACCAGGGCTATATTTCCTAGAGGAATGTCTGAACAAAACCAATGAAAGACAGGCCTGAGGGCTGCAGATTAAAAGTCCATTAAGAGCTTAGTCTTCAAAATTTCTTTCCTTGCCATTGAATTTGACTTTGCTGGATGGGGATATGTGAATAGAATGTGTGAACATATCTACAAGGTTACTGGGTAGCCTTACCATTAAACTGAGTAGATCTAGCAGCAGAAGGAAGATCCTCACTGCCAGCAAAAGAGACAAGAGAAAGTAGCATGTCATTCAGGCTCCGAAATTTTTGTGCAGCTAGACCTAAAGCAGCAACAGCAGCCATTGCAGAGCAGAGAGCAAATATGGAGCTGACTGCTACCCCCAAGAGACAGAATTTGAGCTAGGCTAAGAGCCTTTGCCCAAGTTTATTGGACAACTAAAGTAGGGGTGAGCCAATACTGGCAGGACTGAGAACTTTGTATCTCTGGCCTAAAGCCCTGAGGCTCAAGGTTGAAGTACCCTCAAGGATCAAGGCTGAGGTACCTGTGGGCACATTTCTGAAGCTGTCCTGATGGTATTATGCTACTAAATGGAATTACAGCCCTTTCACATCTCCTAATATTGAACTGTGTGGCCTGTGAGCTATTGTAGTAGTGAATATTGGACATAGTACAACAGTCGAATTGGTGCTGGCATGGGCAGAAAGAGGTAAGGAAATGTGGGGTACATGTATGGCATCATGGCAATTAGGTTTATATTATGGGTGCTGTTGAAGGGACATTTCCTCTTTGTGGAATTGGTAAAGGTGAGGTATGGCCATCCCAAGTGGCCCTTGCTCTTTCTACAAATGCCAAACAGCCCTGAGGAATGAAGAAATCTATGGTACAACTATCAAGAATATAGACTTGAACTAAATGGCATGCCTGGATATAGTTTCTTAGGCTAAATATTTTAGTATTTTAA
>NW_006399815.1:5441230-5454456 GCF_000299155.1 Elephantulus edwardii
TTAAGTACTGCTGAAATGGAACTTAGAATATATTAAGAAAATGGACTTTTATATCTGTTAGACATGCTACCAACTTTATTTTTCCTCAACTTCATTTTGACAGAATATGGAGAGCAAATGATCAAGACTGAACTCTCAAGCAGATATTGCAGATATTTTATGTATGTTGAAAAAGGATTTATTTGCTTTATACACAAAAATTGTTAGCAGTAAGTGGATATTTAATGATAAAAATATGGTAGAATAGCTTGTACTTTTGATTACATTGAGATCTGAATTCTGAGCTGTAAGATTTTTCTAGAGCAGCAGGTTGGTACTGTTCAAGTGCTTGTAGCAGTAATCAGGCAGTGCAGAGCTGAGCTTTGGGAGATAGAAGAAAAAAAATTTGGCTTTGATAAGAGATTTGCTGGTTTCCACAGAATGTCTAGGTTTGAACAATGTTCAAAGGTACACAATTGGATTATGTGCTTTCAAGTTGATTTTGCCATTCTGATTATTACATAAATTATTTATGACTTACTTATTTTTTAATAAATATCACCTTTATCATAATCGACAGCACACCAGTAGCAATGACATATCTATTAAATGCTTCCTAAGTGTAAAGCTACATATTAAGGAGTTGACAGCATAAAAAACCACAGCTATGGAGAATCTTTTTTTTAAAGAGCACATTACAAATTTTATTTCCTTAAGCAAATAGTCTAGAGGACTCTTAAACAGAAATCTCTATTAAAAAGCCATTGAGTAGATGGGCAAAATATATACAATTAAAAATGGCTATCACTTAATTTTAAAAAGTATATACTTTTAAAACTAAATACTTATAAAGTTTATTTTTATTCACAACTATAATTCCATTATATTTTTATTGCCAGTCAAAGCACACACAGTAGATTTAGAAATGTTAATTATTTCCCCTCAAATAAACATTATAAGCACAAGTGGCATCCACTTCCTAAATAACATGCCTCTGGAAACTCTATGAACTTTGATAAATGTCAATAGTTGTAGAGGAGCTTCAGGTCTTTTGTTCATAGGATTACTATGAGCCGTGCTCAACTTGAAGGCAATCAACAACAAAAAAATATAAATATCTGGAAATTTGATGTTATAAAAACAAAGATCTGGAGATTGAGGTTTTATATTTATTTTGTGCAATAGAATTCTATTGTATTAAAAGTTTATATATCTATATCTTTATGTCTCCATTTATGTATTCTGGTGGCCTAGTGGTTAAAAGCTTCACTGCAATCCTGAAGGCATCAGTTCTAGTCTCTCTGAGAGAAGTATGGGCAATCTCTTCCCATGTGATTAACTGCCTCTAAAAACCCACTGGAGGATCAACTATGGGTTGGTTCCAACTCAAAGATGTTGTTGTTGATTGCTTTCAAAATATATACAAAATATAACAAAAATATGTAAAATCAGTTGTTGTCAAATTGTCCTGAGTTTGCACATATTTTGTTAAGTGCTAGTTAATCGCCTCCAACCCCTACCGACCCCAAGTATAACACAGTGAAACTTGCCTGGTCTTGTGTTATCTTCACAATCAACATATACAGATAATGACTTGAAGGCACCTAACAAGAACAACAACTGCCCATTTGTACAAAGAGTATGGCTAGAAAATATATAGGAAATGGTTAATGGTAGTTACTTCTGGCAAGCAGTTGATAGTTAATGAAAAACTCTGATCAGTTTTATTATGGAACTTTAAAAAAATTTAAAAGTGGAGATAATAGTTTAATGAAATAAGATACCATTTTCATTATTGACAATCATTAATTATAGTTAACTTTTGAATTCTTTTCATGCAAATCCTAGGAATAAGTAATATCATTAATAATTACATCTTTCTCCATGTTAGGACTCTTTTCTATAACAATAATTCATTATCCCATCTAAAATAAATAAATACAACAATTTCTAAATTATTAGTCATTGTTGTTGTTATGTACCATCAAGTCACTTACAACCCATAGTGACCCCATGTACAACAGCTCTGAATCCTGCTCTGTCCTGTGCCAACCTTATTGTCTCTGATGCACTAACCCCCCATTACCCCAGTCACTGATTCCGTCTATTTCATTGAGGGTCTTCCTCTCTTGTGCTTTCCATCCACCCTCCGGAGCATGATGTCCCTCTCCAAGGACTGGTCCAACCTTGTAACATGTCCATATTATGTCAGATGAAGCTTCAGAATCCTTGCCTCCCAGAAGCATCTTGGTTTAATCCTCTTTAGAATGAACCTGTTTATTCTCCTAGGAGTCTATGGTATATTCAATACTCTTCTCCAACACCACAGCTTAAAGACATCAATTCTTCTTCAATAATCCCTAGTCATTGTCCAGCTTTCTGACACATAGCAAGTAATTGTGAAGACTATGGCCTGAATTAGATACACTTTAGTCTCTAGATTGACATCATTACTGTTCAACATCTCGGATGATCTGTTCTGCATACAGATTGAAAAGGTATGGAGACAAAATACATATCTGACAGACCCCTTTCTTGATTTTGAACCATCCAATGCCTCCCTGCTCTGCTCTGACGACTGTCTCTTGGTCCAAGTATAGGTTTCGCATTAGCACGATCAAATGTTCTGGGGTTTCCATTCTTCTCAGAGTCAGCCACAGCTTGTTGTGATCCACACAGTCAAAAGCCTTTGCATAGCCTATGAAGCACAGATAGACATTCTTTTGGTATGCTCCACTTTCTGTCAAGATCCATCTAACATCAGCTACAATATCCCTAGTAACCACAACCCCTTCTAAGCCCCGCCTGGACTTCTGGCAGTTCTTTGCTGATATGCTGTTCCAGTCGTTTTTTTGATAATCTTCAGAAGAATCTTGCTTGCATGTGAAATCAATGAGATTGTTCTATAGTTTCCACACTCTGTTGGGTCACCTTTCTTTGGAACGAGAACAAATATCGATCTCTTCCAGTCAGTGGGCCAGCTGGCTGTCCTCCAGATTTCCTGGCACAACTTAGTGAGCACATCCACGGCAGCGTCTGTTAGTTGAAATAAATCAATTGGTATGCAGTCAACTCCTAGAGCCTTATTTTTTTGCCAATTTCTTCATAGCAACTTGAACTTCCTCCTTTATCACCATAAGTTCTTGCTCATATGTTATTTCATGAAATTCCTCTGTGTCAGCCAATTCCTTCTGATACAGTGACTCTGTGTACTTCTTCCATCTTCTTTTTATACATCCTGGATCATTCAACATTCTACCCACCTATGCTTAAGTATTGCCACCCGTAGCTTGAATTTGTTTTTCAACTCCTTCAGCTTAAGAAATGCTGAGCGAGTCTGGGCCTTTTGATTTTCTGACTCCAGTTTTCTGCACATTTCATTATACTATCTTGCTTTGTTGTCCCGAGCTACCTTTTGAAATTTTCTACTCAGCTCTTTTATTTCTTGATTTCTTCCATTAGCTGTGGCTTCTCGGCACTCTAAAGCAATACTCAGAGTCTCATCTGACATCCATCTTGGTCTTTTCTTCTTCTTCAGCCTTTGTAATGATCTTTTGTATTCTTCATGGATTATTTTCTTGATATCCTCCCAGAGCTCATTTGGTCTATGCTCATTGGTGCTCAAGGCCTCAAACCTGTTCCTGAGATGGTTTTGGAGTTCGAGTGGGATAGACTTAAGGTCAAATCTTGGTTCCTGTGGACTTGACTTAATTTTACTCAACTTCAGCTTGAATTTGCATATGAGTAGTTGGTGGTCTGTTCCACAATCAGCACCCGGCCTGGTTTTCACTGCTGATATTGAGCTTCTCCAGCAAATCTTTCCACAAATGTAATCGATTTGATTCCTATGCATACCATCAGGTGAGATCCATGTGTATAGCCTGTGTTTATGTTTCTTATAAAAGGTATTTGCAATGAATAAAACATTGAATGTGCAGAACTCTATCATTCTATCTCCAGCCTCATATTTCTCACCGAGCCCATGTTTTCCAGCTACTGATCCTTCTTCCCTGTTCCCAACTTTTGCATTTCAGTTGCCCATTATTATTAATGCATCTTGAATGCATGTTTGACCAATTTCTGACTGCAAAAGTTGGTAAAAATCTTCTGTTTCCTCTTGTTTGGCTCTAGTTGTTGGTGCATATATTTGAATGATAGTAGTATTCACTGGACTTCCTTGTATGCGTATGGATATTATCCTGTTGCTCACCACATTGTATTTCAGGATAGATCTAGAAATGATTTTTTTAATTATGAAACCAACCCCATTTTTTCTCACCTTTTCATCCCCGGCATAGTAAATCTGATTCAAAATGTTCCATGCCAAGCCATCTCATTTTGCCAATACCTAGTATGTCAATATTTATGCGTTCCATTTCTTTCTTAACAATGTCCAATTTTCCTACATTCATGCTTCTCACACTCCACGTTCCAATCACTAGTGTCTCCTTACAGCTGTTTCTCTTTCTCCATGTTTCCATTTCTAAGATCTCAGTTTCAATTGCCATGTCTGTTAGTCCAAATGATAATCTAAGTGTGCTCTTTTGTACATAGGGTTTTCAAAGGCCTGTAATTTCAGAAGTGGATGGTCAATCCTTCTTCCTAGTCTGTCTCAATTTTTTGCTAAGAGTACTGGTAGACTAGTTACAAGAAAGGAGAAATCAGAAGTGTCCCAAATGTTTGATCTTCTATATACAACTCCGTAATTTCCGACATTAACTGTTCCTCCTTCAGTCAGTTACTCCACTCCCTTGGTTTGCTGCAAAGTCTCACATAGACCCAAACCCATCAGGGGAATGACTCACGTGACTGTGGGTGATGCTGGCTGGTGTTTCAGAGACTAGTGAAAGATACAGACTTTCAGTTGTGGTGCAGCTGGATGGTGCATCCCAGTGTCCGAAGGAAGCCAGTGTCTCAAAAATTATTGTTGTTCTTGTTACATGCCATTGAGTCACCTATAATTCATAGTGACCCTATGTACATAGTGACCCTATGAACCCTGCCCTATCCTGAGCCAATCTCACTGACCCTATTACTCCAGTTACTCCCATTACCCCAGTTACCATGTCAATCCATCTCATCCAGGGCCATCCTTTCAGTGCTGTCTCTCAACCTTTCCAAGTACGATGCCCTTCTCCAAGGACTGGTCTTTCCTGACCACATGTCCACAGTATGTGAGAAGGAGCTTTAAAATCCTTACTTTGAAGGAGAAACTTGATTTTTCACCCTCTTTAAGACAGACCTGCTTGTTCTGTTGGTGGTCCATGGCATATTCAATACTCTTCTCCAGCATCTGAGAGCTGGACAATGAATAAGGATGACAGAAAAAGAATTGAAGCTTTTGAGCTTTGCTGTTGGTGAAGAGCACTGAACATCCTATGGATGGCCAAGAGAATGAACAAATATATTTTGGAGACAGTGCAGATGGAGTGCTCTTTGGAGGCAGGAATAATGGGGCTTCATTCACCTTACATACTTTGGGCATGTTGCTAGGAGAGGTTATTCCTTGGAGAAGGGCATAACGCTGGAAAGGGTAGAAAGTTGGAGAAGGAAAGACCCTCAACTAGGTGGATTGGCACAATGACTGTGGCAGTGGGCTTTTCTGTGTTAGGAAGTATGAGGATGGTACGGGATAGAACAGGGTTTATATCTTCTGCTTATAGGGTCATTATGAGTCGTACTTGACTCAACAGCACCTAACAACAACAGATTCTCCAGCACCACAACTTGAAGGCATCAATTCTTCTTCTGTCATCCTTAGTTATTGTCCAACTCTCTGATGCATTGCGAGTAATTGTGAATACCATGGCCTGATTCAGGCACACCTTAGTCCTTACACTGTCATCATTATTGTTTAGCACTTTGGAGAGGTCCCTGACAGCAGACTTCCCCAATGTAATTAGTCTGCTTGTGCTAAGAATGGTGATTGTGGACCCAAGCAAGCTGTAATTGTTAACAACCTCAATCCCTTCTCCATTTATCTTGGTGCTGCCATTTGGCCCAGGGGTGAGAATCTTTGTTTTCCTGATATTGCACTTCAATGCATTTGAAGACTAAAGTCCTTTACCTTCTGCAGCAAACAGCTCAGGTCCTCTTCAGTTTAAGAAAACAAGGTTGTATCTTCTGCCATAATGTCGGTTGTTGATGAGTCTTCCTCCAATACTGATGATGTCACATTCCAAAAGTTAGGATGAGGTTCAAATTCTCTGTGCATAGGGTCACTAGGAGTCATACTCGACTTGAGGGCACCTAACAACAACAATAGTCAGCAATGTTCTCAGGCACACTGGACAAAGACACTCATCCTTTAGACTAGAAATGAAACCAGTTTACCACATATTTATGATGAGTTCTCTTGAGGAACAAAAACAGTAAAAAAATAAATACACACACATACAAAAATATCAAGGGAAAAGTTTATGTAGTTGTAAAGGCTGGAAAATTCCAAAGCCATGAATCAGGATGAAGGGTTCCTCTGGCTAATGTAGAGGCAGGAGCTGATGAACTGAAAATAATGGCAGATGGCTGACTCATGGAATCAGAAGAAGCTGATAAGTGTGGACTCATGCCCAAGAACTGAAGGTCAAAGGGTGATGAGTCAGGTGCAGGATCAGGAAAGAGTGAGCTTTGTCAGAATGGCGACATATATTGGAAGCAGACCACCCTCTCCCCACAAGAAACTCCTATGTCAATTGATTGCTTGGTTACATCAAGTCACAAAATGGAAACAATTACATTATATCTGCCAAATTACTGAGAACTGTTGCCTACCAAAATTGACACATAAACTTGACCATCATACTGTGCACAGGTAATTGACATCACACATGGCAAATGAGTGGTATAGATGAGTTTCAAAACCAAATCTTTTATAACAGAGCATTTATTTCTTTACACTATTCTTTACAGCCTATTCATCAACAGAACGAAATCATAAAAGTTCAATGACTTTTCCTGCTACCACTTCCAAATCCATTCTTAATCTCCTTTATTCTCATTTCAGGTAACTTAATTGAATTGTAACACAATTGGTCTCTGGCTCTGATTTCTTCCTGATTCCTTAAAGACTTTATTCAATCAACCACCCCAATCTTTCCTTTATGATCAGTCTTCCTTTAGAAGAGATTTATCTTTCAGTATAAATATACATATCTCTTCTTTTAACCCTCATGTTTCTTCAACCAGAATGTCTATGATTTCTTACTTCTATTACCCTCAACTCTTTACAAAGTGTTTTCTATTTACCTTACACTCCTAATGAAAAGCCTATTGCAGAGCAAGGGAACATCTGTTGCTGTGTATCATAGAGTCGGAACTGACCCATAGCTGACCCTCTGGTGCATTTTCAGAGGCAGTAGTAAATTGCATAGGAGGAGTCTGTCCATCTTTTTCCCATAGAGCACCTGGTGGCCTTAACCATGTGCCTTTGGGACTGCAGCATTGCTTGTTGCCACTAGATCTCCAGAGCTAAGGGAACATTACACGATTTAAAGTTAAGGGAGTGCGCCAGGGTTGTATTCTCTCTCCATTCATACTCAATCTGTATGCTGAGTAAATTATTTGAGAAACTGGACTCCATGAGAGAGGAATGTGACGTCAAGATCAGAGGAAGATTAATCAACAATCTGTGCTATGCAAATGACATAACCTTGCTTGTTGAAAGTGAGGATTTGAAGTACTTGTTGGAGAAGATTAAAGAACACAGCCTTCAAAATGGATTGCATCTCAAAGTTAAAAATACAATGATTCTTACCACTGGACTGATAGGCACCATCATGACAGATGGAGAAAAGATTGAAACTGCCAACAACTTCATCTTACTTGGATCCACAAGCAACACCCTTGGTACCAGCAGTCAGGAAATCAGGATATATTGCATTGGGAAAGTCTGCTGTCAGGGACCTCTTCAAATTATTGAGGAGTAATGATATCAGTTTGAGGACTAAAGTGTGCCTGATTCAGGTCATAATCTTTCTGATTCCTTGCTGTGAATTTGAGAGCTGGACAAAGAATAAGTATGAAGGAAGAATTGATGCCTTTGAGCATTGGAGCAGAGTGCTGATCATCCCACAGAAGATGGCCAAGAGAACAAACACTTGTGTTTTGGAGAGTGTGAACCAGATTGCTCTTTGGAGGCAGAGGTGATGAAGCTTTTCCTCACATACCTAGGAGGGGCTATTCCTAGCAGAGAGACATTATGCTCAGAAAGATAGAGGGTTAGCAAAGGAGAAGAAGATCCTCAATCATATAGATTGCCATGGTGACTGCTGCAATGGGCTCTAATGTGTCAGGAAGTGTGAGGATGGCACAGGATAAGACAGGGTTCAGATCTGTCGTCTGTAAGGTTACTATGATTCATACTCGAACTGAGGGCACCTAACAATAACAAGCCACCAGAACTCCTGGAGACGGTTAAACCGGGTGGCTCATTGGATGCAAGGATTCTGAGGCTTTGTCAGACATGCTTTGGACATGTTGTAAGGAGGGACCAGTACTTGGAGAAGGACATCATGCTTGGGAGGGTGGAGGGACAGCACAGGAGGGGAAGGTCCTCTATGAGGTGGATTGATTCAGTGACTGGAGCAATCAGAATGGGTGTATCAGAGACAGTGCGATTGGCACAGGACAGAGCAGAGTTTAGGGCTGTTGTACATAGGGTCACTATGGGTCGCAAGCGACTCGATGGCACAAAACAACAACAACATATTCAATAAAATTTTACTTGAATGTGACATTAACGAACATAGCTCTCATTACCGTCAAGTCAGAACTGATCCATAGCTGATCTCCACTGAGATTCCAAGGCTGTCAACTGTACAAGATTGGTTATCTTTTCCCCAAGAAGACCCTCTTGGATGTGAACCACTAGAAAGGTTAGTAGTGCAACCCCCTATGGAGTAGGTAATCAGAGCTCCACATATTAATGATACATTTAGATAATGTCTGCATTCTGTTAAATAGCCTTCCTCCAGAAAGGGCATGTATATGGATTTCTTCCAGTCTGCTTTCTTCTAAACTTATTGGCATAGATAAGGAGCACTTGTTGAAACATTTCAACTGGTATTCCATAAATTTTTGGAGACTAGTTTTCAGCTATTGCCTTGAAGATAATTTTCTTCATCTAGTATCACTGGTTTTTGATCATATGCTACCTCCTCAAATGACTATCAACCAATTCGTTTTGGTAGTATGATCTGTATCCATATTCTTTTGATGGTTCTTGGATCATTCACCATTTCATCCATTGTTGTTTTTAGATGCTGGTAAGTTGAGTATGACTTACGGTGACCCTATAAGCAGCATATCTGGATACTATCCTATTCTGCGCCATCCTCATCATAACTTACACACTTGAGCACATTGCTGCAGTCACTGTGTCATTCATCTTATTGAGGTCTTTCTCTCTTTTGCTGACCCTCCACTTTTCTAAGCATGATATACCTCTACAAGAAATATCCTCTCCAGCAATATATCCAATGTATGAGAGATGAAGGTTTGCCATCTTTTCCCTCAAGGAATACTCTGGCTACACCTTCTCCAAGACACATCTGATTGTTCTTTTGGAAGTCCCTGGGATATTCAGTATAATTCTTCATTACCACAACTCAAAGGCATCAATTTTTCTTCTGTCATTCTTATTCATTGTCCAAATCTCAGATGCATAGCAAGTTATTGAAAAGACCATGTCTTGAATCAGTCACACTTGATTTTCAAACTGCATCATTGCTCTTCAGTATTTTGGAGAGGTCCCTGAAAACAGACATGCTCAAAGCAATATGTCTCCTGATTTCCTTACTGCTGGTACTAAGGGTATTGATTGTGGATCCAACTAAGAAAAAAACCATTGACAGCTTCAATCTTTTCTCCACCTATAATGGCATTGCCTATTGTCCCAGAGGTAAGGACCTTTCTTTTCTTGATGCTGAGATGGAATCCATATTGAATGCTTAGTTTTTGATCTTCTACAACAAGCAAGGTTTTGTCATCTGCATAATGCATGCTGTTGATGAGTCTTCCTCTGATCTTTATGCCACATTCCTCTTTATAGAGCCCAGCTTCATTAATTATTTGGACAGCATATAGATTTAATAGGTTTGGAGAAAGGATGCCCTGTGACACACTCTTTCTCATTTATACCATGCAGTGTTCCCTTGTTCCATTCAGATAACAGCTTCTTGGTGTAGGTATAGATTTCGCAGTCAAATACTTTTGCATAGTCAATAAAACATAGATTGACATTCTTCTGGTATTCACTTCACTGCTCTCAGCCAGAACTCATCTGACATCAGTGATCTCCCTGGTGCCATGGCCTTTTCTAATCCCAGATTGAATGTCAGACAGTTCTACCAATGTACTGTTCTAGCCATTTTTATATAATCTTCAGCAATAATTTGCTTGCATGTGATACTAATGATGTTATTCAATAATTTCCATATTCTGTTGGATCACCTTTCTTGGGAATGAAAACAAATAATGGATCTCTTCTAGCCAGTTGACTAAGCAGCTGTACTCCAAATTTCCTTACATAGACTGGAGAGCACATCTAGGATTGCATTTGTTAATTGAAACATGTCAACTAGTATCCCATCTATTCTCTGGGCCTTAATTTTTGCCAGTGTTTTCAACACAGCTTGAATGTCTTCCTTTGGTTCTTGTTCATTTAGTATTTGTTTGAATTTTTTCAGTGCCAACTAATTCTTTTTGGTACAGTGATTCTGTGTATTCCTTTTCTCTTCTTTTGATGTTATAAAACTCTATTTTACCTATAGACTGTCAATGTTGCAATTCAAGGCTTGACATTTTTCAGTTTTTGAAACCTGAAATATATGCTAAACATATGTTTTCCTTTTGTGTTTCTAACGGCTTATTTTTGTACATTTCATTTATAAATTTTTGCTTTGTATTCTCAAGCTCATCTCAGAGATCATTAGTTTCACTGTTTTACATCATCATTATTGTTAATAGGGTCACTATGAGTTGTGCTTGACTTGAAGGCAATCAACAACAACAAAATCATTTCTTCCACTCATTTTATCATTGAATTGTAAGTTTTAGAGTCTCTTCTGATATTCATTTTGACCCTTTCCTCTTTTTAATGACCTCATGCTTTTTTACGCACAATACTTTGGTGTCGTCTTGTAACTGTCTGGTCTTTGGACTTTAATGCTCAATGCTTAAACATACTCCCAAGATGGTCTCTAAGTTCAATGTGGAAATACTCAGGATTATTTGTTGTTGTTAGGTGCCCTTGAGTTGAGCACAACTCATAGCGACCCTGTGAACAGTCAACATAAAACTTTCCCTATCCTGTGCCATATTCTTCATCTCTGAGACACTAGACCCCATTGCTGAAGTTGCTGTGTCAATCCATCTCATTGAGGGTCTTCCTCTCCTTCCCTGACCCTCCTTCTGTCCAACCATGATGTCCCTTTCCAAGGATGTATTAATGAATTTGGTAGGCTAGTTTAGGAAGGTGAGGATAAAATATGGAAACCAACTCCTAAATCTCAACAGTAGTATCCAATAAAAGTATCCAATTTATTTTATTATTTAATCATGCATTTGTTTATATTTCTTCCATTCATGAATTATTAATAGGTAATGAGACTAAGACTAGAGGAAGAAGATATAATTTATACTCTTTTGTCAGAGACCCAAAGTACCAAAGAGCAATGATGTCTGCCTGGACACTAAGGTGCACCTGATACAGTCCGTGGTCTTCGCATTTACTTGCTGTTCATCAGAAAACTGGACAATGACTAGGGATGATAGAAGGAGAATTGATGCCTTTGAGTTGTGGTGCTGCAGAAGAGTATTGACTGCTAGGAGAACAAACAAGTTCATCCTGGAGAGGGTGAAGACAGGCTGCTCCTTGGAGGCAAGGATTCTGAAGCTCTGTCTGACATACTTTGGACATATTGCAAGATAGGATCTGTTCTTGGAGAGGGATGTCATGCCTGGGAGGGTGGAGGGACATGGCAGGAGAGGAAGACCCTTGATGAGATATATTGATCCAGTCACTGGGGTAATAAGGATAGGTGTGTCAGAGATTGGCACAGGATAGAGCAGGGTTTAGGTCTGTTGTGCATATGGTCACTATGAGTTGCAGGGGACTCGATGGCACATAACAACAACAACAACAACAACAACAACAACAACATACTTTAGAAGTGTTTTCATGAGAAGCCAGTCCCTGGAGAATGGAACATCATGGTTGGAGTCCATGGGAAAAAGAAGACCTTCACTGATACAGTGATAGCAGCAGTGTACTCAAGCACAGCAGGGGCTGTCAGAGTGATAGGATAGGGTAGGATTTCATCCATTTAAACCCCGGGTCACTGTCAGTTAAGACTCAAGAACACCTAACAAGAACAACAACAATAACAATCCTTATTCCACTGACCATTGTAGAACCATTAAGGGAGTCTGTTAAAGGTATCTGTCTGTCCACTCTGATAGCTTTTACAGACTTAGGTAAAAACTTCTGAGTCAATTCTTTATGACACTCAGGGATACTGTGTTAGTAATATTTTCTATGATGTCTGGTTGTTGTTAGTAATAAGTGCATTAACACATGAACAGTGCTAAATACTGTACCTTTTAGAATGTAAATACTAGATCTATTGTAGTTATGATAATAAGGATAACAGTAATACTTTATAGCCTTTCCTTGACTACTACTTATTATTAAGTTTCCACTCAAGGTAAATTTCTTCTGGAAATTTTTTCTCTCATACTTTCCCTTCTAAAATATAAGTCCTTCCTCAGATATTTCTTGCCTTTGTTTCTACCTTTTTGTGAATTTCTGTAAATTCTTTTCAATCCATATATTCCCAGAACCACAGCAAAATGGTCAATGGCTATGAAATAGTAACCTTCTGTTGTTGGTGGTGGTGGTGTTATGTGCCATTGTATTGCCTGTGACCCATATTCCCTGATGCACAATAGTTCTGAACCCTGCCCTATCTTGAGCCAGTCTCACTGACTCCAACACACCTCTCCCTTTATCCTTGTTATGGTGCCAACCCAACTCATCCAGGGTCTTTCTCTCTTGTGCTGTTCCTCTACCCTTCTAAGCATGATGCCCATCGCCAAGGACTGCTACCTATTGGCCATGTGCCCAAAGTATGTAAAATGTTGTTGTTATGTGCCATCGAGTCGCTTGCAACTCATAGCGACCCTATGTACAACAGCCTTAAACCCTGCTCTATCCTGTGCCAATCGGACTGCCTCTGACACACCCATCC
>NW_006399815.1:5456216-5470328 GCF_000299155.1 Elephantulus edwardii
GAAATTCAGATGGGATGAACTCAAAGTCATATTTGGCTCCTGTGGATTTGGTTTAATTTTCCTCAGCTTCAGCTTGAACTTGCATATGAGCAGTTGGTGGTCTGTTCCACAATCAGCACCTGGCTAGTTATCACAGCTGATACTGAGCTTCTCCAGCAGTTTTTTTCCACAGATGTAATCGATCTGATTCCTATGCATACCATCAGGTGAGATCCATGTGTATAACCTGCATTTATGTTTCTTATAAAACTTATTTGCAATGAATAAGTCATTGATTGTGCAAAATTCAATCATTCTATCTCCAGCTTCATTTGTCACCAAGTCCATGTTTTCCAACTACTGATTCTTCTTCTCTGTTCCCAACTTCCTTGCTTCCAAGGAGAAGCTTGGTTTTTACCTTCTTCAAAACAGACTTGTTTTCTTGGTGGTCCATGGTATGTTTAATACTCTTCTCCAGCAGCATGTCTCAAAGGCATCAATTATTCTGTCATCCTTAGTCATCATACATCTCTCTGATGCATAGCAATGATTGTAAAGATCATGGCCTGGATCAGGTGCACCTTAGCTCCTAGACTGACATCATTGCTCTTTAACAGTTTGGAGAGGTCCCTGACAACAGACTTGCCCAATGCAATGTGTCTTTTGATCTCCTGACTGCTGGTGCTAAGAGTGTTGATTGTGGAGGTGAGCAACATGAAATTATTAAGATCACAGTCAAAATAAATGCATATAACATAGTCCACAATGACAATGTTCTACACTTCACATTTGTTGTTTTTAGGTGCCATCAAATCTAGCATAGTGACCCTATAAACAACAGATCTGAACCCTGTCCTTCCCTGTGCCAACTCACAACCTCTGACACACTCAAGCTGACTGCAACAGTCAGCAAGTCCTTCTCCAAGGAATGGATAGCCTCATTCCTTCTCCTAGCGACCTGCTCAAAGTATGTGAGACAAAGCTTTGCCAAACATGCCTCTGATAAGCACTCTAGCTACACCTTCCCTATGATATAGCTGTTTGTTCTTTTGGCAGTGCATGAGGGCTTCAGTAATCTTCTTTAACACCCCAACTCAAAGGCATTACCTCCCCACTTCTGTCATCCTTATTTATCGTCCAACTTTCAGCAGCATAGCAGGGGATTGAAAAGACCATGGTCTGAATAAAATGTACCTCAGTTCTCAAACTAACATCTTTGCTCCTTAGGAATTTGGAAAGGTCCTTCTTGACTACAGACTTTCCCAGTGCAACATGTCTCCTGATCTCCTGACTGCTGGTACCGAGTTTATTGATTATGGATCCAAGTAAGATGAAATCATAGACAGTATCAAGCTTTTCCCCATTTAAATGATGTTACTCATCAGTCTAGTGGTGAGAATTTTTGTTTTCTTGATGTTGAAATGTAATCTATCCCATGAGAAGTAAACTGGGAACTTGAAACCTTGTTCGGAGGCATCTAAGATGTACTCATTGATTTCTCTCTGTCTGAACCAAAGAAGAGTGAATAAAATGAAAGGCATTTGGAAACAATTAGGCTTTAGCACCAGAGAGACCTCATGATCTTCAACTTTCATAACACTAAAACAAATAGATGGTGACCAACCACCATTGTTGACCGTTCTGAAAAGGATTTCCATGGAAGGTCCTGAGTAGAGTGAGAGATAAATGTATAATAAAATATCACATTTAAGTCCTGAGTTACTGGTCTGAGGAGATTGGTGGAACCACCAAGATTAAGACCTCTAGTTAACTTTTGATCCTGGCTCTGAATTCACCCCTGTGACACAACTTGTAGTCAATCAATTGAAGATCTACAAGGTAAACATTAACATTAGAGAAATCCTCAGCCTTTACAACAATCAACCACACAGGATCACAAGGGCAGAATTCGCACAAGGACAAGACTCAGACGGTAGAAAGAGAACGGATAAAAGGGTGCAAGGAAACAAAGAGAGATGGTGGGACGATATGGGGATTGTAACGAAGTCCATAAAACAAAATATGTATGAATGGTTGAACGGAATACCTGTAAACTGCCTTGTAAACTTCTACTCGTTTCTTAAAACAGTAATTTTAAGAACTAAATTGATTGCATCTGAAAGTATTTATTCTTCACAAGTCTGGCAACACTAGGCAACATTTAAGGAAATTGAAGCCAGCCATCAAGTCTTTCTCAGGATGACAGGTTGGCTTCAAAATTAGCAAATTTCTTCTTAAAAAAAAATACTTCTAAATAAATCTAAATTTGGAGAGGAAAGTTGTAACGGAAGTGTTAAAAGACAAAGTCACTTTTAACACTCTATTGATAGTTTCCCAAAGGAAGTACTTTTAAAGGATTACACTTTCCCTCTGCTTCTGTCCAGTGTCCATTTAGTAAACAGTTAATAATAAGCCGAAAGATACTCAAATTTCCAGGAAAAAAAAAAATCATCTGTAATCCTAACTCACATTGCTTTCTGCCCCATTTCTCTGTGGAGGTGTAACCAACCATAGAGGCTAGAAGAGCTTCGTGGTGCTTTTTTTAAATTCTTGGATTTTGGACCCAACCATTTGCCTTTTGACATGTAAGCAATTTCCAAGCTCCCCCTTCTCTTGATTAAAAACTATTAAGTCCCTCTGATGAGAAGAACCCTTCAAGGCTCTCCAGACTTCATTTAACCTCCTTTGGTTCCTGAAGGGGTGACGCCTGCCTGGACTGCTCAACAGGCCGGTCCCAGACCCAGAGTGCTCCCCGGGGGTGGGGGGGGGGGGGGGGGGTGGCGGCTCTTCCAGATGCCTAGGAGAGGGTGAGCGCATAGCGCCCACGTTTCCACACCCACCTCCTGCCCAGTCCCCTCCCCTTTCCAAAACACAGACCCTCGGAATGCTCCCATTGTTAGCAGCGTCTATCACTCTGTGGACCGGGTGACATGAATGGATGGGCTGGACACACCTTCTAGCCTCTCAGAGAGAGAAAAAAAAAATCCAGTTTAGATCTGCCTAGAAAGCAAGAGACTCCCTAGGCGTCTCCAGAGACACCACGCAAACCAGAGAAACGCACAGCTTCCCTTCCTACCATCATCACTCCTCCTAGGCTAAAGAAAAAAAAAAAAGATATATACATATATAAATCCCAAGCCTCCTGGCACCTTCTGGCCCTCGCCTCCCCTCTGGGTTCAGCGCGCCCTCAGCCCTGCGGAAGGCGTCGGCCGGAGTCAGCGCACCGCCCTGGTGCGGGGAGCGCGAGCGAGAGGGGGACGCGCACTATGCTCCCCAGCGCCGTGGCCGCCCACGCTGGAGCCTACTGGGACGTGGTGTCTTCCTCTGCTCTCCTGAACCTGCCCGCAGCGCCGGGCTTTGGCAACCTGGGCAAAAGTTTCCTGATCGAGAACTTGCTGCGGGCCGGGGGCGCCCCGCCGCCGGGATTGCAGCCGCTCCTGCCCCACAGCCCAGCGGTTGCCGTGGCCGCCGCGCAGGTCCGGACCCTGCCTGCCAGTCCTGTTCCCCTCAAGCTGTGCCCTGCGGTGGAGCAAGTGAACCCCGCCGGGGCGCCCTACGGCTCGCGGTGGGCTTTTCAAGTCCTTGGCCCCTCAGCGGAAGGCGCCAGGCTGTCGGGCCGGGCTCCCGCAGACCGAGACTGTACCTTTCATCCTTCAGCCCCAGGTGAGCCAGCTCCCTGCCTGATCTGAGCACCTGGCATCCATCCTTTAGTAGGGCGGCTCCTAGGGCTGGGCGCCTATGCACAGGCTCTTCAGCGGGCTCCTAGGGCATCTGGACCTAGGGCATCTAGTGCAGGTGCTACTTCGGGACTGAAGAGGGTCCACTAGTTCTTGTGATTCTTCCTCCCCTGTCCCGTACCTGTCTGCCTCCCTGTTTAAAATATTGCCTCCAACAAACATACGCCTACCTTGCCTTTCTGATCTTTATAGGGACCTTCTGGTGCCATCCTGTTGTTTCGGCCTGAAAGGGCAGCCTCAGACTTGAGCTCTCTGGGTTGTTTGGGCCAATTTCATGTATTTCCCAAACTCAGCGTTGCCCAGTAGGACAGCTCTTCTCTCCAAGGCCGCGCCCGAACCAGCTCCCTCGAAAGTTCTTGGGAAGAACTTAAGCGTAGCCCACGTTGGGGGCCTCTCAAAAACTGTTGCCAGTGTCTGGGCCATTCAAGAACGCGCACAAAGATCTTCCAAAAGAGAGTTGCGCAAAGTTTTTATTCCCCCCCCCCCCCATGGCTTATATTTTGGAGACCTTAAGGTGCAAAGAAATCACGACACACTTTTTCTAACTATTCAGCTGAAACGATTGAATTGGCAGCAGAATAGGTGGTACACCGAGGGGATTTTAAATAAATGGGGACAGAAAAGGACAGTTTGAGTTTGTTATAATTATATATTTGTAACCTGACCAGAAGGACGGAGAAGAAAAACACAGACAATCTAGTTTATCCAAAGTTTATGGAAAGCTTGCCGCAGTTGGCAATGAAAAAAAGGTTGATGCAGTTGGGCTGTTGATCTCAGGGACTGAGATCCACTCTGGTTATCCTTCTTCTTATTATTATTATTAATTTTCTTTCTGTGTCCTCAGACGATTTTAATTCATTCTCTTTGTCCCAATGGGTTAAGTTGTCTAAAACACTTTTTTAGCAGATTGTCTCAGCAAACTGCTGGATCAAATTTATTGCTAATGAGTTTAAAAGAAGTTAACATGTTTAGAACCTGCCCTGCTCTTTTATTTTTGAATAGTTGCTAACAGCATGGAACAAACAGAATTTAATTACAAGAACAGCGACCTCATCCAAATAGTGTTAAGTCTAAATTCAAGAAAGCCTTTTGTACACTGACAGAAAGAATATAGGATCAAGGGAAATTTTTCGTGTCTTGGAAATTTGGACTTAGGTCTTTTGGAAGTATTAGGAATACTGCTGTTCTTTTGTGCCCTTATAAACTATATAAAACATGGTCAAGTAGAAAAGAGTTAGTAAATAATTAATGCCTTTCAAAAATAACATTTTAAAGAGCATTTGTCAATTTGCCTAACCTTTGGTGAGCATTATGCTCATTGAAGTTATTTTTTAATAATTTTTAAGTGGTTCCTGATTATGATTGACTATTCATTATTGGAAAGTTACTGGACTTTTATCTTTGTAGATGTTACAGATTATATTAAAGTAAATGAAACACAAATAAAGTGCCACTGTTTCTCAACCTTTAAAAAGAATTCATATGCCTGATAATCTAATCCAAAAGATTGCAATTAATGGGTAAAGGACTTTCTAACTACAGTGTTTTTGTTCTCAAGGACATACTGATTCTTGTACACTTAAAGTGTCCAAATTAAAGGTGATTTCTTGAAAATTAAGCTGATTTAAAATATGTTACCCTTTGATATATTTTAAGCATCTATTTTGCTAAATATTTAGTCAATCTTCATTAAAGAATTAATATTCTTATAGTTTCCAATTTTTATTTGAACAATATTTTTACTTTTAGTAAAATTGTGTTTAGAGTTGCATGTAATATTTGAGACTAGAAAAATATCTACAGAATACTCAAATAATATAAATTTGTACCCACAAATATTCTGCTTACAAATATCATTTACACTAATTTATTTTTGTAGTTTAACTGAGAATGATAGTTCTGAATCATCAAATGTGGGAATTCTTTCATAATGTTGTATAATTATGAAGTTATAATGAGTGCCAACAACTTTATGTATCACCTGGAAATTACACGAGGATGAAATAGTGATTAATGATCTGAAGTGATTATGAAAAAAAAAGGTTACAACAGTAAGTAAACCGGTGTAAGATAAAAATTTTATTTAGGAAAAAAATGTTACTGTTGTCAGAGAGATCCCACTAAGCCTCTCTGAATGATCAATGAACATACATCTTTCAGATATTAACTTGGCTGGAATTCACAAATTGTGATTTTTCATTATTTCATCATGGTCGACTACCAATTATTCTTTAACCTTAAATTGTTAAGTGTATCCATTTAACTGTTGAATAAGATAGATAAGAAAACCCCAGACCAATAAATGAGTTGCTTTTTAATGTATTGGTAAAATACAGAGACGTTTAATACAAGGATTCATACTACAGTATGTATTTGTACACAGGGAGGTCTGGTGGCCTAGGGATAAGAAGCTGTGTTGTAATCTCAAAGGCACACAGTTCAAATCCACCAGTTGCTCTGTAGGAAAAGAATGGGCAGTCTCCTCCCACGTGGTTTACTGCCTCTGAAAACTCACTAGTTTTATATATTTATACATTTAATACACATGTATATATTTTATGCTGAGATTTCTGCTACTGTATGCATTTGTTCCACTATTTTTTCAGTACCCATTATTAAGATACCAAAGAGCCCTAGTGATGTAAGTTATAACATACCTAGCTGCTAATTAGAGGGCTGGTGGTTTGAATTCATCAGCTGCTTTGGGGCAGTCAGCCTCAGAAACCTGATGGAGGTACCTTATGTTTGGACTCATTCAATGGAAGCTTAAAAAAAAGTTAGTTGGTTATATATTTCACTCATTTTTACTTACTGTATTTCATATATCAAGTTCTGTTTTAGATCCTTGGGCTAATTAGTGAAGAAAACAGATTATTGCCACCACCCTTGTGAAATTTACAGTCCAAGTTCTGTATTACTTTATAGTTGACCAGGTATTTTCATGATTATAAACTCCTTTGCTCTGCATAACAGACCAAAGATAAAGCTATTGATATACCAATTTATTTTTTTCAACAATGATTGTTTTCACTTGATCGTTTTGTTATTCAGAAATGTCAGTTTAAATGTCTGTGCTTAGGTGAAGGAGAGAAACAAGCCAATATCCTACAACTTCAGGCTCCTGCCTTGGTCTTTCATTGAATATGAGCAACTGATAAGGAATAACAGGATAACTAATGACATTATCACAACAGTGAATCAGATGTGGTTTTGTATTTGAGCCCATAAGGAAATAAATTAGCTTTCCCCTTCATTTTGTTACAAGACATGTCTGAAAGGTGATGATAGTTAAACCACAACACAGATTAACAGGTCACAGATGAAAGTGTAGTAGTTAGTGTTTGGTGACTGAAAGTTAACAGTCTTCGGATGTTTATGGCAAAGAGAGAATTCCGTACTTACATGATCTCAAATTGTTTCTATAGAGTAGTTTTAAAACTGCTAAAATCCAAAGGCGTCTTTAACACTTGAAAGGAAAGACATTTAACACAATAACGGATAGTAAATCAGTGTTCCTCAAGGGGTGGCATCTGGGAAAATGTTTTGGATCTGTTTGAGCTTATTAGTGGGAATCAGGAGATTTTCTGAGTAAATCCTAACACTAAAGATTCCCTCCAACAAGTTCTTTAAAGTCATTATTACAAGAATGCTTAGCTACAACATTGATATGTTTTTATACATAACAGAGATCTATAATTTTTGCCAAATACTGACTGAATAAAAGTAAAAGCTGTATAAATGTAATTTTCTCTTGCTTATGCTGTCAAATTTCCTCAAAATAATTGGAACAAATAGTGTTGCTTTTGAATGACCCTTGCTACTCTAAACATTTAAGAAAATGTTTTCCATAAAAGTAATTCCTTTATGTAATTTTATTTAATGCTTATTAAGTGTCCTCAGCATGCTAAAAATATTAGGCTTTTAGGATAAAATAAAAATTTGGAAAGCAAATTTGCATGCTAGATGGACAAACTAATTCATTAATTTAAAATAAATTATGTAAAAGTTAATTTTAAAAGTCTTTTTTTTTTCAGTACATTATACTGTGTAGTTTAGAAATGGCTCCAGATACATAAATATTTTTCTTCTGGTCTCCATCTATATTGTATCTTACCATTAACACTTAGCATTCATTCTCGTTTTCTTATCTATCTTATTTTCAGTCCCAGTTACTATGTACCTAATAATTCTTCACTCAGTCTTAAACTGCTTACATGTGTTCCAAATAGTATTCTCCTTCATTGAAATAAACTGAAAATTTGAAATAAAACAGCTTCTCTTGCACTCCAGTCGTGAAAGAGAGTGAGATGAGTGCGTGCTCCAAGTAGGGATCCTAGTTTGGCTGGGAACTTTGTGATATGATTAATTAAACCAGAAGCTTGTCATTTTTGTGACTAATGCCATACTCTCAACTTATTTTGACAAATTAGGATCACAGAATCATGAACATTGGTGCTGATCCAGAACCAAGATGATAAAAATGGCATATTCCACTGTACCATCATGGGCTAACTTGAGCTCTGCCTGTCACTCTAAAACATCTTTTTGTGGAACTTGTATATAATACCAGAACCATATTGATGATCTGTATATTCTTTGTAATCTGTTGAGCATATATTTGATTTGAAATTAATTTACTGATAACTTTTACATAGTTCAAGAGTAATAAGTTCTGAATAGATTATTACATGGTCACTAAGTTAACAAAAAGGGAGCTAGGGTGGTGGTGTAGCCTATAGAGAGCTGCACTGCTACCTGGAAGCCCACACTTCTCTGGTGGTTTGAATCTACGGGCCACTCTGAAAGAGAAGGAAGGACTATCTCCTTCCTTAAGATTTAAAAACTCTAAAATCACTGTGAAGGGTCAGCTATGAGTTGGTTCCACCTCAGCAGAAAGAACTTTTATTATTTTTAGGGTCAAGGAGAAGTTCTCTCATTGAATAGAGCCAGTAAGTGGTTGTTGTTACAGTCTATGGAGTTGGAATTGACTCTTAACAGACCCTCCAGCAACATCCTTTTAGAAGCAGTAAATCATATGGGAGGAGATTCTCCATCTTTCTCCCAAGGAGCAGCTGGTGGATTTGAGCTATATGCCTTTGGGTTGCCAGTGCAACTCCTTACCGCTAAGCCCCCAGACCTTCCTAGTAAATAGCAGATAGACCCTTTACTTATGGTCCTGAGTGAGAAAGCCACAGCCCTTACAAAATAAAGCTGGAGATGGATCTATAGCAATTTATGTGCATTTAATTTGCTTCACTTGCTTCTGAGTTTAGAACCTAATCCTCACCTATTCTGCAACTATCTGTTAACATGTATTAAAGCTATTGAGATTTAATAGCATAGCAGGAGTAAATCCATCAGGCAAGTAGTAACATTTTAGAACTTCTCATTAGGGATTTGAGGTTTATTTTAAGAGGCACAATGGTTGGAATGGGCAAAAACTTCTTATGAATTTAGGGAGAATTAAATTTATAATTCAGGGCGTTAAGGTTTGCATGCACAGTTTGCATGCACAGGGCCAAAGAATGCCATATGGTATGGACAATATAACGAGATCGTTAAGAGTGATTTTAACTACGTTTGTTTGCCATAAATATGGCTCAGATGTTGGATCCTGATTAGACTTCATTGAATTCCTTTTTGGTTGTGCCACCAACTACGAGTTTTTGTGTATTACTAGAAAAAAAACCTTTCTTTGCTCTCAGAACGCATTTTATGGTTAGGTTTATTATTGACCAATGATGGTGGCAACACAAAAGTAAAGGAACAACTTCCATGCTTCATATTTGTTTGACAGTTGTGCGCATAACATGCTTTGCAGTTATTTGATATGGAAAGATTTTATGGAAGTAAAATATTTATTATCTTTAAAATGTTTTAACAAATGAATCCTTTTGTTAGAGTAAGCAGCAGATACTTTAGTTACTCCTCATTCAACTTACTACCATATTACTGTTGTCAGTGTCTGTAACTTTAGGAAACATCTTCTTACATTTCCAAGGGGACTTAACTTTCAAGCTTTAATATGATGTTTGTCCAGTTAATTTTGGATCAACAGAGATTTTATAACAAAAATCCTCTCCACTGGACTGATAAGCAACATAATGATAGATGCAAAAAGGATTGAAACTGTCACTGACTTTTTCTTATTAGATCTATAGTCAGTATACTTGTTATTAGCAGTCGAATCAGGAGATATATTATTGCATTGGGGAAGTCTGTAGCCAGACATCTCTCAAAATTATTGAGGAACAGGGAGGAGTGATAGGGAATGGCAAAGGACACACTGACAAAGAAGATTAATCAGAACTGGCTTTGACAAGCACTGTGGCATTTGGACAAGAACAAACTGGGTGGGAGGAGGGTAGAGAGAATAGTGCAACTATGAATGAATGGAAACCCAAAATCTCTGTAAATGTTTATGAAAATTAATAAAATATAGAAAAAAAAATTATTGAGGAACAATGAGTTAGTTTAAGAACTAAGGTACACCTAATTCAGGCCACAGTCTTTTCAGTCTGCAAGCTGGACAATGAATAAGGATGACTGTAGAAGAATTGATGTCATTCAACTGTGGTGTTAGAGAAGAGTACCGAATATCCCATGGACTGCCAAAAGAACAAACAGCTATGTCTTGGGAGAAGGTGGAGCCAGAGTGCTCCTTGGAGGCAAAGATGATCAAGCTTTAACTCACATACTTTGGTATGTTGCTAAGAGATGTTATTCCTTGGAGAGGGACATCTTGTTAGGAAGGTGGAGGGATGACAAAGGAGCATGAGATCCTCAACCAGGTAGATTGACACAGTGACTACAACAATGGTATTGAGTGTGTCAGAGATTTTAAAGATGGCACAGGATAGAACAGGATTCAGATCTGTTGTACAAAGAGTATAAGTACAAGACTCAATGACATCTAACAACAACAAGAAGAAGTATACAACTTTTAAGGCAATTTGAATAGCTCCATTTTTATTCAAATGCACCTGGAGTCTGGCAGGAATAAAAAACACAAATTGTAAAAAGTAACAATGTGATTTTTATCTCGGAATGCTCATTAGAATCCTCATTTAAGAATTCATTAGAGCATGTTTCTATTTTATTCTTTCTTAGTAAGAAATTGGATTTTTGCCTTAAAACATAACATGCTTACCAGACCCTTGTATAATTTATTCCAAAATATTTTATTTTACTTTCAGTAATGTTTCCACTTTTAATGAAATCTTTGCCTTTCATTCTTTTTAGCCTCCAGTCAGTACTTGATTTGGCAATGCACAGTGATTCATCACTTTATATAAAGTTGCCATAACTGATTTCACTTTTAATAGCATTATTCATTTTGTCAACCAGCTATTAGTTAGGAATATTTCAGGGGCACACTCTCGTGAATTATGTGAATATTAAATTTAAAGGCACTAAAAGTCTCTCTGAAGTCAAAGATCAAAAACCTTCTGTAAGTTTCTAAACTTTTCTCTCAGAATCAAAGCATACAGGAAAAGAAAATAGAAAAGTACATTCACATCTTTTTCTCTATTTATTTAACTGTTTTGTTTATCAATATCTTCAAGATGAACTTCATTTTTTCACATACCCAACTACCTTGTAACAATAATTCTATTAAATCTCGGTGACTATAAAAATAGAATGTATAGGAAGAAAATATGCAATAATAAATGAAAAAAAACCCAAATATTAAAAAATAGACTGCATACAATATAGAACATACACATTTCTGCCACTTCTCTTAAGAAGGACAGATTTGTTTATTAAAACTTCAAGTATCTACTTTCTATATTGAAATATGTGAAGGAATTAGGACGTTCTTTGAGAAAAATGTCTATTAATAAAGAGAGCTAAAAGCTAACTATTGGTAGATTTTTAAAATAGAGTAAGCTAGTCTAGTTTTTAAATAGACTAAGTCTGCTTTCAGGGACTTCTTCAGGGTACTGAAGAGCAACAATGTCAGTCTACAGGCTATGTTGCACTTGATCCAAGCCATGGTATTTGACATGACATCAGAAAGCTGGGCAATGACTAGGGATGATAGAAGGAGAATTGATGCCTTTGAGCTATGGTGCTGGAGAAAAGAATATACCATGGACTGCTAGGAGAACAAACTTGTTTGTCCAGGAGAAGGTGAAACCATGCTTCTCCTTGGACACAAGTATTCTGAGGCTTTCTCTGACATACTTTGCACATGTTGCAAGGAGGGATCAGCCATGCTTGGGATAGTAGAGGGACAACACAAGAGAGGAAGACCCTTGAAGGGATGACTTGACTCAGTGACTGGGGTAATGAGGGCAAGTGTATCAGAGACAATTAGGTGGGCTCAGGATAGATCAGGGTTCTGAGCTATTGTACATAGGATTGCTGTGAATCTCAGTAACAATATTATCAACAACAAGCTAAGTCCTTAGTTTAGTCCTAAGCAAGTCTTGCTTTTATCCCAAAGGCTGGTCAAGTTCACTCCTGAGGGCATAAAATGAGTAGGTTCCTGTTTAGACATAGCCTCGGAGGATTGCTAGTGTTCAGAATGGATGACAGTGAATTGAATTGAAATAAAGACTGGGCTGAGTTTAAGTACATTAAACCCATTCTGTAGGAATATGGGGCATGAAACAAAAAGTGTGATTCATTGCAGTAGGAGCACAGCCAAGCGTCTTTGTCATGTACGTTCTCAGCTGCTTTTGCACTACACCAGCAGAATTGAGTAATATAACAGAATCCCGTTTGGCCCACAAGGCCTAAAGTATTTACTGCCTAACACTCTATAGTAAAAGATTGCCATTGTCACTATATATCATAAATGTCTAACTGGGTAACTATATAATCTTCTGAGCTGATTTTTGAAGCCTAAATAAATTAGACTCTAAACTCTTTATACTATTAATTATGCATTGTTGTTGTGTACCATCAAGTCAGAACTGAATCACAGGAGACCCTCCAGTGAGTTTTCAAAGGCACTAAATCACACAGGAGTAGATTGTCCATGTTTCTGCCCTGGAACAGCTAGTGTATTTGAACTGTGTAACTTTTGGTTGGGAGTGTAACTCCTTACCACTAAGCCACCAGAGCTCTCTATTAATTATATAGCCAATTTGCAATTATAGAGCAATTAATATTTAAGTTCTTGGCTACTAGTTAATAGATTGGTAGTTTGAACTCATCAGTGGCTCCACAGGAGAAAAGCCCTGGTTGTTTGTTTCTGGAAAGATAGAGGTAAAGATTTCCATCTAAGAAACCCTAAGGGCAAGTTCTACCTTGTCTTGTAGGGTTACTGTAAGTCAAATTCACTCAGTGGCACACAGCAGCAGCAAGCAATTCACAGAAACTCCGTGAACCTTTGTTTCTTCATTTTGAAGAGAGAACAGATGTTAGTGTTAGCATTTGACTTTCAAGAACATACCTAAAATGCCCATTGGTGAGACAATGATGATGATGATCTCTATTCTCCAGGGTCACTACGTGTTGACAAAAACTGGCTGGCAGTGAGTTTGGTTTTTACTTTCTTAATGGGAAAAGTACCAAGTAGTTTGCAGTCATTTAAAATTTGTCACTTGGTGAAAGACAAATATTCATCATCAGAACCTTCCACATTTCTGAGTCCAAAGAGAAATCAACTGGAGATTCAGGGGACCAACTACAGAAGGCAAAACAAAAATAAATAAAGAAAGAAAACAGAAGAAATGTGGTAGGATCATGGGTGCTTCAATAACTATATTTCCTCATTATTTAAAATAAAGAGTGTTTGGTAGAGCTCCCTGATTAAAACAGGGTGGAAGCAGGAGTGACATCCACTTCCAAAATAGCTTGCCTCTGAAACTCTGTGAACTTGGAGAAACAATGAAGGTTAAACAAGTATTCAGGTTATTCATTCATAGGGTGGCTATGAGTTGTCTATGACTCGATGGCACTTAACAACAACAACACTGAAAGAGCTCTGTTGGCCTAGTGGATAGAAAGTTTTGCTACCAAGCCAAAGTGGGTGATTGTAATCTGCAGCCCTCAATCCTGCTTTTAATTGTTTTTGGTCAAAAATTCTTCTAAGTGGTATAGCACTGGTCTGTCCATTTGCTTGTGGTTGCTGTGAAGATGAACACCATGACAATGATGTGTCAAATGTGATAATGGTTACCCATGGTGGACAGTGTTTGGTGAACCTCCCCGATTAAAACAAGCTTGGAAGCAGGAGTGGCATCCACTTTCAAAATAGCTTGCCTCCGGAAATTCTATGAACTTGGAGAAAGGATGAAAGTTATACAAGTGTTCAGGTCTTTGATTCACAGGGTCTCTATGAGTTATCTACAAATTGATGGCACTTAACAACAATAACAACTATATGTATATGTATATGTATATGTATATGTATATGTATATGTATATGTATATGTATATGTAT
>NW_006399815.1:5479448-5481350 GCF_000299155.1 Elephantulus edwardii
CGATTTTGTTGACCTTTTCAAAGAACCAACTCCTAGTTTTGTTGATAGTTTCAATTGTTTTTCTGTTTTCTATTTCATTTATTTCTGCTCTAGTTTTTATAATTTCAGGTTTTTTAAAGGGAACCTTACTGGTCTTGATGGCACCTAATAACAAGTCAACAGTAGAGGGATTATGAGAACTTTCATGGCATAGGAAATTATTCATTGAGCTGCTATTCAGAAGGTCCTCGTTTAAACCTAATAGCCGCTCTAAGGCAGAAATCTGGGGCAGTCTGCTTCTGTAAAGGTTTATAGTCCTGGGATAGTGGGTTTTGTTTTAGGAGGCCTATTCCTGATTGGCCTGGTTTAACAGGCTGGGAGGTGAAGAGGGACTGGTATTTATATCTTTGTAAAACCCTGAAGATGATTATAATGTGTACTTGGGATTGAGAACTACTGGAAACATACAGTATGTATTTTTTTCCCCAGTCCCATCTCTTTCTATTGGAATGCCTTGGGTTTGACAATTCAAAATAGAATTTAACATACTAAGGATCCACAGTCAATACTCTTAGCACCAGCAGCCATGAAATTAAAAGACATATTGGGATGGGAAAGTCTGTTGTTAGGGACCTCTCCAAAGTACTGAAGAGCAATGGTGTCTCTCTGGAGACTAAGGTGCATCTGATACAGGCCATCATCTTTGCCATCACTTGTTATGCATCGGAGAGTTGGACAATGATTAGGGAGGATAGAAGAATTGATGCCTTTGTGCTGTGGTGCTGGAGAAGAGTATTATTGAATGTACCATGGACTGCCAAGAAAACAAACAGATTCATCCTGGAGAGGGTTAAACCAGGCTGCTCCTTGGAAGCAAAGATTCTGGGGCTTCATCTGACATACTTTGGACATGTTGCAAGGAGGGACCAGTCCTTGGATGCTTGGTAGGGTGGAGGAGCAGTGCAGGAGGGGAAGACCTTCTGGGGTGGGTTGATTCAGTGACTGGGGTAATCTACGTGAGTGTGTCAGAGACAGTGAGATTGGTACAGGACAGAGCAGGGTGTAGGTCTGTTGTACATAGGGTCACTGTGAGTCGCAAGCAACTCGATGGCACATAACAACAACAAGGATCCTGAGAAATTTATATTTTTAATGTTTCTTTGACCAGCACATTTAGATGTGGGAGTGAAGGACTATTAAAATGTGAATTATTCCAGGAAATGATATCATCTCTTTGTAGCTTTGTAGTCTCAGCACATAGTATAGCACTTGGCACTTGCTAGATATGTAATGATATTTGTACTGATTTAGAGGACAAATTCCAATGATTTGTCTTCTCCTGAGCTAGACCAGAGCATGAAGGCCTTTTTTTTTGCCTTTGAAATTTAAAAAAATTTTTAAAAAGCTGACTTATTGTTTTTCTGATGAACAGCAAGTTAATGAAAAGGACTGAATTTACCTAACTTTTCCTTTGTGAGTAAAACAAAGTTTGCAATTGGATTACACAAATGAAAATTTAACTTCTAGATTTTCTGTGCAGTAAAATCAAACTCCATTCAGACTTAGAACTCAAACTTGGCTCCCACTCAGAGCAATCCTCTACCAAGTTTCTAAGAATGTAAGGAATAACAGAAGGAGACTGACTACTCACCTTTCTCTGTAGAGGTCGCTGGTGGATTTGAGTTGTCAGAGACATGCAACTTTTGGATTAGGAGCTCAGTTTTCTAAGGACAATGTGATTAATATCCACCAGCTCCTCTGCAGGAGAAAGATGGGTAATCTCCTCCCAGGTGATTTACTGACTCTTAAAACCCACTGGAGGATCAAGTATGGATGGCTTCTAACTCGCTAATATACGACGACGACAGCAACAACAACAACAACAACAACAACAACCCTTCTAAGAGCTATCTTTTTTTCTAT
>NW_006399815.1:5482115-5504666 GCF_000299155.1 Elephantulus edwardii
TTTGTTGATGGGCACTTAGGTTGTTTCCAACTCCTTGCTATTGTGAACATCTAAGAGCTATCTTAAACACTACTGTTGATTTTGTTTTCCCTAATTTTATTTAATTTTTTAATTTAATTTTCTACTAGTTTATCTACAAAATTCAAATACATTGTTTTTAAGAACAAATTCTTTCTATTTCCCTCACTCCACCCCCATCAAATTGTACAACCCCATGATTAATCCATCCCTCCCCCTGCACATCCTCATACCTCTGCTTCCAGTATCTCCCACCCCTCTTGGATCCTTACACTCATTCTATGATAATGGTTTTATACAATATTTATCCTTGTGGGACTGAGTTAGTTCACTCAGCATAATGTTCTCCAGTTGCTCTCAAGTTAGGTAATAATTTACAAAAGCATTGGTCCTGCATGCTGTGTAGTATTCCATTGTGTGAATGTGCCATCATTTTTCAATCCATTTGATTGTGGTTGGACATCTGGGCTATTTTTATGTTCTTGTGATGGTGCATATTGCTGCAATGAACATTGATGTACAAATCTCACTTTGTGCCTCAGTTCTCATTTTCTCAGGGTATATTCCAAGTAGTGGAATAGCTGGATCATATGGGATTTCTATGTTAAGCTTTTTGAGGAAGTGTCAAACTGCCTTCCAGAATGGTTGTACCATTTTACAATCCCACCAACAATGTATGAGTTCCTTTCTCACCACATCCTCTCCAACACTTATTACTTGCTACCCTGTTAAACTTCATCACTGTTATTGAAGTGACACAACTATAACAACAAAAACAACAGTACCTTATTGTGGCAATAGGAGAGATGCAAATCAAAACCACAAAGAGGTACTGTTGTTTTTGTTGTTGTGTACCACCGAGTCAAGACTGACCCATAGCCGACTCTCCACTGGGTTTTCCAAGGCATTTAATCAGATGGGAGGAGATTACCTGTCCATCCTTCTCCCTCAGAACAGCTGGTAAATTCAAGCTGCATTCTTTTGGGATTGTAGTGTAGCATCTTACCATTAGTTTAGTGATATCTCTTAGATTCACCAACTCAATTACCCTACTTCATAGTCACGCTTTCTGGATCGATTGTACCTCAGATAGGGAACTCTTGTGGCCTAGACGGTTGCACTCATAACCCAAAGCCAGCTGGTTCAGCTGCTCCTCAGGAGTAAGATGGGAAGTGTCCTCCCGTGCGTGTTACAGCGTTTAACAGCTCTCTGGTTAGTCAGCAATCTGGCTTGATGACAAGGAGTGTGAGTTTTTAAATCAATTCCAGACAGTTACTCAATTTTTTATATATTCTTTTCAGCTCAGAAATGTATCTTTATTCTTAGTGTCTTTGTGCCAGGGAACAATGCATGGTTTAAAATCAGGAAAAGTGTGTGTCAGGTTTGTATCCTTTCTCTATACCTATTCAGTCTGTATGCTGAGCAAATAATTCAAGAAGCTGGGCTCTATGAAGTAGAATGTGGCATCAGGATTAGAGGAAGATTCATCAATAACCTATGCTATGCTGATAATACGGCCTTGCTTGCTGAACATTAGGAGGACTTGAAATGCTTGCTGCAGAAAATCAAAGACTAAAGTCTTCAATATGGACTTCATTTGAGCATCAAGAAGACAAAAATCCTCACCACTGGACTGATACTTCACAGTACATGGAGAAAAGATTGAAAATGTCAGTAATTTAGTCTTCCTTGGATCCACAATCACAACCTTGGTACCAGCAGTCAGGAAATCAGGAGACATTGCATTGGGCAAGTCTGATGTCAGGGATTTCTCCAAATTACTGAGGACTAATTATCTTGAAGAAGGCTATTAAAATAATTATTTAAAAATTATTGAATTATTTATTACTCTATAGTAATATTTTTTAACTCCTTTTGCTTTCTAATTCATCTTAGTTGTTTTTCTAAGTTGGCTTAAGTCATGATGGGATCATAAAATTTATTTGACCTTTTATTTGTGGTCTTTAAGTGTTTTGAAAGGTCCTTAACCCAAATTAGTCAGCAGTGCAGTTTGAAATAACAATGAAAAGAATCTAGTATTGTTCAGATATATGCTATTCTTTACCATTAGTAAAGAAGAATTCAAAATGGTAACGAAAATTGTAACTTTCTGGACAACAGAATTTTGCAATTAATAATCTCTGTTGCTAGACTTGTAACTGTCCCTGACTTGGGGAAAAAACATAAAGCACAGAAATATCTAGTTAGGTAAGTTATAACTTATCAGGGAATTTAATTCACCATTAAATTGGCTACTAGTTCCCATATTAACTAAATATTTCAAGTAATTAATAGATATCTTGATTCTATGGCTTCAGATAAGTCAGTATATCTGATTAAGAAGTGAAAAGTTCATGAAGTTTTCTGTGAATAAATGAGTCTTGGGCATGTCAAGTAGATAAGCTTCAGTTTAGTTCTTAAAATTTTAAGTATTTTGTAACTTTTAATTATTTGCTGGAGAACTTGCAAATTTGACTTGCTATCAGGGTGTGAAATTTGTAGTGTGTCAAAGTGTTGTCCTAGTAGAGCTTTGCATAGTGAAGAATTTGACAAGTGTGTGATATTTCTGGGGAAAAGCCATTTGTTCTTTGTTTATAGGAAGCTTGGGAAACAAATTACCTTTCTGGCTTTCAACTCTTGCTGAATAACATTAAAATTCTCTGTGCATCAACTTCTTAAATTCATAACTAATAACTAAATACTACACTTAAGTACTTGTTTTATTCTTGGGTCTTTTAAAGAGAAGATTTGCTGGGAATAGTCATAATCGCATTACCGGTGCATGCCCATTTGATATTAAACATTAATGAATGAATAGAAAAATATATTAAACTTGTAGCAAACCCAATGCTTGATGTAACAGATACAATGAATCATTACTAACAAGAAATGTATAGAGTAACTACATCTAGACCACATTGGTAGGTTCTGAAATGCACATATCTAGGATGGAGGTATGCCAGGTCCAGGCCATGGTCTTTACAAGTACTTGCTATCCATAAGAGAGCTGGACAAATGAATAAAGATGATAGAAGAAAAATTGATACCTTTGAGTTGTGGTGCTGGAGAAGAGTATTGAACATAACATGGACTGCCAAGAGAACCAACAGATCTGTCCTAGAGAGGGTAAAACCAAGTATTTCCTTGGAGGCAAGGAATTTTAATCTATCTATCTATCTATCTATCTATCTATCTATTTTTTTTTTAGGCAAGGATTTTGAATCACTGTCTCATATATATAGGGCATTTTGCCCAGAGGCACTAGTCCTTGGAAAAATACATCATGCTTGGAAGGGTGGTGGAACAGCAGAGGAGAGGAAGACCCTGGATGAAATGGATTGACACAGTGGCTTGGGTAATGGAGGCAGATGTGTCAGAGACGGTGAGATTGGCTTAGAATAGAGCAGGAATTCAGAGGTGGTGTGCATAGGGTTGTTATGAGCTACAAGTGACTCCATAATATATAACAACAACAATGACAGGAGGAAATTACCTTTCCCCTCCCCAACATCTTCTAATAGTTCTTAATGGATTAGAAAAGTATAAACATATCTGCCAACTTGTCACTTTATTTTTATCCAACTTTTGTTTCTTCTTTCTTTAAAACATATTTACAAGCATTTAAAACATAAAATGCATATGTATTTAATGCATTGCTTAGCTTTAAATGATTGCGTGCTAAAGATGTCCAGCACTTCTGCAATCACGTGCTCAGTTGGACTAGCATTTGACTATGTCAGAGAAAGAGCATGTTTTTTAAAAATGGAGCACTTAATTGGAATTTCACACTGATTTCCATGTAAACCAGCGTTAACAAGGTATGTTTATGCATAGCAATCAGGAATTAACTTATCTTCTGTGTAGATATATGTGTGTCAAAGAGGTGATTTAGAATGATAGAGACTTTACACAATGGAATTCTAAGCCTGGTCATGTTATAAAATATAGAAAGACAATTTAAGCCAAAATAATAGCCATTGCTGTAGATGGCGAATAATCTGTTTTTAAAATTAAAACACTTTAAAAAATCCAGTTAGACTATTAGAGAAGCATTTGGCTGGAATAGGAAAAATTTTACTTTCATATCCTATCTTATTATTTTAAAACTATTACTAAAATACCCTATTATTTTTTTATATTCTGAATTTGGCAAAGTGTATTTAAATTGCCTTTTCAGTTAGTGTGGTAAATGAAACACTTTGAGTCTTTTGTATTTTTTCAATCTCTAACTCCATTTTAAAAATGTCAAACAATGAGGCAGTCATAACTTAATTATCTGTGGAGTGTTTATTTTGGAATTGAAACAAGTTACTTAATAGAAATGCTTTGAAATAAACATAATGAAGCAGCTTTTATACTTGTACATATATTTTCATTTTTCAGTATATAAATAATAGTAGGAGTTATAATCTAAGTAATCCCATACTTTTGTAAATTTATGGTGTTAAAATTTTTTTAAAAGGTGTTAAATTAAAATGAAATAATTTCTAATTTTTATGATATTTTGATAGGCAATGTTGAATAAGTTAGTGTAAGCAATGTATTTTTTAAAAATTATTCTTGAACTTTTTACCATGAGAAATGAGTCTCTTTATCACACCTCTTCTTGGTTGTCATATTTTTGAAACACCATTGTAACAGATTCATTTACTTGAAAATTCAGCTATTAAAAAGTATAGAACACAAACACTGCATAATGCCACTGTTATGAAATAGGACTAACATGGGGGTCGGGGAAACTAAGGAAAAGAGGGGATAAATAATGTACATGGCATTGAAACAAATGAGAGAGAGAACTGTGTAAAAGGAATATATGATTAGGTATTATTGGCATGACAAAAGTCTAGAATAAGAGCTGTATAGTAAAGTGGTCTCGGGGTGGGGGTGCACAGGGGGACTGTATAACAATGAAATAATTTCTTTTTAATGAACTGGGAGGTGGGAGGGACATGGAGGAAAATGTGCAAAAATGAATGAGTGGAAATCCAAATTCTTTATGAACTTTAATTAAAATCTCAATTAAAAAAAGTATAGAACATTACCATGGACAGCTTTCTATTCAGTGTAGAAAGAAAACTGTATTTATAATTAATTTTTAGTTTTGAGATATTATTACTCTGAGCTATTATAAAGTTCTGTTTGTGTGATACACTTATTTTGATATATCCTGGTTTAGTCCATAGGGAGTTGCACCTCCCACCCAAAAGTTACATCTCTCTAGTGATTTGAATATGCCAGTAGCTCTGAGGGAGAAAGAGAGGTCATTTCTTTTGATGCACTTTATAGCCTCAGAAACCAAATGGTTTTGAAATGGATAGCAATATATGTCAACTGTGAGTTGGTTCCAGCTCATCACCAAGTTTGAGGTTTCAGCAACAGTGTTGAAAATAAGCACATCTAAGCGGATGATATGCTATAGCTGTTGATAACAGGGGCCTCTGTGTTGGGTCTGACCTACAGCGAGCCTCTGAACAACACAATGACACCACACCCCATCTTGCACCACTCTCACAATCTCTTCTATGCTTATGCGCATTGTTTAGCCGACATTCTGCTTTTTCAAGCATAATGTCCTCCTGGGATTGGCCCTTCCTAATAATATACCCAAAGCATATTAGATAAAGTCTTACCAACCATACTTCTAAGGAGTTGCAATTCTTCCAAGGCAGATTTTTTTGCTGGTTCGGCAAACAAATTGAATTTCTTCACCAACACCACAATTCAAAGGCATCAGTTCTTTGGAATTCCTTATTCATTGTCCAGTTTTTACATGCCTGTGAAGTATTGAAAATTCCATGGCTTGAGTCAGATGCACCTTGGAGTCTTATTTAAACTGACATCCTTGCTCTTTACCTTTTTGAAGAGGCCCTTGGCAGCAGACGTGTCCAATGCAACAAACAAAGCCGTTTTGTGACAGCTGTTTCCATGGATGTTGATCATGGAACTAAGTAAAGTGAAATAACTGATAATGTCATTTTCCCCCCTCCATTTTTCATGATGTTGCCTCTTGGTCCAGTTGTGAGGATTTTTGTTTTGTTGATGTTTTGGTGCCTGAAATTACTGTGTTCTTGGGGGGGGGGCAGGGAGGAATGGGTATTTGTATCTTACTTGGTTAATAAAATAGTTACTAATTGAAAATGGAGAAACAGTAGTTAAAAATATTTTCAAGCCATACTGTAGATTTACAAGCCATCTGTGTTGGAAACTATTATATTATAGGGTATGTGTGGAAGGATTAGGGAAGAGGTTAATTCCTCATCCTCCTACTCTATTGTTTCATATGTCCTAGTTTTGCAGATAATTTATTCATTTACTGACAATTTATTGACTATTTAGAATGTGCAAGCCACTCTTCTGGGTATGTATCACTGTTATGCTCACCTTCAGAAAAATCTCAACTAATATTTATACTTTATCAAAGTATAATAATAATTAAATAAATGTAATAATTATATTTTATTAAAATGTATGGTATATTTAAAGCTTTTCATGCCTAAATAAATGCACAATAAAGGACATGATGAATGTTCTTTGCTGTCCTGCATGTTACACTTGGTCTACTGAGGAAAGGAATTTGAAATTTCACTTCCTGGGTTTGCAAAGGTAATGACAACTCTTCCACATATGTTTATCGAACATTTTATTAGCAGTATAAGTTAATCAAGTGAGTAGAACCAGATTATGTTGCAGTTAGTTTCCTAATGCAAATGCTTTCAGATTAGCTATATTTATTTCTCTTGAGATACAAGGTTATTCCTGTTCTCAAATACTTGGAACACTAATGAAATCAGGAATATGTTTGCAAAATGCCATTTTTTATTTCTATATTTAGTTTGTTGGTTAAAGAGTTACTCAGTAAAAGAACCGTTAGCAAGTTTAGAATACAACTTATATTTCAAAGTACTTTCTAAGAACAAATAGAACAGTGATATGGTCTTTTTTGAAAGATTAAACTTTAGCACATGACATTTAGATTATTTCTTGGTAAGTATCTTGTCTAAAAATTGCTATTTAATGTGATAGTCCCTAACCATATGGGTCAATTTAAATTAGAAATCCATTTACTCTGTCAGAACAGCACATTACAAGTGCTTGGAACCACATGCGACAATGAATCCTATGGTAAGTAATGCAGATATGGAACATTTCCATTATTGTATATAGTTCTATTGAATAGTGATAATCTAGATTGTAACATAATAGTTAATATAATAAACCCACTGAAAATAGACTATTGAATTTGGTGTCTGATAATTTATTTGAGTCTTGGTACCATACGTTCCAAATCTTTATAAAATAATTTTGCAGACTCTTTGACAGATAAAAGCTACTTAGAAATTATTTCAATTACAGTGGAAGTTTCAACTGATTGACTCCATAAATGAAGTACTTCCACTTGGTGGCTTTTAAGAAGCTGGAGTTTTGAAAATTGTCTAAAAGAAATGGATAATCATTGAGATAAATTCCTTTTTTCCCTGCAGCACCTTCCAAACCCTTTTTTTTGAGTGCCTCTCCATTCTACTCCTCATGCTGTGGTGGGTCCTGTGGGCGCCCTGCATCCCCCACTGCTTTTCCAAGTAAGTTTTTATGCTTCATCAGCAATGCCTCAGTTATTCTGTAAACCAAAGCAGCAGGATTTAATGTGCTCGGGAAAACTAATTGGTAATGCAATGGCAAGGAGCTAATTCCTCACTAAAAATCACAGCGATCCTATTCAGCAGCTTTCCAGAGATTTATCAAACCCCAGCACACTGAGCAATTGTGCGCTGTTTCCAGCAGCATTGAAACCCCGGCTGACACACCAAGGAAAGCTCCTTGTTTTCTCCCTGCTATAAAAGATCTCTGAGGGACCAGTTTGGCTCTTCTTGAAATGTGTAGCAATACTTGTTTCAAGAAGAAAAATAGAAAAGGGAAGGCTGCGAAATTGTGCTGTGTAAATTTCCATTCCTCTTAAAAATAGGACAGAAAGTGACTAGGTATCTGTGGAAAAGAATTTCAAATTGTCAGAATTTTAAAAGGCGATTATACCTCCTCTTTATCATTCTGCAGAAAAACAACCAGTGTTCTGTAGACTTAAGAAATATTTGCAAGAGGCACATTTTATTCCAAAGGCTTATATAAGCACAATTTCAATCCTTTCTGGGGCAACGTAAGAATGACACACTTGCAAAAATCCGTAGAACATGTGTGTTTGCTCACATACATACACACAAATACACAGAGGGGGGAAACATGAACTAAAGAGAATTATAATTCACCTTGGTCTTGAGATTTGTAGGCCAGATAAGAAAATGTGGGCTGAGAATTTCAGTTTGTGATAAGTTCAGTGGAAGATGTGTTTATTTCAGCTGCCCAATAGGAAACACATTCAGGTTAACAGCTCTGTCAGGTGAAAGGGGACTAGGTGTCGAGTCACTCTAAAATACGGAGCTCGATCACGGTTGAATTCAGACCCCTGTTGCCTCGGTGCCTGTATTTTATGAACGTTTCAGGGGGGCAGTTGCTGGACGGAATGATTCCTAACAAGTGAGGCAGCAAATGCTGGCCGTTTAATGAGCTGCGAGCTTCTGAGCATCTCTTTAGGGGGCTGATACTTTCCCACAGAGCACTTTACATGGCTGGGGCCCAGTCACAAAGGAGGACAGCACCGTGACCAATCGTCACTTTCACTTGACTCATCCACACGCGACCTCACCACGATTTTTCACTGTGCAGATGAACTTTAGGAACCATTTCACATGGAAAAGGCTTGGGCAAGGGTCAGTTGCCCTTTTGTATGGTCATAAAGCAAGGCTCTGTGTGTCACTCTTTTCTCCTGTCTCACATTCCTAGTGAGTTTCTGGACACCATTTAAAGCACTTGACTGAAAAATAAAGCAGTGAATGAAGCTGACTTTTATAGACTCATTCTAGCTCATCTTCCCATATAACCCCATCCACCTGAAAAGGGATTTAGTGGATGAGCTGAGTGTATACAGAGACTTGCTGAATACATAGGGCCCATTATCAACTGTGGGGATTGTTTATAACCAGGACTGATACACTACGATTTTGGAAGTGACCTATTAATTGTCCATTTAGCTAGAATGTATTGAATTCAAATAGAAAAATAGAAACCATGACTAAACCTTTTACTCGCTCCTTCAAGGTGGTCTCCTGTGAGGGCAGTTGTGCAAATTAAGGAGACATTTATCACCATACATGAGAGTATCAGGAGATGTTTTTTGGGGTGGAAAACTTAAAACCTGAAGATCGTAAAACCTTGTCACAATGGCATGTATGTAGAATGAAATCTTTGTATTTCATTCCATATTTCAGGGGTAGAGGTTAGAAGAGGCCCCACATTTAGTTTTATTGATCTCACTCAGCTGTAGTAGTGTTCTTTTACTTTAGAAAATTTGATACTGCATGAAGTTCAGGTGAGTGAGGATGAAAAAGAAAATTCCATATAACATGTAGACATTCATGTGTTTGCACCTTTATTTTACAATGATGTTTTAAGAATCATTGTCATAAAATATACTGATGCTTAGATTATTTTAGTAAACAGGACATAAAATTCATTCTGAAGACATTTGCTGGTTAACTTCATCTTCGCCCTGCTTATGCAAGTCTCATTTACCTCCATCTGCTTCTCAGTCTTTCCTGCTTTCTGTCTTTCGCATAACAGTGTAAATTGTGGTAACTATCTCTAGAGGCTCATAAAATTATCCATTTATCTTTTATCCTCCCCTCTCCCAATGTACAAGCTGAAAAGGGACACAGCTCAGATCCAGGATGGAGGATGCTGTACATGGTTGGTCTAGAGCTGGCTTTTTAAGTTTTGAAATGCCACAAATATATTTACTAAACCAGTGTCTCAGATTATTAGTTATAACTCCAAAATGAATATAATTTTTCTTTTGTTTGTAATGTTCCTTCATGTTGGCAGCATAATAATGAAATGGAATTATACTGATAATAAAGCTTTTACATAAATATTACTTGGAAACTGTTAAGAAAACTTACATCTGTACCGTAATTCTTTGCATTTAAAGCTTGTGCTAGCTTTCTTCTTCACTTATATAGGAAGAATTACTTTTATGTCCAAGCATTTAAATTTCTTTCTGTGATTTAAAGAAACAAAATGAACTGCCTAAGTCAACTTGTATTAACCTGAAGATTGGACAGCCAAAATGAAAGTTTAACCTAGGAATGTTAATAACTATTGAAATCAATGGCCCTCATCATTGCTTCTCAATATTGACTTCATTCTTTCTGGAAGTGTAGGATCACATCAACACTTCTATAATTATGTAACTGAAATTTCATTTGGGCTCTTTTAACGTGATCCATTTGTTTAATATTGACTTAGTTTTCCTTGTTAACTTCTTGGATTTATGGTCAACTCGTTGTTACAATGTGGAAACAATCATTCATCTAGTACCCTTCTCACATATAGTAAATCATTTAATAGACTATTTAAGAACAACCCTTACAGTGAGGAAAAATTAAAAAGCAGTAGTAAAAGTTACCTCCTTCCCCCAGAGAAATATATGGAAAACTTTTGATATTGATCAGTAACATATTGGGTGTTTTTCCCAAATAACTTATTCTTTGCTAACATTAAGTGGAATGTTGCAGAAATTTTGCAGATAATAACTTTTAAAAACTGCCTGAAAAAGTAGTCTTAATTGTTTTGGCTGGCTAATTGAATTAATCAGATAATTCTTTCATTTTGCCTTTGAATACTCAACTTGAACCTGACCTTTTGAAGATTTTATGTATTTTAAGACAAAGCTTGAATTTGAAGCAGCATTATAAAAATTTAAGCCAGGAAAATTTTGATAACCTTTTACTGTCTTCCCTTTCTTGTTAAAACTTGAAACGGCATAATATACTCTCAAAGTTTGAATTAAGGATTTTTAAGGCCACAGGGAAAGGTCTTTAATTGTAATAAATGTGGATTTATTTAAAAATCGTTGTTGAAAATGGGTAATGCTTAGATTAGTATTCTTGCCACTTGACCTGCTGTACTCTCATTTTCTGCTCTCTGTGGGAGTGAGTGGTGAGTTGAGGAAAGGAAACTGATTAGGGCATATAAAAATTCACAAAAGCTGCTTAAAACTCTCTTTAAAGAAACTGTAAAATCACTGTGTCTTCAGAGAGATGCAGTGTTTTGTTGTAATAAAGAAGAAACATAATTGCGTTGTCCAAAGCAGCATTTGTGCAATAAATTGAATATTGATACTGCCTTCTCAGTAGAAACAGGGATATTTCTATAGAGAATATAACATTCAGTCAACCAGGAAATGTATTTAAAGATGCAGAGACTTAAAGACAATAGATTTTCCAAGTTGATGGCTCTATTCAGTTTTTAAAGGACAATGAAAGTGTTTGAGTGGCATTCCCCTTCCTAGTACATAAGGAGTTGTGCTGTCAGCCCCAAAGCAGGTGGTTCAAATTCACCAGCTCCTCTGTGGGAGAAAGATGGTCAATTTCCTTGGCATAAAGATGCCAGTCTCCTTCCGTGTGATTTCAACCCTGGAAAACCGACTGTAGTATCAGTTATGAGTTTTCTCTTTGAAAGCTCAACACAATTGGGCAGAACAGCTCATGATATGAGGTACTTGTCCTTGAACTTGTTTATGGAAATGTTGTTGTTGTGTATCCTCGAGTTGGAAACAACCCATAGCCGACCCTGTGGTTTTTAGAGGCAATTAATCACATGAGAGCATATTGCCCATTCTTCTCCTGCCTAAGGGCTTCTTATAAACCTTAGGTTCCCCAATTCATGTACTTAAGGTGCTGTAAGGAATGATTGATGGACTGTATAAAATAGAAGGGGACCCTACTAACTCACTATGTGAATGCACAGTGATAGGGGTGTCTGGATTGTCCTTTCAGAAATAGAGTATATTTAGTAAGAGATATCTTAGTCCTCCTAGTCAATATTATTGTTGAACATAACATTCATTCAGTGGCATCAGCTCATCATTATATGCTGTTGTTCTTAGATGATGTCCCCAAATGGATGGGTGATAACCACTTCTTTTTGGTACAGTGATTCTGTATTCCCTCCACCTTCTTCACATCCCTTGCTGTGTGACATTTTGTCCATAGAATCCTCCAATATTTGCAAATCAGGCTTGAGTTTTATTTTCTTCGGTTTTTCCAGTTTTGAATGCTCATCTTGTTCTTCCCTTTTAATTTTCTAATGCCAATGTCTTTGCACATTTTTTTTCCTTTCGCTTTGTCTCCTCCAGCTTTCCTTTGAAACTTTCTGTTCAGCTCTGTATCTTCATAATTTCATCCATTATTTTTAGGTCTTTTATATTCAGTCGTAAATTTCAGAGTCTCTTCTGACATTCAGTTGTTGTGATTGTTATATGCCAATTAGTAAAATACAGTGCATAGTGATTCTATGAAGAATAGCTCTGAAACCCACCCTATCCTGAGCCAGTCTTGCTGTCTCTGACACACCTGCCCCTATTGTCACAGTCACTGTATCAATCTATCTCATGTCGGATATTTATCTCCTGCACTAACCCTCTACTCTTCCAAGAATGTTGTCCTTTCTCCAGTGGCTGGTCCCTCCTGGTAACATGCCCAAAGTATGTGAGATGGAGTTTCAAAGTCCTTGTCTCCATGGAGCAACCTGATTTCACCCTTTCCAGGACAAACCTGTTTGTTTTCTAACAGTCCATGGAATATTCAGTACACTTCTTCAGCACCAGAATTCTGACATTCTTGGTCATTGTCCTGCCCCCAGAGAAGACCGTGATCTGGATCAGGCACACTTTAGTCTCTAGATAGCAATCTAGAGCAAATCCAGAGCAAACTCTGGAGAGGTCTCTGACAGCAGACTTTTCTAAAGCAACATGTCTTTTAATTTCCTGACAGCTGGTAAGATTGTGTCGTCTACATAATGCATGTTGTTGATGTGTATTCTTCTAATCCTGATGCCACACTCTTCTTCTAAAGTCTAAGCCTCACAAATGATCTGTTTAGTACAGACTAAAAATTATGGAGAAAAAAAAATATTGGCACACTCCTTTCTTGATTTTGAACTATGCAGTGTTCTCTTGCTCTGTTCGGACAACAACTTTTTGGTCTATGTGTAGGTTTTACAGAAACACAATCAGGTATTATGGGATTCCCATTCTTCTCAATGTCAGCCACAATTTGTTGTGATCCACACAGTCAGATGTCTTTGCATAGTCAATGAAACACCAGTAGATATCCTGGTACTCTTTGCTTTCAGCCAAGATTCATCTGATATTGACAATACTATCTGTAGTGCCACATACTCTTCCAAAACCTCTGTCGATATACTGTTCTAGTCATTTTTGGATAATCTTCAGCAAGATTTTGTTTGTGTGATCTATTTTCCCCCCAAAAGAGATCTTTTAAATTATTTTTTTCTTTCTTCATGTAGGTGTCACTGATATCAACCCAAACTTACTCAGTCTTTCATTATTAATGGTCAATGAATCAAATTTATTCTTGAAATGGTCTCTAATTCAGGTGATATACTCAAGGTTGTACTTTGACTCTTGTTTGACATTTCTTCAGCTTCAATTTGAGTTTTCATATGAGCAACTTATGGTCTGTCCCATAGTGGAATTCTCATCTTCATCTGACATGATTTTTGGTTTGGCTGTTGTCTTTCCACAAGTGTGTTAATTTGACTCTTGTTTTGTTCCATCTGATCTACATGTACAGTCATTATTTATGTTGTTGGGGTGGGGGAAGATATTTTCAATAAAACAAATCATCGGTCTTGCAAAACTCTATCTTAAGATCTCTATTGTCAGTTATAAGATCAGGGTCACATTTTCCAACTATTCAAACTTCTTTTCAGCCTTTGCCTTCCGATCACTAGTAATTATAAAAACATTTTAATGCATTTGCTGTCAATTTTAGATACCACAAGTTAATAAGAATCTTCAGTTTCATCATCTTTGGGACTAATGGTTCATACATAAATTTATTAATGGTTAGTAACTGATGTTCATTGTATTATCCTATTATTGACAGTATTGTACTTCAGGATAGATATTGAAATGTTCTTTTTTGATGATGAATGGAATGCCATTTCTCTTTAACTTGTTATTTATTCCTAGTATGTTGTTGGCATGGGAAGAGATTTTTTCCCTCTTTGTTTCACAGAGCAGCTGGTGGATTAAAACTGGTTGCCTTTGTTTTGGCAGCACAACTCCCTAACACTGAACCACAAGAGCTCCCTAGTAGACCATATAACTTTCTGAGTAAGAGTGGAAGATATCTATTCATTTCAGCTCATCAATACCAGGGTATCAATTGTTATGAATTCTGCTTTATTTTTCTGACTTCTAACTTTAGATCCATATTTTGTACATTAATAGATGTTAACAAGTGTTCTTTCTAATTTTGAGCCATGCCACAGCAGCAAATGAAGGTTCTGAAAACTTTATTCCGCATCCATGTCATAAAGTTAAACTTTATTTTGAAGAGGTCTAGCTATGTACATATTCCCATCCCCTCCTTGTGATTCTTATTTCAAATAATCCTTTGAGCATAGCCTTTCCTGACTTTTAAGCTCTATTTTTGAGCAGCTGCTGCCGTTTTGATATTCTGTAGTTTCTTATTCACCCTGGTGTTACTGCTCATCTTAGAGGCATACTTATTGTTTGACTAAAAGTTAAGGCACAAGGGGAAGTTTTGCTTCATGTCTGAAGATTGACTAAGAACCATAGTCTTAGTAGTTCCATAGTCTCTATAATACTAGTTGACTATTTTCATTTTCGTTCAATATTTCTTTTACCCCCTCTATCTAGGACCTTCTACTGTGATCCCTTTCAGAGTGATCAACAGTGAGAGGTGGGCATCATCTAGTTCTTCTGCTGTCAGATGTTTAGAGGTTGATGTGATCTGTTGGGTTTTTTGTTGTTGCTATAACAGGAAGAGACCAGTGGTTGTACTTTATATGCTTGCCTGAAAACTTTGAAACTTCAGTCACTATTCACCAAAGTAGGATGTAGAGCAATGTCAGTGTGATACCAATTGGCCATGATGTTCTCAGGTCTGTGATACTGAGGCCTTGGGACCAGAAACTCATTCCTTCAGAGTGTTTTATTATGATCAACAAGTTTATATAGCTTTGTTCCCTCTTAGCTCTGAGATACATACATACATATATATATATATATTTACAGCATAGAGCATATATAAATGCGGATATATTTACAGTATGAGTATGTAAAAGCCTCTACTACAGTCATGGTCATAGTTGTTTGTTGTTTTTTTGTTTGTTTGTTTAGTATTAATTTTAATGAAAGTTTACAGAGACTTAGGGTTTCTAGTCATTCACTGTTGCACTTTTCTCCCTGCCCACCCTTTCCCCCCCAATGGGGCCGCTGGGCTGCATGGGCCAGGAATCGAACCCGGGCCTCCTGCGTGGCAGGTGAGAATTCTCCCACTGAATGGTCATAGTTATAGTCCCTTTCATCTTACTCATAGATGTTACATGCCTTGGCTGTCTTTCTGTATATTTACTTATGTTGTTGTGTTGTTAGATGCCATAGAGTCAAGTATGACTCATAGCAACCCTATGAACAAAAGATCTGAACCCAGTCTTGTCCTGTACCATCCTCACACTTCCTGACACACGAGAGCCCATTCCTGCAGTCACTGACCCTTCACCCTTTCCAACATCATGTTCCTTCCAAGGAATAGCACCTCCTAGCAATATGTCCAAAGTATGTGAGGCAGAGCTTCATCATTCTTGCCTCCAAAGAGCATACCAGCTACACCCTCTCCAAGACATATCTGTTCATTCTCTTGGCTGTCCATGGAATGTTCAGTGTTTTTCCTCCAACACACAGCTCAAAGATCTAAATTCTTTTTCTGTCATCCTTATTCGTTGTCCAGGTCTCGGATGCATAGCTAGTAACTGGAAAGACTATGGCCTGAATCAGATGCACCTTAGTTCTCAAACTAACATCACTACTCCTCAACAATTGGGAAAGTTCCCTAAGTACAGATTTTCCCAGTGCACTGCATCTCCTTATTTCCTGACTGCTGGTACCAAGGGTGTAGATCCTAACAAGATGAAGCTGTTGACAGTTTCAGTCTCCTCTCCTTCCATCATGACACAGTGGAAAGAATAATTGTTTTCTTGAAATTTAGATTCAATTCATACTGAAGTTTGCATTCTTTGATCTTCTGCAGCAAGTGCTTCAAGTCCTTCTCATTTTCAGCAAGTAAAGTTGTGTCATATGCATAATGAAGGTTATTGATGAGTCTCCCTTCAATCCTGATGCCATATTCCACTTCATAGAGTACAGCTTTTTGGATACTTATATCGGATATTTATTTATGTTGTTGTTGTTAAATGGCGTCGAGTTGTAGGCAACTCATAGCGACCCTATGAACAAAAGTTCTCCACACTTGCATGACTTTCATCCTTTCTCCAGGTTCATAGGGTTTCTGGAGGCAAGCTGTTTATGAAAGTGGATGCCACTCCTGCTTCCAAGCTGGTTTTAATCAGGGAACTCCACCCAACACTGTCCACCATGGGTAACCATTATAGCATTTGACACATCAGTGTCACAGTGTTCAGCTTCACAGAAACCACAAGTTACCTCTGTATGGCAAATGGACACACCAGGGCTATACAACCTAGAAGAATGTTTCACCAAAAGCAATAAAAAACAGGCCCGAGGGCCATAGATTTAGAGTCACCTACCTTTCGCTTGGTAGCATCACTTTTGGTCTACTAGGCCAACTGGTCTCTCTCTATGTTGTTAAGTGTCATCGAGTCATAGGCAACTCATAGCGACCTTATAAATGAAAGTCCTTGATACTTGCATGACTTTCATCCTTTCTCCAGGTTCATAGGGTTTCTAGAGGCACACTATATATGGAAATGGATATAGACTGATATTTATTATTTTTAGAATATAAGGTTGAGTATATAACAGTGTTTACCTTTGTTATCTGCATTCCTTGCATATTTCTCTATGCCTTCCATTGTTTAGGGTAATTTAGTGACCATCCTCATGTTGTATATCTCCTTCCCCTTCCCTTATCTTAATATGCCTCTGTTTACTTAATATGAATCTGTTCTTTTTCTTCCCAACTCCTTGTGCATCCATCTCTAGTGTCTATCAAAGAATGATTCTGTGTATAAATGTTTTCTTTAGCTTTTTATCATGGTATTCTCATACAATATTTGTTAGTCTGTTTACTCAGCATAATTATCTTCCATATTCATCCATGTATTATTGTGTTTCATGAATTCTTAATTATTCTTTAGTATTGCATTGTTTGCCAGTTTTTTTAGAAGTGGATTGTAGATACTTTTTCTACTCTGTCTTAGTTTAGTCACTCCACATAAATTTGTCCATGATGGGTGACTGCACATGTTTTAAATATTTCATAACACAGCAACAAGAAAACTGGGGAAAAAATCACACCAAAAAACCAACAAACCTGAGGGATTGGTGGTATCAGTTATAATTCCCGAGTATTAAGATTATGTGGAGTCTTTTAGGTTCAGTTAGATCAAGACAAGCAAATGCTACTTTTCTCTTGAAATTTGAAATACATTGAAATTGCACAAGTTCACATATATACACACACATACATGTCTCTCTCTTTCTCTTTCTGAGTCTCTCGCTCTTTGAATATCTCTTCTCTCTCTCTCTCACACACACACACACACACATACACACCCAACAAAAATCCAACAACACAAATATACCCAGTATCCCTGACCTTGAAAATTCTTAATGTAAAAAAAAAAAAACCTCTTCATGTAAAAGAAACAAATTCTTGAAAGATATGAGAATGAACGTTGGAGCTGTTGGGAGTGATTCAGAACAATATAAGCACATAGACAAAATCATCCTATATTTTGAAAAAACTTCATTCTGGGAAGGAGAGACAGAGTCAAGGTTTGAAGTAACTTATATTTGAGGAAATAGTTCATGGAGGCTGATGGCATCTTCGTTGGTCTGTTGGCCTGAACTAAACAGATGACCTCTTCTTCTACCTGTGAGAAGCTATTAAATCTATATAAAAGGGCAAAAGAATTCTGCTTCTGAAAAGTTTGTTATTAACTCTGGCTTAAATTACCCTGAATTCTTGTAGGTCTTTTTTACTAAAGGCCTTGAGAGTTCTAAAATAAATGGTGCTTCAAGAAGTTGTGCTATAAATTTTCTTACAAAATAAGACTATGAATTAATTTTTAATTCAGAAATACCACATAGGCTAAGAAATAGTATCTTCAGTAGGTGATTAGGAGTGGCCTCTATATGGTACTAGTTTGCCTGTTTTGATCATGTTGTTGTTATTAAGTGCTACCAAATCAAATACAACTAATAGCGTCTTTATAAACAATGGATATGAATTCTTCCTATACTATGCTGTCCTCACTATCTTATACCCTTTAGCCCGTTGCTGCAGTTAACAGTGTCATTCCATCTCACTGGAGGTCATTCTAAGCATAATATTCTTTTCCAAGGAATATTGTTGTTGTTATGTACCATCAAATTGCCCGTAACTCATAGTAACCCTATACACAATAGTTCTGAACTCTGCCCTATCATGAGCCAGTCTTACTGTCTTCGACAGACATATCTATTTCATTACCCCAGTTACATCCAGGGTTGTCTTCTCCTGTGTTTTCCTTTCACCCTTCCAAACATGATATTTTTCTCCAAGGACTGGTCCATCTTGGCAACATGCCCAAAGTATGTGCGATAGAGCTTCAATATTCTTGCCTTCAGGGAGCAACTTGGTTTTACACTCTCTAGGATAGACTTGTTTCTTTTTCTTGGCTCACTATGGTATGTTTAATACTCTTCTCCAGCACCACAATTCAAAGTCATCAATTCTTCTATCATATTTAATCATTGTCCAGCTCTCTGTTGCATAGCAAGCAATTACCTGAAAAAGTCACACCTTAGTCTTCAGACTAACATTGTTGCTATTCAGCACTCTCAACAAGTCCTTGACCGCAGATTTTCCTTGTCTTTTGATTTCCTGACTCCTTGTGTCAAGAGGAACCAGAAAACGGAAATTGTTAACAAGCTCCATCTCTTCTCCATCAAGTATGATACTGAGAATCTTTGTCTTCTTGATGTTAAATGTCAATCCATATTGAAGACTGTAATCCTTGACTTTCTGTAGCAAAAGCTTCAGGGCCTCCTCAGTTTCAGAAAGCAAGATTGTGTCATCTGTATAATGCAAGTTGTTGATAAGTCTTTTTCAAATTTTTATGCCACATTCCTCCTCATAAAGTAGAGCCTCCTGAATGATCTGTTCTGCATATAGAGTGAAAAGATATGGAGATAGGTTGCATCCTTGACACCCTCCTTTCATGATTTTGAACCATGCAGTGTTTCCTTGCTCTGTCTTGACATTTACTTCCTGGTTGAAGTAATAGATTTTTGCATGAGCATATTCAGGTTTTCTGAGAATCCCACTCTCCTCAAGCTTAGCTACAAGTTGTTGTGATCTACATGGTCAAATGTCCTTGAATAATCAATGAGGCCCAGATAGACATTTCCTCTGGTACTTTCTATTTTCAGAGTATCTCAAATTGGTAGTGGAAGCTGAAACAGAAGAACAAGAAATAAAGATTAATGCCTCAAGAGATCTAGAAACCCCAGCACTGCAAAAGACAAACTGGGCATAAATGGGCCAGATGCCTTTACAGAGCTTTGTGAAGCAAAGGAATGAATGCAAATTAGACAAAAGAAGCCAACCATAATGGATTCAGTGATCTAGAGACTTAAGCAAAATAGTCTAAACATCTCACAAATTTATGCTGTTCATGGAATGGGATTTTGTATGAGTGCTGTGGTGAAAAGACAAGGCTGAGCTGTAGCTGTTTGTAAATGACCTCTTATTACCCCTTTGTCCCAGGGCTTTTGGAGAGTGAGGCAATATGGAGAGGCAAAAGATTCCCCAAGTTTATGTAATACAGTGCTTTTCTCTTTATTGCCCTAGTCTTTTCCTACCCCTATCTTCTTAATGATATAAGTCACACACAACACACTTACATTAATAGCATTCTTTATTGCATATTCAGTGGAAATGGGACTTCGGGAGCATTTCAGGATCTAAGGATAAATACCTTTGAAATATGTTCTAAGTCAGGTCATTGTGGCATTTTATTATGACTCTTCAGCTGTGTCCTTCATTTATTTCTCTGTCCATTTGTGACTTGGTCAAAGCATGAAGGCCCTTTCTAAGGGCTGGTCTCTCCTGTCAACATGCCTAAAGTATGTGAGATGGAGCTTCAAAGTCTTTGCCTCCAAGGAGAAACTTGATTTCACCCTCTCCAAGACAAACATCTCTGTTTTCTTGGCAGACCATGGAATGTTCAACACTCTTCACCAGCACCACAACTCAAAGGCATCAATCTTTCTTCTGTCATCTCTAGTTATTGTTCAGTTCTCTGATACATAACAAGTAATCACAAAGAGCATGGCCTGAGTCAGGTGCACCTTAGTCTTTAGAGTGATATTGCTGCTCTTTAGTGCTCTAGAGAGGTCCTTGACAACAGATTTTTCCAGTGCAATTGACTTTTTTATTTCCTGACTGCTGGTGCCATGAGTATTGATTATGGAACCGAGAAAGCTGAAACTGATTTTTTTAAAATGCAATGTTTTTATTGTAATTGTGATTTAAGCAAAAGTTTACAGAAAAGTTAGAGTTTCATTCATTCATTGTTGGAAACTGAAATTATTAGCAACTTTAATCTCCTCTCCATCTCTCATGGTGCTGCTGATTGACCTGATGGAGAAAATTGTTGTCTTCTTTACGTTGAGCTTCAATCCATATTGGAGACTACAGTTCTTGACCTTCTGCAGCAAATGCTTCAGGTCCTCCTCAGTTTAGTCAAGCAAGGTTGTGTCATATGCATAGCACAGGTTGTTGATGAAACTTCCTCCAATCCTGATGCCACATTCCTCCCCATAAAGCCTAGGCTCCCAAATGATCTGTTCTGCACATTGATCGAAAATATATGGAGACAGGATGCATCCCTGACACACTCCTTTCCTGATTTTGAACCATGCAGTGTTTTCTGGCTCTATTCTGGCTACGGCTTCTTGGCCCAAGTATAGGTTCCACAGGAACACTTCAGGTGTTCTGAAATTCCCATTCTTCTCAACACTAGCTACAATTTGTTTTGATCCACACAGTCAAATGACCTAGGTTTAGAAGTAACAAATTTGTTTTAGAATCTATATATAAAGTATCTTATTGTTGCGTTGTTGTTTTGTGCTGTCGAGTTGCCTGCGACTCATAGTGACCCTATAAACAACAGCTCTAAACGCTGCCCTATCCTGTGCCAATCTCACCATCTCCGACACACCAGCCCCCATTACCCCAGTCACTAAAATTCTTTTCCTTTCTAAAATGCTGGGTTAGTCAGGTTCTTTATGACAGGTTTCCTGCTGTGGCAAGCTATAATCTCATCTTGTTTAGGTGCCCCCTGGTCCTTCTTTGTCTTCATTGCTAATTTCCTGCAACTTCCCACTCTTACCATTTAATTTGGAAACACAAGACAGAGCGTTCATCTTCATCCTTCTACACACCCCTGTTCTTCCTCTGCTCTGCTTGCCTTTTTATTGTTGTTGTTGTTTAATGACAGAAAATGAAAAAGACATTCTCCTACCTCCTTCTCTTTTATTATAATTATTTTTATCTTTTATATTGGTTTGCTTACAAAGTTTGTATAATTGTGTTTCTCACTCTTCTTCATTCACATTGTGTTTCATACACTCATTCCTATGTATTGTTTTTTCTAATATAAGCTGTTTCTCCTTTAAGGACCTACTCTATTAGCCTTCAGAATTTTAGATGGTAGAATTAATGTCCTCTGGCTATTGTCTGCTGATTGTAGTTGTTTGCATTCTTCTAGTGCCCCACCTTATCAACTGTGAGGATCTTGTTGTTGTTGTTGTTGTTATGTGCCATCGAGTTGTTTGTGACTCATAGCGACCCTATGCACAACAGCACTAAACCCTGCTCTATCCTGCGCCAACCGCACTGCCTCTGACACACCCATCCCGATTACCCCAGTCACCGAATCAATCCATCTCATAGAGGGTCTTCCCTCACTAACACAGTCCAATGCCCAATTCTTTCCAAAAAGTTTGCTGCAATATTCAGTTTTATTTGAAAATTGAGGCACACTTAAAATGCAAACAGTGAGAAGAAATTATTTGTGTATCATTATATGTTGTGTCTCGTTGAGTGGATTCCAGCTCTTAGCAATCCTAAAAGATATAGTGGAACTGCCCATTCACGGGATTCACAGATTTTCCTATAATCTTCGGTCTGTCATGAAGGAAGTGCAACTAGGGTGATCCTTAAAGGATGATGAAACTTTGTCTCACATACTTTGCAGGAGCAGTTAATTGATATTGTGTGCTGCTGAGTCCGAACAGACCCATAGCTAACCTTCCAGCAGTTTTCACTTTTCACGGAGGTGAACCATGTTTTTTTTGGTTGGCAGTGTAAGCTTCTAAATACTAAACCACTAGTTGTTGTTGTT
>NW_006399815.1:5505241-5521020 GCF_000299155.1 Elephantulus edwardii
GAGCAATCTCAATCTCTTCACCATCCATCCTGATGCTTCCAATTGGCCCAGTGGTGAGAATCTTTGTCTTCTTGACATTGAGCCTCAGTCCATACTGAAAGCTGCAGTCCTTGACCCTCTGCAGTAAGTGCATGCTATTAGAGCTCAAACTAAATCAGAAGTAGCTAATCCTTGGGAAAAGACAACATGCTGGGAAAGGTGAGGTGAGGAGGCTCCTACTCGTTATCACACAGCAACAATATATTATTTATATATGCATATCTATCTGTCTATCTATCATCTATCTATCTATCATCTATCTATCTATCTATCTATCTATCTATCTATCTATCTATCTATCTATCATCTCTCAAAGCCTTGGTGGTCTAGTGATAAGAAGCTACACTGCAATCCCAAAGGCACATGGTTCAAATCCACCAGCTGCTCCATCAGAGAAGGGCAACCTCTTCCTGTACAGTTTACTTCCTCTGAAAACTAGAAGGTCAGCTTTTTCTGTGCTTCTGTCTTATCATCATAGTGCTCATCTTCAGTGGTTCTTTAAAATTTCACTTGAAGAAATAAAATCATTTACAGAACATGTCTTTGTTTCTTTACCTTTGGATGTGCACGGATTCCTTCTCTCCCAGTTTTTAATACTCAAAGTAGTTGTATAGAGAGGAAGACCCTTGATACAATGGATCGATTCAGTATTGGGGGTAACGGGGGTAGGTATGTCAGAGACAAAAAGGTTGGCAAAGGATAGAAAAGGGTTTAGGGCTCTTGTCCATAGGGTCGCTATGAGTCACAAGTGACTCCACAGCACATAACAACAACAGATATATTTATATGTTGAAAATGCCATAATCAAAATATCAGGCAAAAAAGGCCCTCTGGAATTTGAGGGCATGCTTACACCCATATAGTAGATAGCTTGTAGAGACCAGGCTCATAGGAGACATCAGGACAGAGTACAGAAAAGTCTGTTACCACAGAAAGGGTGTTTGCTGTGCTTAGAAATATTTCTTTTGTCCCATCTAGTTTAGGACATTCATACCTGAGTAAAGAAGCTGTTTGGACAAGAAGAGAAATAACCCAACCCTCCAACAAGGGGAAAAGTCCCAGCGTGCTTTTATCAGATTTTCCATGAAGTCCATGCCTGAAAAGAAGTGAAGAAACATGGCTCTGAGGATGCATTCATGGAAGAGATGGATGCAGAGTAGGGGGAAGCTGTCATGGGAAAGATAGACCAAGCAAATTCCCCTCTTTGAAGCTGATACTTGGTGTCTCTTGTTTTTTTTCCCCTCTGCAGGAGAAGATGGTGTGCTGCCTCTCCTGACACAAGACTCTAATTCCAAAGCTCGGAGAGGTATTTTAAGAAGAGCTGTCTTTTCTGAGGACCAGAGAAAGGCTCTGGAAAGAATGTTTCAGAAGCAGAAATATATCAGCAAGACAGACCGAAAGAAACTTGCTATCAATTTGGGACTAAAGGAATCACAGGTAGTAATGAGCATAAAGATGTCTATTGCTCCTGATTTCTGAAGTAGTATAATAAACTCTGCATATCTGGTGAATAATAAATGCACTGGGCTTGATGTGAGACCCTGAGGTGTTAGTGCAATGACTTTTCATAATGTTTAATAGATAGAAATACATATCACAATTGTTATTTGAAAAAATGTCCATTTTGCTGATAGGTCTAGTTTCTTTTTTTTTCCCCCCCTCCTTTTGTCATTGGGCTGATTAATTCTTTCCAAATCAAGAAAAATGCTAATGGCATTACATTTACATCATTAGATTGTTTACTTTCCATTCAAAGAAACTGGCTTTCATAATTTCTTACAAAAGCAGGAACCAATTTTCTTGTCTTTTTCTTCATTTCCAACTGAAAAATGAAAGCAAAATGAATGACTCATAAATACCCCTATTAAGGGGTTTCATTATTTTCTGCTTTGGGTTTATATCAAGTATAATAAGGTATTCATAGTGATCTTACAAGGCACTGTGGAACTGCCCCTTACAGTTTCCAAGACTGTAAATCTTTATGGAAACAGCTGCCACATCTTTCTCACACAGAGCAGCCATTGGATTTAAACCATTCACCTTTCAGTTGACAGCCATGCACTTAACCTCTGCAGCACCATGGCTCAAATGCCTTGGAATGGACTCACTAGCATTGGTGGTTTTTTTGTTTTGTTTTGTTTTTACTCACTTTTGCAACATTTATAAACCTTCTTTAAAATTTATAAACCTTCTTTGTACATTCAAGTTTGAATGAAGGTTTTAGGGACCTTAGGGAAGTATAGAAAAATCCCATTTAAAGAATGGCCTACTTATTATAATAATTAATATGACAAAGTGACAATTTCCTTGTTAAACCTTACAGTGACCATATAAATTTATTCTTGTAATCACCACCATAACTATCCCAGTTTTCTAGATGAGGAAGAGTAGAGCAACAGAGATAAAGGCAGTGTTCACATAATGAAGTTGCTTTGGAAGTAAGTTCCTGTCACAGGCAACCTGACTCTGGAGGGTTTCTTTTTTCTCTTTAACTGATAGCCACCATGTACAGTGATGCGGGGTGTTGTTCACTGCACAAGCGTTCCTGTTTAAGGTATTAGTGAGAGCTGTAAAGTGGGAGGTTCTTTGCTGACCATGTAGTTGCTTTGTGCCTGTTATGTCATCTGATTTTTTTTTTTTTTTAAATTAGGATAAAGGCATAGAGGCTACTAATACCACTGCCTACTACTATTGCATTGGTTCCAACTCATAGTAACTGAGTTTACTCAGCTATAAGTCTTTACTGGAGGAGACCTCCCATCTATCTCCTGTGAAACAGCTGTTGGCTTCCAAGCACTGACATTTTTGAAAGCCCGGTATCATGCCTATGCCACCAGGATACTTTCACTCAGGGACTAGCAGAGGCTTTCTCTTGACTATTGTACTCCACTATTCTCTCACTGTTAGTGGCGTGTTTTAACATTTACGCCTTTTTAAATGAATGATCATTTAAGAGTTGATCGACTCTTATCAACTTTGCTTCCTTTCCTTCAGGAAGCGATCCCTCTGCCTCCAGCATCTTTAGTAGGAAGCAGGCTACACTGCGGTAGAAGATAATTTACCTGGATACATTAGTGGGAGTTCTCTTCCCAGTGAGTTGCTTAGAAGACCATAACCTTCATTATGTCCATTTTACTTCAGCTTCTCACTAACAAAGTAGGGACAAATATAGATGCTATGTCATAAAACAATGGTTTGCTTAACTGATGACTCATTAGCTAGATTGTAGTGGTCGACTGTGTGTGAGACCCTGTGCTACATGGACAGAGCTTTGATAAGAACTGATTAAGATGTATTTCTCCTACCCCAGGAACTTAGTTACAAAACTGTGGAAATAAAGCTCATGAGAAATTAGCTAGAAATATAAGAGGGTGGGAAAGGTCACAAGAAAGGCATCCCTATTAGTCTAAGTTAAAATCATATTAAATTTACTACCGATAAAGGGAGCTCTTGTGACCTGGTATAATACATGTTTTATTGCAAATCCAAAAGTTAGTGGTTTGGATCCACCAAGTACTCCACTTGGCAATTGGAGAATAATAGGCAGTTCTCCTCATAATATCTACAGCTTTGGACACCGGATGATAGGTGACAATGAGTTGGAATAAATTTAACAGTGGTGGGCTTTAAGGGGGCTAAATGAGCATGCGTCTTCCTGGAGCCCTATAGTAATTCTCATGTCTATAAAGGATAACATTAAGATTCTAGCGTACATACATACCGAGGAAGTCTAGTGATGGAACTGTTTGACCTGTCAGGAATTGCTTAGAGAAGACCACAGGAGGGATCCATAGACCTGGCCTGCATCCCATTGGATAAGAATTCCATAGTGTGTGTGTGGGGAGGGGGGAAGAATTCACAGACTATGGAAGCTGGGGAATTTCTGATTGAGTCAGGTGTTAAAAGAAAAGTGGATAGTGGTTCTGTTAGGCTTGACAGTGTTCAGAAAAAGTGTGAAAATCTCTGCTATAATATGCTATGCACTTAGAAAAATAGTCTGTTGGAAAGCTAACACAATAACCATTACAAAATATGCATGGAGGATGAGTATATTTTCACTAGTCCCCATAAAGCGCAGATATTTTCCTTCTTGCATGTTATCTTCCAGTGGTTTTCCATATGTATTTAGTTTTACAAAGCTAATTATATTGTTTTAAAAATTCAAGTGCCTCAGGAATGAATACTTTTTATGTTATTGAATTTGTTGGGAAATCTCAGAAGTAATTTAGTTTTTCATATTTACATATATATAGTATGATACAGTACATGATACATTGTTATTAGCTGCCCTTGCATTGATTACAACCCATAGAGGCCCTACATAAAATAAAATTAAATTCAAACAAAAAATAGGTAAGGTTAAAAATAAAAACTCATCTACTTTCCCTTCTAATGGAACCCAACTGTTGCTCAACTACTTTAATTTATTAAGACCGCATGTATTGCCTTTAAATTAAATATGTATGGACAGTATATTTGTATGACCTGCAGTTTTTAGTAATATGAATGGTTAGCTCACTTGGTTAATAACTAAAAGTTTGGATGGTTGAGTTCGCTTAGGACCACTTAGTAGAAAGGCAGGCCAGTCAACATCCATCCGGAACCCTGTGGGGCACAGTTCTCTGACACTCGTGGGTTCGCATGAATTGGAATCAATACAATAGCAGCCTCCCCTTCCCCTTTCTTTTTGTATCTGCACAAACACATATCCTTGTTGTTGTTGTTAGGTGCCGTCAGATCAAGTATGACCCATAGCACCCCTATGAACAACAGATCTGAACCCTATCCTATCCTGTGCCATCCTTACAAACACATAGCAAGACAGATAACAAATACCACACAATACCTACTATGTGCAATACGCACAATACCCTTACATTTGATAAGTCACTTCACCCCTACAGAGAGATTATTGGGTAGGTACTTTCAGCATCCCTGATTTTACAAATTGACCTGTTGATCTGCTTCTGAAAAGTTATAGCCTTGGAAACTCTATGCAACTACCCTTGTTGCCCACCTGGAGTCTTCATAAATTATAAACAATCAAGCTATCTGTAAATTTTACACTAAAATAAAGTTTTACTACACATATATGTTGACTTTTAAGTGAGCCAAATCCACTCTATATTCAGCACACAAATCAAGAAAGAGAACATTCCCAGTAGGCTAGAGCACTCGGCCTGCCTCTTCCCTGACATTCGTTCTCCTTTCAGTGGTTTCCGCCATCCTTACTTCTAAAAACAGGGATTAGTTCGCCTGCTTTCAGACTTTCTTTGAATAGATTCATTTGGTACATATTCTTTTGCAAAGGCCGTGTTCTGTGAAATTCATTCACTCATGTTGCGGAATGTAGTAGACAGCTCATAAACACATATTCTTGTGCACACTATGCCACTACATTGCTTTATTTTTTTTATATTTATATATATATATTATATATATTATATATAATATATATATATATATGCTTTTATGCTATATTTTTGTGCACACTATGCCACAACTACATCTTTTTACCAGTGACATTGGATTCTTTCCCATTTTAGGCTGTTGCAAATAGTGCTAACAATACACATTGCTTTGTACTTCTTTTCCTACTCAAATATTCATGGATATCCTTTTTTGTCAGTACATAAAAGTTGTTATTAGGTGCTGTTGAGTTGAGTATGACCCATAATGAATACATAAAAAGTATCCCATTCTTTTTAGCAAGCGCCTCATGACAGACTTACATATATTTATTATGATTCAGTTAGTCATCTTCAAGTTTGTTACCTTTCATTTACATTATTGCATATCTTTGTGTGTTTAAAAATTATTTTATGGAAGTGTTGTTGTTTGCTGTTGACCCATAGCTGATGCTCCAGTAGATTTTTAAAGGAGTGTTGCAGCACAACCTCTTACCACTAGGCCACCAGAGGATTCCAAACTCACTGCCTTTGAGTCGGTTCTGATTCATAGTGATCTTATAGGACAAAGTAGAACAGTCTCTTAGCGTTCCAAGGTTGCAAGTCTTTCCAAAGCAGATTGCCACAACTCTTTCCCATGGTACAGCTGGTTGGGGTTCAAATGATCAACCTTTCAGTCCACGGAACCAAACTAAGTGTTTAACCATTGTATCACTAAAAATGAAAAAACAAAAAAATAAAATGTGCTACCATCAGTTAAATTTCTGTTCATAGTAACCTTGTAGAACAGAACAGAACTGCCTTTTGGGTTTCCAAGAGTATAAACTGAAGTAGGTTTTCACATCTTTCTCTCATGGAGCGGATGGAGGGTTTGCTAACCTTTGGGTCTGCAGCTGAGTGCTTAACTACTGCGTCATCAAGCCTTCTTTACATATTAATAGCTGTAAAGATTTCTTTCCAAATACAGTATTTTACCAGAGTAAATTCTTAATTAAGTGAATTATTCATTTTTATTAGTAGACATTTCCTTTTCTGCAAACTACTATTTTTTATTTAAAACTGCAGCTAATATCATGAACACTAATTTTTTTTTAACGTTTTAGTTTTCCTAATCACTAAATCTTGATCTTAGGTTTTTTAATTCTCATACTGGAATATACAGTTTGAATGAGTCTCTTTGCTGTGTATTATTTAAACTTTTTTGTTGACAGATAGCAGTTATTTTGTCTATTAGTCTAAATATTTGGGATATTATAGTTATGAACATTTTCTTATTACAGATGAGAAAAGTCTTTGAGTTTTCAGAGGATTTTTTTCATGCACTTGTGATGTCTTTAATTGTACCAAAATTGCTCATTATTATGTAATCTGCTTGTCTTTTCCTCTGTGATGTCAGTTTTATACTTTTCTTTTTTTTAATTTTTTTTATTATTTTTCTGTGAGTGTACCGTCAAATCAGATCTGTCTGGTACAGGAGGAGATTGTCCCTCCTTCCCTGGCAGAGCATCTGGTGGATTCGAACTGTGCACCTCTGGGATTGTAGTTGCAGCTCCTTGCCACTAGGCCACCAGAGCTCCCCTATACTTTTCTTAAGAAAGCACACATCTCCCTAAACTTTAAAGATAACTTTATATTTCTTTTAGAACTTTCATCACTCACTCACTCATTGCCATTGAAGCAATGCCAACTCATAACAGCAACCCCCCCCCCAAAAAAAAATCAGGTTTCTGAGGCTGTAAATCTTAAAAGGGAAAAACTGTCTGTCTTTCTACCTAACAATGGCTGATGGATAGGGTTATTATTTTTTTTAATTCTTTAATATATCTGCATTTTCTAAATAATGTGTGAGGCAGAGTTTTTTATGTTTTCCTAAATATACATATTTATCCCAACACCATTGATTGTGAGAAAATCAATGATTTCTTTCATAGTGATATTAGTAAACAGATATTTCTGTACCTGCAGAACAAAAACTAAAGGGAAAAGGAGATGATGAGAAAGGCAAGAACCATTAGAACTGCTAATGGAAGCAATTAACTGTCCAGTGAAATCCTATTTGAAAGAAATTCATGGCACACTTTCTAGAAGCCAGTGCCCACTGCAAATAAGATATGAAAGCAAGAATAGAGCCATCTGCTTTGGTAGATACACGTTTATCTTGTTTTCTTATGAAAAGCCACAATCACAGGATTGTAACTGAGATAACCATCTCTCAGACTCAGTTGCCTGACAGAGATTTCTTTTGTTGCCAGTGTGAACATAACCAGTCAAGTTGAAAGAATGAAAAATAATTTTGCCAATCAGAAATAAACCCTTCTCAAAATATTTGCTTTTCTTCATTAGGTGTTTGATTAGGAGATTTGGTTGATAATTATAATCTTTCTAGGAAAACATTTTTCCAGTTTTGTCTTTAGGTAGAAGGTTTTGGTGTAAGGATGTCATATAATACACAGGAAAATAATGTGATTGGCATTAAAGAGATGAAGGGACCAACTGTGACTTTATCTTAGGCACAGTTGACTACATAATGGATAAAAATGAGAATGAGGCAAAGAGAAAATATGATTTAAACCCTGGATGAGATGCATTGACACAGTGATTGTGGCAATGGGGCCAGGATTGTCAGAGATGGTGAAGTTGGCTCAGGATAGGCCAAGGTTCAAAACTATTATTCATAGAGTCAAGATGGATCACAGTTAAATCAAGGGCATTTAAAAACAACAACAATAAAGCAATAGCAACATTTTAAATACTTTTAAAGTAATCATAATCAGTTGTTATTTGTTGAATCCAGTTCTTGGATTTTGTTAAATCCTAGGAGTGGTATAAAGAGGTCTGGAAGCATAGTCCATTGCATGTCGTGCTGCTATATCCAAAAGTCCATTGCTATCCAGCAATTTTAATCCGTCACTCAGTGGGAAAGATGGACAGTCCCCTCTTGTTAAGAATTACAGCCTCAGAAACCAAATAGACTTCATATTAGTCAGATCCCACTTGAAGTCTTTGAATTTGAGAATATAGACTTAGAAACTATATAAAGCCTATAGTTTTTCCAAGAATTATAACATGAATTCTATGAAAGTTCCCTTTACACCTGAATGTTTGTAAGAATCTGGGCTCTGGGATTGGATGTTATGGATGGATTCTATTCTCAAAATTTCCATATTACTAACTTTGTGCCCATGAACCGCAGTTTTTTTCAAATATGAAATGAGGACTTGCCAGGTATCCTGAGGACTGAATGGTGTGTAATCCACATAGAATATAGAATATGTGGCCTGATGTACTTCTTATGGAGCACAAAAGAAACACTCAGAGTCTTATACTAGTCAGTATATTTCATCTGAAAAATTAATTTGGCACAGATTAAGTGGTGGTTTAAAATCTCTAACAGAGTTAAGTCCATTCTAAAGATGTCAAGAATACAGGGTGGAACCAATTTAGCAGTCCTTTTGCTGCAGAGATGTCTATGTGGCTATTGTATTAGAGTGATTTCTCAGGTTTTTAAAAGAAGGCCATGTAAGAAAAAAAAAAAAATAAAAGGCAGGAGCTTTGCTGATTGGCCTTTATAATAAAGTTTTCTTTAGAAAGGATCATTGATGAGACTGCAGTTGAAAATGCTAAAATGAAATAATCTGGAATAAGTGATCATTTTGTCCAATTACTTTATCAATAGGTGAAAATTTGGTTCCAGAACAGAAGGATGAAATGGCGAAACTCCAAAGAAAAGGAAGTGCTTTCTAACAGATGTGTCCAAGAAGTAGGCCTCCAAGAAGATCCACTCTCGAGATCAGCACTGGGTTTCCCGTCTCCGTGCCCTTCAATATGGGACGTCTCCCAACAGCGTGCAAGTTCAAGATGGAGGGAGAATTCTCCAGAACCTTCAGAAAGACTAATTCAGGAGAGTTCAAGGGCTCCATCGCTGGAAGCAAATTCCCTAAAAGCATCCTTGTATTTGTGTTCTGAAGAAGACGGTGGAGATAAAAATGTACTTACTGCAGCTGTTTGAATAGAATCAGTCCTCCATGTTCATCTAAAAGAACACTTCACTAAAAGAACACTAAATAGCGTTTGGACTCTGAATCCAGCTAGCTTGTGCCTCATCAGTGCCTAAAACCTAACACCTTTGAAATGATGCAGGAACTAATACATGCTTTAGGAGAATTGTTTCATTGTTCTCACATTTGTCCCTAGACACAGGCTTAAGTCATATGTGGAATAGAATCTCCCAGTAAGATGATACTAAAAAGAACAAGAGCAATTGATGACACAGCCCTTGTTCTGAGTATATGTATATGTCTGTATCTCTGTTTGTATATACATAAAAATATTCATTGAAATTTGATAGTAGTAACTAGTTTTTTCTTCAGTATTGCATTGAGGCAAAGTCATTTCCTTTTATATGAAGAAAAATAAACCACTGACTGAATATTATTAGCTTTTGAAAAAATGTGAAATTTGGATTTTAGCCCAAACTTCATACCACATGGACTTGTTAAAAATAATTTCTCTATTTTCTTTTTCCTTTCTCAGTATCTGGCTATAAATGAATTATAACAACTCATGCTCAACACTTCCAATGAAATGAGCTACTGTTATTTACATACATTAAAAATATATACTCAAAATTTATCCAATGAACAAATTAGAAGAATTCTTAAATGTAATTACTAATATGCTTAATTTTCAAATTCCTAGAGAGGGTGAAACCAATTATTGGAATTGTGAAGCTCTGTCTCATATACTTTGGGCCTGTTGCCAGGAGAGACCTGTCCTTGGAGAAGGACATCATGTTTGGAAGGGTAGAGGAACACCGCAGGAGAGGAATAACCTGGATGAGATGGATAGACACAGAGACTGTGTGTCAAGGGGGCAGGTGTGTCAGACACAGTAAGATTGGTTCAAGATAGGACAGGGTTCAAAGCTGTTGTTCATAGAGTCACTCTGAGTCATAGTTGACTGCGCAGCACATAACAACAAGGTAGACTATTCCATCAGTGCAGATTCCACTTCATTAATGGTTATCCTTTACATCTATTCTCTGAAGGGAAATACAATCAAACCAACTGCCATGGTGTGGATTCTGACTCATAGCAACCTTGTAGGACAGAGTAGAATTGTCTATAATAGTTTCTAAGGCTGTACATCTTTATCAAAGCATCTTTCTCTTATAAACCTGTTGGTGGGTTCAAACCACTGACCTTTTCTTTAGCAGACATATGCCTTAACCTCAGGATGCCTTAATCACTAGAGTTCCTTGAAGGAAGTATAGATTTTAAAAAATACAGTGTTTTTAAGGACTTGCTAAATAAAGAGTTTATGTAAAGATATTTTAGTTCAGTAATTTTAAAATCCTTTGTTGGCCAAACACAGAATCTATGCCAATCAGTTTTTGACCTCCAGCTATAGTAAGAGAGCTAAGCTCTAGTATCACAGTTGTTTAAATGTTCTCAACTACACCTCAAAACACAGTACTGATGGAATCTATAAAAGATTTGTCTGTACATTTCTCATTATAGGATCCTAGTTCCACTTAGGTGGCATACACTGTATATATTAGGTATTTTTTCTTTATTAATAAACACCATACAGATGTCTTACGCTTTTGGGCTACTTTGAATTTAGTATTATTATAAAAATTACATTTCTGGTAACAATTTACTTAGTTAATCTAGAAATTTCCAAGTCTAAGAAGAAATTATGTTCACTTTGAAAGATATGAAGCAGAAAAAGGAAATGATGTGGTTTTTAATTATGTTATTATTAGTCTGTGAACAAGAAACATTATTAAAATGTCCTTCTTTTGTTGGTGAAAAGCTTACTATGATGGTAGCTTCTAATTGGCTCACCTTCTTATTACATATTTTAGAAGTTGCTGTCTTAAAAAAGGGAAAAGTTAAGAAGATACCGGGTTTGTTGGTATTTTGTTTTAAAATCGACATCAGGAAAGTATTTTGTACAAATGTAATTTGAGCTGGTGCATGTGTAGCTTGTGTCTTTATCACAATATTTTATTACTTAAAGGGTATCTATGAGGGTTCTTAATGTCTCTTGGTAGGGGGTTTGGGGAGGGATTTTGAAGCTTGTCTTAAAATGTTATAAAATGTGGCCTTGTATACCATTAACCTTGTTTACATTTACTGAATGCCCTGTACATCCTAGAGACTGTGTTACACCTTTAGGGTGGATTAATTAATTTAATCCTATGCATGAGGTAGATGCTACTACAGTTGTAATTCCTGTTACCCAGTCAGGGATCTAAAGCAGAGTACAGGGTGAACGATTGACCAAGGGCATGAGGTAAATAAGTGAGAACTGGATATTGGCAGGTAAATTTCAAATCTTCAACTCACATATGGTATTTTAAATTATTCTCTACCATACCAGTGTGAAATTATACTCTACCAAGCTATGCTATGTGCTTAAAAGATACATTTTGGGAATTTCAGTGAGATTTGTTACGGAAACTCAGAAGCACATTGTATGTTATAAATCTCCTTTAAGTGATAGATGTTTTGATCTTTACTATTTTTGACTAGATTTTTGAAGTTCAGGGAAAGTAAGGAATTGTAAAACCTGTCAACCATGAAGCCTCTGTAGAGAATAGTCCTATAAAGTGTGTAAAATATAAATGTATTTTATCATTGTTGCTAACAAAGAGAAAAGCATATACTTAGCTATGATCATTCTTTTTTGAGATTAACTTGGAAATCTCAAGAGAGAAATCTATGTCATATCCATCAGATTACACAGGGTTTAGAAACGAACTATTTGGGGCTCACATGATCTTCCCCCAAGATTTCACTCTAAAACTCCAATCACCAGCAGAAACCATATTTCTGAGAGGCTTCTCTCTGCAAAATTGGAGAGAAACACTAATTTGCAAGTGCATTTTTTAGTGGCCTTCCTCTTTATACGCATTCATACTTAGAAAAAGTGCTCTTTTGATAAACTTATTATTGGTACTTAGGAAACAAACACACACAATGCACACATTTGCCAATCGTGCCTCTGCTTTGCTTTAACTTACTGAGCCCTGTTATCCTAATAGACAATGCATCTCCTTCCCCTTCTGTCTGCTAACCCTCCCTTTCCCCTCAATGTACCTGTAGATTTCACTGTTATTCACATATAGACTTCCTTCTCCATGTACTCACCTTTTTATCTGCTTTCCAGGCTAGCAATGATCTAATAAACACAAGGATCATAGATGCCAGGAAGCAGAAGGGATTTTAAGTTTTTAGAAGGTATTGTCAAATAAATTTGAAGCTGTTGAAATGAAATACAGGTGAGCAGCATATTGTAAGATTTAATAAATGTAAATGTTTATGGTTGGAAATATATAAGCAGTTTATATTTGATCATTTGATCTGGAGATCTGTGATCATTGATGTCCAATGAGTAGCTTTATTCATTGTAATAAATAATAAAGTTATAATGAGAAATCCAATTATTTAGTCTAATGCTTCACAAACATTAACATTTGTACATATGAACATGTCATACTTTTCAAGTTTGGACTAATGATTCGGTTATTTGTCCTATACCTATGCCTCTGGTATTCTGCTCCCCAAAGGATCATCAATGGCCATCTTTTTTTCCCACTTTTCAAATATAAAATCATAAATGTATTTGTTGAAATTACCTGTGTCCTTCCACAGTATTTCTGATGTATCCCTTTAAAAATCAAATACTTCCCAAAGTACACCATGAGTCAATCCTTGATGACCAGTGGTTTCATCCAGGAAGTGTGATTAACTGCCTCTGAAAACCCACCAGAGGGTGAACTATGGTTCTGATTCTACTGCACACAGCAACAGTTGACTTTTGCACATAATAAAATCTGTGTTAAAATTTTGATGAGTTTATTAGGGAGTGCATTGTGCCATCATCCAAAATCTACCATTGCTCACCCCTCTTTTCATATTTCAATACTTACAAACATTATGTGTTAGACAGTGGCTTCCAGGCTCTTTGTGAATATGAGGGAGAGCATAACCTTTGTTCTCAAGCAGTTTATAATCTAGTCTTACTGCCAAGCAACTTATATATTTCATGCTGCCTATTCCTTGCTATGTATCAGAGACCTGGACAATGACTAAGGATGACAGAAGAAGAATCAATGCCTTCAAATTGTGGTGCTGAAGAAGAGTCTTGAACATACCATAGACCGCCAAGAAAACAAACAGGTCTGTCTAGGAGAGGGTGAAACCATGTTTCTCCTTGGAGGCTAGGATTTTGAATCTCTGTCTCACATCCTTTGGGAAAATGGTCAGGAATGACTGGTCCTTGGAGGACATCATGCTCCAAAGGGTAGAGGGACAACACAGGAGAGGAAGACCTTGGATGAGATGGGTTGATACAGTAACTGGAGCAATGGGAGTAGGTGTGTTTGAATCAATGAGACTGGCTCAGGACAGGGCAGGCTTCAGAGCTACTGTACATAGGGTCACTATAGGCTGCAGGTGACTCAACAGCACATAACACACACACACACACACACACACACACACACACACAATCACTGGATAGAAGGCGCTAGTGGCCTAGTGTTAAGAAACTTCACTGCAATCCCAAGGGCATGCAGTTCCAATCCACCAGCTGCTCCATAGAAGAAAGATGGGCAGTCTTCTCCTGTGCACTTTACTGCCTCTGAAAACCCACTGGAGTGTCAGCTATGAGTGGGTTCTAACTCGAAGGCACACAACAACAACAACAACATTACTGGATCCAATAGATTTGGTGTAAAACGACTATTTTCACGCACTTAGAAATCCTCTAAAAAAATCCTTATTTGTAGTTAGATTACTGAGTAATCCACTCTTCAGAAAAATTATCTGCCCTGTGTTGTTGCCTACCTAAGCTAACCCCTTCCTGTCAGTGGTTTCAAAAGAAGTAAGAATGTCTATGGGGGAAATTTGATAGCTTTCTTAATAATGTACCTACTCTTCATAATTTCTCTCTGCTTGCTAACCCTCAGACCAGCCTATACTCATGGAGCAGTGGGCAGAGTAAAGGGGGAACAAGTGAAATTGGAAAGAGTCCAAATGACCAGTATCCATTAGTATACAAAGAAGAAAAGCACACTAAATGTATACTCATCACAGATCATTTCTGGAATAAACAATATGATCTCTCAGATCATAGAATTAGCCACAAAAAGATAGATCTTAGCTTCCAGTTATTAGATTGTTGTACATTGTTATTCTTGGTTATACAATTAATACAACAAATTTAATAAGCAAATTAATAAACAACTTTGGATCATAATATATATTCATTTACCTTACTTTTTTTAAAAAACCTCAAATTTATACAGAGAACATTTTTTATGTCATTAAAATTACTTGAAAAAATTACTCGAATATATTTACAATGACCCTGTAATATCCCATTTTACCTCCTTTGCTTCCTGAGGTAGACTAGAGCGTAAGGTCTGGGAGGAGGAAAGGTAGAAAAATGTGTTGTTCTGTACCACAGAATGTACTTAAGGAAAAAAATGATAATTTCTTTTAACAGTTGAAATACTTCAAATGAAAATTGAAGCATTCTAAGTTTGTACTTTCCATCAGCAGTCAATGCGGATGTACTCCACAGCAATTTTCAGCACACAGACCACAGCAAGACTACTAATATAGGATTATACATCAATCACTGTTTTCTAATTGCTCTTGACAGATCAATTCCATTTTCCCAGTATATATTATTGTCCACAAAATGGTCAAAAGTAAAGCAAATTAATGACAATCTATTATATATAACTCCATTGACAGATTTATGAAATCTACCATGTTTAATAAAATGCAACACTTATTTCTTAAACCCTCTACCTAGAAGTGACAGACAGGATGGATTTGCCTAGTTAGTTTAGAATTCCCCAGTTCTCACAATGCTATACCTTAAAAATTTTCTAAGAGAAACTATGACAAGAATCTTTTGCAATCAGAACATTTAGAAGTTAAAAAGAAGTTCAGAAGCCTAGGGAATGTGATTTTGAATTCAGAGTAGAGCCATAGTCTGTTGTTGTTATGTGCCATCAAATCACCTGTGACTCATAACAACCCTATGTACAATAGCTCTGAAGCCTGCCCTGTCTTAAGCCAGTCTCACTGACTCCAGCACACCTGCCCCCATTGCTGAGTTACTGTGTCAATCCATCTCATCCAAGGTCTTCCTTTTTTGGGCTGTCTCACCACCCTTCTGAACAAGGATTGGTCCCTCCTGGTCACATGCCCAAATCGTGTGATGGAACTTCAAAATCCTAGCCTCCAAGAAGAAACTTAGTTTCACCCTTTCCAAAACAGTCCTATTTTCTTGGCTGTCCACGCTATA
>NW_006399815.1:5522120-5522777 GCF_000299155.1 Elephantulus edwardii
TTATAACAAAAAAGTTGTAAACAATTAATGTACTTGGTGACAGAAACCACGATGGAAATAAAATAATGGAATTAAAAATAAAAGGTATGGAGCTATCAACTACATGATTCTAATTGAACGCTGAAAAATCAGACATGTTGAATTTGAGTAAAATAGATACAGTTAATTCACGGCGCATCTAGTTCTATTATTATAGATTTCATTGGGACCAAACACTAATTGTGGTCTATTAGTGCTGATGTAACAAATTGCCACAAACTGCATGGCTCTAAATAATAGAAATTGATACTGTCATGTTGTTGACAGATGACGAGTTGGAAATCAAGATGCTTTGCTCCTTCTAAAGGCTCTAGGGAGCTGCTGGTTTTGGTGACTCCACGCATTCATTCTTTGGCTGAGCTTCATTTCAATCTGTCTTCATATGGCTTTCTTGTCATGTGTCTGGATCAGATTTCTCTCTTAGAAAGATCTGTGTCATTACATTAAGGGTACATCAGAAAGTTCTCAGATTTTTTGCAATTACATCTAAAAATGCCCTCCTCCTTTTCTTCATATGCACAGGCCCTCAGTGATTAGGACTCAGTCTTGTTCTTATTACATTTTAAAAAAATTTATTAATTTTAATGAAATTTTACAGAGACTTAGGGTTTCCAGTCA
>NW_006399815.1:5524224-5529312 GCF_000299155.1 Elephantulus edwardii
TCAATCTCTCCACCATCCATCTTGATGCTGCCAGTTGGTCCAGTGTTGAGAATCTTTGTCTTCTTGATATTGCACCTCAATCCATATTGGAGGCTGCAGTCCTTGACCCTCTGCAGCAGGTGCTTCAGATCCTCTTCAGTTTCAATGTACAAGAGCACTATGTCTTGAAAAAAGTGCAGCCAGAATGCTCCCTGGAGGCAAGGATATCAATGCTTTGTCTCACCAACTTTGAACATGTTGCTTGTTGTTAGGTGCCGTGGAGCGATAGGGATTCATAGTACAACTCATAGTGACCCTATGAACAACAGATCTGAATCCTGTTCTATCCTGTGAAATCCTCACAATAGCTGACACACTTAAGACCTTTGCTGTGGGCATGTTGTTAGGAGTAGCCATTCTTCAGAAAGGGAAATCATGCTAGGAAAGTGGATGGTCAACGAAAGAGAGGAAGACTCTCAATGGGATGAATGGACACAGTGACAGCAGGAATGGGCTCGAGTGTGTCAGAGAGGATGAGGATGGCACAGGATAAGACAGGGTTCAGATCTGCTATCACTGGACCACTAAGAGTTATACCTGATGGCACTTAACAACAAATTTAACCCAGAACAACAACATTTAACTCTTTAAAACCAAACTCTACAATAGTAGATAGAAGTCTAAAATAGACTAAAACTAAAGATTTAGATTCCCTTAGTCTTCTACATAATGGAATTTGAATTACATTGCTTTGCCTTCAGTTTTGTACTGACCAAGTGATACATTACTTAAAAATCTATTAGAAATGGGCAGGTTTGTGAAAATTGTCTCCATTTTGGATTTCTACACTGGGCAAATTTAAGTAAATGCAACATTAATTACTTAAAGCCCTCACATGGATTCCAGATGTTGACCATTTAATCCAAGAAGGTGTTTCCTTATTATACAAATGTGGTGCACATCAAAAAATTGGCATTGTTTAATTTATGACTCACACATGAGCCATTGTTGTTTTTTTGTGTGATGTAGTTATTTTAAGTGATTCATAAACTAAACAATGTCAGTATTTTGGCCATGTACCATATTTGTATAATGAGGAAACACCTTCTTACGTTAAATGATCAACATCTGGAATCCATGTGGTAATTCCTTGAAATTTTAAATAAAGACAAATTAGCATGGCATACATTTTCCAATTAGATAGAAATCAAGCTAGATCCAACTATGTCATAATCAAAGACAGAGTGATACAGGCACTATACTATGATTTTTTAAATTATTGTGATGGTGGCAAACACACCCATTGATGATTTTAAGCACTATTTTGAGAATGGAGTAGATGGGCTTATTGCTGTTGAGTTTGAACCCACTCATTGCTGATCCCCCAGGAGGTTTTAAGAGGCAGTGAGTGACATGGGAAACAATTGGCCATCTTTTCGCAAGTCAAAGCTAGTGGTCTTGAACTGCCTGCCTTTGGATTGGCAGATGAAGTGAAATGCAGGCAGTGCTGAGTTAGAGTTTAAAAATCAATCCAGTGTACTCTTGAACTACATTAGTAAGGGTGTTAAGTTATTAACTGGACAAATGAAGTTTAGAAGAAATAAAACCAGAATGCTTCTACGATCTGGTAGGTTAAATGATCTTTTTTTTCTTTCTTTCTTTCTTTCTTTCTTTCTTTCTTTCTTTCTTTCTTTCTTTCTCTCTCTCTCTCTCTCTCTCTCTCTCTCTCTCTCTCTCTCTCTCTCTCTCTCTCTCTCTCTCTCTCTCTCTCCTGCCTTCCTGCCTTCCTGCCTTCCTTTCCTTTCTTTCTCTTTTATCTTCTTGAATTTTTGAATCTAGATATCAGAAAGCCTATATGTTGACATAGTTGATACCTAGAAGGGAATATGGAAATTGATAATTTCTCAATAAATATTTGTTGAATTGATTTCACATGAAATAACACACAAGAGTTTACTCCAGATTGCCCCATGTAGGTAAAGAAAGGACAAGAGAGTAAAACTGAAAATAATATAAATATATTTCAGTGATTCTAAGGATGGTTTGGGAGATGAGGCCAACTTTACTTCAGGTGATGACATTTAAGTTATATCCTGAAGGATGAAATGAAACTATACATGCAAAGAGTGATAGGGAGAAGGTTACATGCAGAGAAAAGATGTGCAAATACTTTAATGCAGAGAACTTGCTCTATCTGAAGAACTGAGACAAGATCTGTGGATATAAACAGTGGTCCATTAGAAGGGTCTGCAGAATCGCAAAGAATAGCTCATGACCATAAAAGATATGTTAAGAGTTATTGTATTTTCTCCCTTAAATGAAAGATAACTGTGGAGGAGCATGTTGCTGTTGTTGTTTTTGTTGTTATGTGCCATCGAGTCGCTTGAGACTCATAGCGACCCTATGTACAACAGCCCTAAACTCTGATCTATCCTGTGCCAATTCACTGCTTCTGACACACCCATCCCGATTACCCCAGTCACTGAATCAATCCACCTCATAGAGAGTCTTCCCCTCTCGCGCCGTCCCTCCACCCTCCCAAGCATGGATATGATATTATTATAGTGTGTGGGGGTCTGTGGGTTTTTAAAAAAATCACTCTCTGCCAAATGGGGAGAGATTGGATGAGTGAGAGTGAAAACTTAGACTAAAAATAAGTACACCAGGGGATAAATGATGGTTATTTGTGAAAACTAGTGACATTGTAGGTGGAATGAAATTAGTATTTGGGGAATTATTAAAAATACACAATAATCAGTAAGATTTTCTAACAGAAAAAAGTGAAAGATGAAGGAGAATTAAAAGGTTAGTAAGAAATTTATGTGACATCTCTAGAATAAGCAAATGTCAACAGATAAAAATTTAAGTAGTTGTTATCAGAAGTGAGGGAGAAAGAGATAATGATTTAGGAAGCATTGAATTTCTGTTAATGTTGATGGGAAATTTGGCAATGTATATTGGAAATGGTTATACAATGTGATTGATGCAATTTGTACCACTAAATTGTATGCAACAGATGCTGAATTAGCAACTGTTTTATCTATATCTACATTATGAAAATTACAAGATACTGAGCTTTAGGAATGAGTAATGAGATGATGAAGGCATTCATTGAGAGAATGAAAGTATGGGGAATGGACCTGTATGGGAAATTCAATTTTTTAACTCATTAATCTTGTTAGATATTCAACTCAACATTAGTTAACATTGGTCAGTATGTTGTGGTGGTGGTGGTGGTATACAGTTGAGTTGTATCTGACTCATAGCTGATCCTCCAATAGGTTTTCAGAGGCAGTTAACCCACAGGAGGAAATTGCCCATCCTTCTCCTGCAATGCAGCTGGTGGATTTGAACTGCCTGCCTTTGGGATTGAAGAACAGCTTCTCCTTGTTGTTTTGTGTGCTGTTTTTTTTTTTTTTTAAAATTGAGATTTTAATGAAAGTTTATAGAGAACTTAGATTTCCATTCATTCACTGTTGCACATTTTTCTCCCTGATCCCCCACCAGTTTATTTTTCTCTTTGAAAAAAAAAATTATTTCATTGTTGTACAATTCCCCACCCCTACCCAGTTCACTTTATTATGTACCTCTTATTCTGGACTGTTATCATACAAATAATACTTAATCATATATTCCTTTTAAACAATTCTTTCCTTCATCTGTTTCTATGTGGTTTACATTATTTATCTCTTCTTAGTTTCTGCCAAACCTGTATGTCAGTCCTGTTTTACAACAGTGGCACTATGCAGTATTTGTCCTTTGTGACTGAGATATTTCACTTAGCATAATATCTTCCAGGGTAATTCATTTTGTATAATATTTCATAAGTCCCTTGTTTTTCAGTGCTGCTTAGTATCCCATTGTGTGAATATACCAGAGCTTCTTTATCCATTTGTTTGTTGATGGGCACTTGGGCTGTTTCCACCTCTTTGCTATTGTGAACAATGCAGCAATAAACATGGGTGTGCACATAACTGCTTGGGTGGCAGTTCTAGTTGTTTTAGTGTATATTCCCAGTAGTGAACTTGCCGGATCAAATGGTATTTCTATTTCCAACCTTTTGAGGAAGCACCATACTGCCTTCCATAGTGGTTGCAGCATTTTTGCTACCACTTCTCAGGCACCAGTGCTCCACAGTTATGTGTATTTTAACCACAATTATGTATATCTGTATTTTAAAAGGAGACATCCATACTGAAGATATAAGTTTTGGAATTATAAAAATCATTTTCTATTTTAAAATGTATTCATTTTCTAAACTATATGAAGAGGAAAGAGAACTGGGTTCAGAAGTCATTCTGTGGAACACTAATAGAAAGCATGAAAAGATAACAAAAGAAACTGAGAAACACTATCTAATGATGGAGAGGAAAACCAGGGCATGTCAAGACAAGACTATTTTAAGAAATATATGAAAGATTTTTATTGTGGAATAAATACTGCTGAGTGTAAATATTCTTTTTATTTTTATTCAGTTGCTAGTATATAAGTAAATAGAGTAATAACTGGAATTTCTTTAAAGACAGTAGACTAAAAGTATAAGAGAACTGAGTATGTTTATGAAGAGTATGATTATGAGGTCTAACTTAGACAAAGGCAGAATGAGATAGGCATGAACTGACTTTTAGTAAAAAAGGTAGGAATGTCATTTGTATTAGAGCTCTTGGTGACAATGAAGATTTTAAGCTTTGTGAATAACAGTAATCTGATAGTTCCAAAATATCATATTTGAAATTAGAAGTTCAAAAGTGGTGTGGTTGTTAGAGTTGATAGGGTCTAGAATGCAGATGAAGAGGACAAGGAGCTGACAGGTTCCTCATTGCTTTTAAGATGAAGACTAACTCCTTTATTAGGGCCTATGCATACTATTTTTAAATAGCCCCTACTTACTTTTCAATCCAATTTTACCATTTACCACTTTCTTCTCACACCATATTTCTGTTCATTCATCTTGCTCTTTATGTTCCATTGCTTTTATGTCTTTGCTCTTTGTGTTTTTTTTTTCTTCATTCTACTGAATGCTCTTATTCCCCTGCAAACCATCTCCAAGCTCCAGCTAGTGCACATATTTAAATTTCTTGGGTATTATTTATTTTATTAAAATGTTCC
>NW_006399815.1:5529872-5532354 GCF_000299155.1 Elephantulus edwardii
GAATATTATTGCTTTTTAATTTTTGACTCATGTGCTTTTAACTTGTTAGTTAAATTTGTGTCTTCCAGGCTTGAAGATATTGGAGATTGTGAGGAAAGCATAGGATAGGATAGGGTTCTGATATGTTGTTCATAGGATAGCTACGAATCATACTCAACTCGATAGTGCCTAACAACAACAACGACAACAATATAACATAGTACATGCTTAAGATTTTTAATTATTCCATTTGTGTCTTGAGAAGAATGTGTGCCCTCTACTTGTCAGATAGAGAATTCTCTGCATTCATTTATGTGATTAGTCATTTATATTTTTAGATATTAATTATCTCCTAAGCATATATGTGAACAATGCAGAGAAGTCTCTGCCCACTGGAATTTGTATTCTAGAAAGAGAAGTGGGGGGAACCCGTAAATGTAATAATTAAATTGGAACTATTTAAGAGGGTGAGAAGGCTATGGTTGCTTCATACATTTATGAAAGTTGGACAACAAATAAGGAAGATTGAAATCTCTGAATTGTAGTGTCAATGAAGACTATTGAATTTACCATGGACTGGAAAAAAAAGCAAATAAATGTATCTTGGAAGAAGTGCAGCCATGGTGCTCCATAATGGCAAAGATGGTGAGATTTTATCTCATATAAGTTAGCTATGGCAAAGAACATCATGCTTGGAAAAGTAGAGTCAGTAAAGGTAAGAGATCCTCAATGAGATTAATTGGCACAGTAACCACAACAACGGACTTCAGCACAACGAAGGTTGTGAAGATGAAACAGGTTCAAGCAAAGTTTCAATATATTTTGTACATAGGGTGGTATGAATCAGAATTGGTTTGACGGCACCTAAAAGCAACAATAAAGAATATAGAGGAAGGCACCTAACAGCAACAATAAAGAATATAGAGGAAAAGAATAAAGTGTAAGAGCTAGAACTGTGAATAGTTTTCACAATTTTAAGTGGTCATGTAATGTTTCACTAAGAAGATGCTAATTGATAAAAAAAATAATAGAAGTTGTTGTTATGTGCTGTCGAGTTACCTGCAACTCACCCTATGTACTGCACCCTAAGCCTGCACTGTCCTGAACCAGCCTCACTGACTCTCACACACCTACTCCCTTTGCACCAGCTACTCTATCAATCCATCTGATGTGAGGTCTTCCTGTCCTGCACACTGTCCCTCCATCATTCCGAGCATGATGTCCTTCTCCAAGATGGGTCCCTCCTGTCCATGTGCCCAAAATATGTGAGATAGAGCTTTAAAATTCTAGCCTCTAAGAAGAAGCTTGGTTTCACCCTTTCCAAGATTGCCTTATTGTTTTCTTTGTGGTCCATGATATGTTCAAGACTCTTCTTCAGCACCACAACTTGAAGGCATCTATTCTTCTTCTGTCATCCTTAGTTGTTCAGCTCTCTGATGCATAGTAAGTAATTGTGAGGACCACAGCCTGGATCAGGTGTGCCTTAGCCTCTAGACTGATATCGTTGCTTCTCAATACTCTGGAAATGTTCCTGACAGCTGACTTTCCCATTGCAATTTATTTTTCAGTTTCCTGACAAGAGTGTTGAATGTGAAGCTGAGAAAGCTATAATTCTTAATAGCCTCAATCTCTTCTCCATCTATCATGGTGCTGCTAATCAGCCCAGTGCTAAGAATCTTTGTCTTCTTGATGTTAAGCTTCAATCCACACTGAAGACTACAGTCCTTGACTTTCTTTAGCAAGTGCTTCAGGTCCTCCTCAGTTTTAGCAAACAAAGTTGTGTAATCTGCATAATGTAGGCTGTTGATGAGTCTTCCTCCAATCTTCATGCCATGTTCCTCTTCAGTAAGCTCAGCCTCCCAAATCATCTGTACTGCAGATAGATTGAAAAGGAATGGAGACAGGATGCATCCCTGACATACTCCTTTCCTGATTTTGAACCATGCTTTGTTCTGAGGATTTCTTCCTGGTCCCAGTATAGGTTTCATATAAGCACAATCAGATGTTCTGGGATTCCCATTCTCCTCAAGGTTAGCCACAATTTTTTTGTGATCCACACAGTCAATGCCTCTGCATAGTCAATGAAATACAGAGTTTTCCCTTTGTTACTCATCCCTTTCTTCCAAGACCTATCTGATACTGATGATAATGGCTGTAATGCCACCACCTCTTCTAAACCCTGCTTATATTTCTAGGAGTTCTCTGTTAATGTACTGTTCCAGTCACATTTTTATAATCTTCAGAAGGATTTTTACTTGCATGTCATGTGAGTGATACTGTTAGATAATTTTCACACTGTTGGACCACCTATTTTCAGAATGGAAATAAATATGAATCTCTTCCAGTCAGTTAGCTGGCCAGGTAGTTGTCCTTCAGATTTCTTGGCACAACCTAGTGAGCATGTCCAGGGCAGTATCTGTTTGTTAAAATATGTCAATTGGTATTCCATAAGTTCCTGGGGATTTATTTCTTGCAAAGTCCTTCAGAGCAGCTTGAACTTTCT
>NW_006399815.1:5533574-5534529 GCF_000299155.1 Elephantulus edwardii
GCACATTTCATCTTTGCTTTGTCACTGTGCTGCCCTTTGAAATCTTCTAATCAACTCCTTAACTTCTTGATTTCTTCATTTTGCTTTGGCTTCTTAGCACTCTATCGCAATATTCAGAGTACAGGTAATTGGGAGGGGGGAGTGCAATTTACAGCACGGGGCATTAATTAGTGCAAAATACCCAAGTAGGTAGAGGATGTGGATACAGGGGATTTGAATGTTTAAAGAATAATAGAAAGTATTATGATCAGAGATGTATGAACAATAGAGAATAGTAAGAATTGGATCACTTTCACTTTCTCCATGATGGACTGGTTTGTTCTTTTGGAAGTTCATGGTATATTCGATTAAATAATAACAGAACAAATAATTTTAAAGTCTTTGTATTTTAATATAAGTCAGACAAATTGCAATATCTGATCTATATTTAAAAGGATCAATGCCATTCTCTTTTATCTTGAGAATAGACTAAAATTGGGAGAGGCTGCAAACATTCTCTTATGTGATTTATAACCTCTGAAAACCTGCTGGAGGATCAACTATGAGTTAGTTCCAACTCGGGGCTACACAACAATTGTTTTGATATTTGTTGGATCCAAGATGCTGAGAAAGTTATGATAAAATCCCATTATGGTAGAGGACTTATCAAAATGCTCTTGTCATTCTGTTGAATTTATATTTATATTTATATAATTATATATTTGTATTTGCTTCACAAGTTGGGAATCAACCTCTATAGTTGATTAACCCATTCCAACTTTAGAAATCAGATGGAAAAGTATTTATTAACTGTAAAAGCTTACAGCTAACCTCTCTGAGAAAGATGTGAGGAATTATAAACTAGATAGGATGATTGAAATTATAAACTAGGTAGGATGGTTGTGAAAATTTGTAAGATTATATCCTCATGTTATTCTTACTCATTTTAGTTATTTTTAATACTTTTTTTTGTTTT
>NW_006399815.1:5535389-5564735 GCF_000299155.1 Elephantulus edwardii
AGAAGATTTGTTGCCTTTGAGTTGTGGTGCTGGAGATCATGGGTCTGTCCTGGACAGGGTGAAACAAAGCTACTCCTTAGATGCAAGGTGGCCAGAATGGACCAGTTCTTGGAGGAAGACATCATGCTTGGAAGAGTGGAGGGACAGTGCAAGAGAGGAAGACCCCGATAAGATTGACTGATACAGTGACTGGGGTAATGAGGGTAGATGTGTTGGAGTCAGTGAGACTGGCTCAGAACAGAGCATGGTTCAGAGATTTTATGCATAGGGTCACTATGAGTCAGAGTCAATTTGATGGCACATAAAAAGAAAACAACAATGGCTTTCTGAACACTGTTTTCTGTCAGAAGCAGTTAATAGGGGAAAAAACAAGGTGAATGAGGCAGGATCTTTGATATCAATAGATGTAGCAGATTTTCAAGATCCTCTTTTCTCAAGCAATTTGATCGGAAATCTGAGTAAAAGATTCTTTAGAAAACAGATCTTTAGATGATTGCACTTCTCATGAGGAAGGGCAATGATTGGACCACTAGTCACTCAGTTTGGCACATGATTAAAAGAATTCCATCTTTATACGAAAATGAGGGAAATCCCAAAGAGAGGCAAGCACGGTTATCCTTATGGCCCCATAGGTAGGTGACTAGTATTCCTGCTCTATAGACAAAAGTAAATGTTCTTAACCTTCTTGATGAAAGCTAGAACCTATTATCTGGATTAGTGATTCTCTAGGGAACATTATATGTGTATACCACCTTTATCTTAGTCTTGCAAACCCTTGAGTGTTTATCTTTTTACTTTTGTGAATAATAATGCAATGAACAGTGCTGTACAGTTTCAATACTTTTTGCAAGTATATTTGTGAGTAGAATTGCTGATAATATGGTAAACCTATATTAAACTTTTTGAGACTATGAACTTACACAGGGACTTCAACAATTGGCTCGAGCATGGTGAGAATAGGGATGTTGGTGCATGATAGGGCAAGGTTCTGATCTGTTGTACATCGCATCACTTCGAATGGTAGTTGACTCTCTACCACCTAAAAACAGCAGGAAACATTTGGCAGTCAGGAGGTGTTTTAAAAAATTTATTGTGATGAAATGCACTTAACAAAACATTTGCTGTTTCAACAATTTACATAGGCACAATTCATTGATGTTAATTATTATCACCATGTTGTCTAACCATTACCACTAATTCATTTCCAATTTTGATCACCACTTTTAACAGGAAGAAGGAATTTGAAAGAATTGGTGATTTTGAAATGTATTGTTGACAAACAGTTGCTGGCAACAAACAGCAACAATAACAGCAGCAACTCCCTTAACAAAAATTCAGTCCCATTTTCAAATTAATCTGTCGTAACCACTCATAATGTTTATCTTTATGCTGTTGTTGTTGTTATTATGTATTGTCGAGTCACTTGTACAACAGCCCTAAACCCTGCTCTATCCTTTGTCAATCTCATTGTCTCTGACACACCAGTGATGGAATCAATCCATCTCATTGAGGGTCTTCTACACCTGCACTGCCCCTCCACCCTCCCAAACTTGACATCCCTCTCCAAGAACTGGTCCCTCCTTGCAACATGTCCAAAGTATGTCAGATGAAGATTCAGAATCCTTGCCTCCAAGGAGCAGTCTGTCTTCATCCCCTCGAGGACAAACCTGTTTGTTTTCTTGGCAGTGCAGGGTACATTCAATACTCTTCTCCAGCACCAAAGCTCAAAGGCAACAACTCTCCTTCTACTTTCCCTAGTTATTATCCAACTCTGTGAAGTAAAGCAAGCAATGACAAAGACCATGGACTATATCAGGTGCACCTTAGTCTCCAGACTGACATCATTGTTCTTCAGTACTTTGGAGAGGTCTCTGACAGCAGACTTTCCCAATGCAATTCATCTTTGAATTTCCTGGCTACTGGTACTAAGAGTGTTGACTGTAGAGCCAAGCAAACTAAAGCTGTCAAAAGTCTCAATCTCTTCACCCTCTATCATGATGCTGCTAATTGGCCCAGTGGTGAGAATATTTGTTTTCCTGATGTTGCGCTTCAATCCATATTGAAGGCTGCAGTCCTTGACCCTCTGCAGCAAGCACTTCAGGTCCTCCTCAGTTTCAGCAAGCAGGGTTGTATCATCTGCATAACACAGATTGTTGAGAAGTCTGCCTCCAATCCTGAAGCCACACTTCTCCTCATAGAGCCCAGCCTCCTGGATAATCTGTTCTGCATATAGATTGAAAAGATAGGAGATAGGATATGTACATTTGCCTATTATAGTTATTTAAATGAGATAATGTATATTTTACACTTTTTTGTCTGAATTACATCACTGAACATATTTTTTCAAGTTCATTCATATTGTTTGAGTCAAAACCTCATTTGTCTTTGTGTTGTTGTTGTTAAATGTCATAAGTTTGAGAATGGTTCACAATCACCCCATGAGTAACAGATCTGAACCCTGTCTTATCCTACTCATCATCCTCATCTTTGACATGCTCAAAGACCATTGCCACAGTCACTGCGTTAATCCATCTCATTGAGCATCTTCTTCTCCCTCACTGATTCTCCACCTTTTGAAGCATGATGATGTTTCTTTTCAAGGAATAGCTTTTTTTAGTTCTTTTAGCTTGAGAAGTTCCAAGTGAGTTCTTCCCTTTCTATTCTCCAAATTCTAGCTCTCTGTGAAATTCAGAATATTTTCACATTCTGTTAAATACATTGCTTTGTTTTCTCAAGAAGTCCTTTGAAATCTTCTGTTTATTTTACATCAACATACATTTCCTTTGTTTTGACTTCTCAGTACTCTGGTGCAATTTTCAGGGTCTCTTCTAATATTCATTGTGCTTCTTTCTCCTGTCTTTGCAGTGACGTTTTGCACTCTTCATGGATGACATCTTTGATATCAGCCTTCAAATCATTTTGGCCTTTTCTTATTTGTGTTAAATACTTCAAGCCTATTTTGAATTTAATTTTAAAATTCAGTTGGAATAGACTCAAGAAAATATTTTGGTTCTCATTGACTTATTTTAATTTTTTTAACCTCAATTTGAATTTGCACATGAGTAATTGATGGTCTGTCCCACAGTTAGCACCTGATCTGGTTTTGACTGTTGATAGTAAGTTTCTCCAGTGATTCCTTGTCCAGATGTAGACAATCTGATTCCTATGTAATCTATCCAGTGAGGTTCATATGTAAAGTCATCACTTGTATTTTCCAAATAAGGTATTTTCAATAAATAAATATTGGGCATACAAGATTTTATGATTTTGTTTCTGGTCTCATTTCTGTCACCAAGTCCATACTGACTAAATTACTTCTTCATTGTTTCCAACCTTTGCCTTCCAATCACCAATTATCATTAATGTATCTTGATTACATATTTTGTCAACCTAGATCAAAAGGCTGTTATGCAAACAGAGTAAAGTAACACTACATGGTTTAAAATTAATAAAGATGAGTGTCAGGATTGTATACATTATCCATATATATTAAATCTATATGCTGAGGAAATTATCTGAGAAGCTAGACTCTATGAGGAAGAATATAGCAGCAGGGTTGGAGGAAAACTCATCAATAACCTACATTATACAGTTGACATAACCTTGCCTCTTGGAAATGAGGAAGGCATAAAATGCTTGCTGCAGAAGATAAAAAAAATACAGACTTCAGTATAGATTGTATCTCAATGTCAAGAAAATGAAAATTCTCACTAGACTGAGAGGCAATATCATGATAGATGGAGAAAAGATTGAAACTGTCAGTGATTTCTTCTTATTTGGATCCACAATTAATACACTTGGTATGGTATCAGCAGTAAGGAGATCAGGATATGCATTGCAATGGGAAATTCTATAGTCTGGAATCTCTCAAAATTATTTAGGAGCAATGATGTCTGTTTAAAGACTAAGGTGCACCTTATTCAGGCCATGGTCTTTTCTATCACTTGCTATGCATCTTAGAGCTGGATATTGAATAAGGATGATGGAAGAAGAATTGATGCCTTGATATGGTATTGGAAAACAGTATTGAATAGTCCATGGACTAGCAAAAGAACAAACATATATGTCTTGGGGAAGGTGCAACCAGAGTACTCTTTGGAGGCAAAGATGATAAAATTTCATCTCACATACTTGGGGCATGTTTATTGGAGAGGCTATTCTTAGAGAGGGACATCATCCTTTGAAAGGTAAAGAGTCAGCAAAAGAGAGAGAGATCCTCAGCCAGATGGGTTGAGACAGTGACTGCAGCAAAGGGTTTGAGTATCTCAGAGATTGGCACAGGATAGGACAGGGTTCAGATATGTTGCTTATAACATCACTATGAGTTGTGCTTGACTAAATGGTACCTAACAACAACATGTTTTTATAATAACAAAGAGAAACAACCCAAGTGTCCATCAAGAGAAAAGTGGTTAAAGAAACTTGGTAGATTCACACAATGGAATACTAAAAACAATCAGAAATTCACCAAACATCACATGACATGGATAAATGTATAGGTCATTGTGTTGAATAAAATAAGGCAGCCACTAAAGGCCTACCACTGAATAACACCACTGTTATCAAGGGAAAGGAAAGTCATGGGATTTTTCCATTTTTCTTGTGAATCTGAAAGTTAGATAACAAATAAAAATAAGTTAAGATGAACCTGTTTCTTTGAACTGTGGTGCTAGCAGAGTGTTGAATTTACTATAGACCTTTATGAAGAGGAATGTCATCTCAAAATTGGAGGGAGACTCATCAACAACCTGCATCATATAGATGACACAACCTTGCTTGCTGAAACTGAGGAGGACCTGAGGCATTTGTTTCAGAAGGTTAAGGACTGCAGTCTTCAATGTATATAGATTGAATCTCAATATCAAGAAAATAAAGATTCTCGCCATTGGGACAATTGGCAGTACCATGATAGATGGAGAAGAAATTGAGGTTGTTAAGAATTTCTGGTTGCTTGGTTCCATAGTCAACAGTCTTAGCACCAGTTAGGAAATCAAAAGACAAATTGCACTGGGGAAATCTGCTGTCAGAGACCTCTCCAGAGTGTTGAAGACCAAGGTTGTCAGTCTAGAAACTAGGGTGTGCCTGATCCAAGCCATGGTCTTCTCAATTACTTCTTATGCATCAGAGAGCTGGACAATGTCTCTGATGAGAGAAAAATTAATGCCTTTGAGTTGTGGTGCTGGAAAAGAGTATTAAACAGACCATAGAATGCCAAGAGAGCTAATAGGTCTGTCCTGGAGAGGGTGAAACAAAACTGCTCCTTGGAGGCAAGAATATTAAAGCTCTATCTCACATACATTGGCATGTTGCCAGGAGGGGCCAGTCATTAGAGAAGGACATCATGCTTGGGAGGGTGGAGAGACAGTGCAGAAGAGGGAGACCTTGGATGTGATAGATTGACATACTAACTGGGGTAACAAGGGCAGAGTTCAGGACTATTGTACATAAGGGTCACTAAAAGTCACAAGCAACTCAATGGCACATAATAACAACAACCACTAAAAAAAATACACAAATCTACCTTCAAAGTGCAACCAACATATTCATTAGAGGCAAGCATTGGGAAATTTCAACTCACATAATTGGGCATGTTGTTAGAAGGTTTTAATGTTTGGAAAAACACAACATGCTGGGAAACCTTAATTATCACTGAAATAGAGGTAGACCCTCAACAAGATGAATTCACACAATGACTGCAACAGTGGGCTTGAACAAGATGAACTCACACAATGATTCCAACAATGGGCTTGAGCAAGATGGATATTGTGATGATGGCACAGAATAGGGCAAAGTTTTGATCTGTTGTTTGGAAAATTACAGTCCATTAGATGGCACTTGAAACTAACAACAATAAAGGCACAGATAAACTCATTCTTGAACGGTTACTAGACAGAGAGAGGGGAGTAAAAGTGGATAATTTTTAAGATAGGTGAGGGGAAAGATAATGTAAAATAAGGGGCTTTTCAGGCATTCTATTGTAATTGTTATAACATATATATGAAGTATTGAATGAAAAAAACAGTCCATTTTATAAACTTTCATTCAAATCACAATTAAAAAGAGTGAGGTTATGCTACTGGCATCTAGTTGTAACAGGGTATAGAATGGGCTCCACTTCTTCCCTAGTAAAGAAAGATCTAGCCCAAACTGGTACTACATCCAAGGTTAAGAAATCCATCTCTAGATAAAGGTATGTATACATATACACTCAAAACTTGGCATATAAAATTAGGCATTTCAGGGACTTTCTAAAGCTTATTCATACATCCACTCTCGGTCAGTAAACTGAAGGTGAAGACTATTTGCTGGAAAGATCTATGCAATGTCATTTCAAGAAGAAAGTAAAATTTATTTGAGTTCTGTTTCAAATAACTAAATTAGATTTTAGAAAGGCATAAAAATGTGTTTAATAGTTTTGATTCTTTGAAATAAAGCACACATTTTAACAAAACTTTCCATTTTACTTTCAAATTACTGTGTGTTTTAAGTCCAACATGCTACAGATGTTTTTTATTTATATACTAGTACATCAAGATGCTGTTTTGAATGGATGATTTGATGTTTGCAAAATGGGGTGAACCTTCTTTCTATTAAGTTTCCCAAGGGTCATTTAATTTTTAAAGGTAGGAGATCATAGTTTTCCATTAGGAAATTCTCTAACATGAGGTCAAATTATGTTCAAGTGCACACTCCCATTAGTGTTTGGTGAAAATGAGTTTTAACTTCCTTATTTCTTCATACTTATTGAATATGCAAATGCTTAAGGAATGACTCAAGTGATATCTAAATGGATCTTTGCTCTATTACATTTTCATTCAAGTTTAGGATACAAGCCTCCTTGTAACTGATTCCTCATTAAAATAGTTAAAAGTCCCAGGAAATGGTATACAGTTCTTTGGTGAACAAGTGTGCTAATGACTTTCATAAAAGTCTCACTAATTTGGAATTTATTAAACTTTCTGATGGAATCTAGGAGGTCATTAAAAAGTTGATGATATCAATCCTGTATGGTAAAGGAACATGTTATTGACCATTCAACAATATACTCAGACTTCAGAAGTGTTATATTAAATATGTGCAATTACTATTCATTGTCTGGGATTTAAAAGTGGAACAATCTTTATATTTTTGCAATATAAATTCCACTTCCTATGCTTTATACTTCAGTTTGCATGTGTTTTTGATTGAACACAGAGAGATGTTATTTGTACCATTTATTTTACTATGACTACAATGCTTAAAATCCAAGGAATGGTGATTATGATTGTAGTTATGGCTACTCAGTAATTATTATATTGATCTTTGAGAAGTGAAAATAGAGAACTTAGGTAATTGTTCATACTTTAGATTTCAACCATCAATTTAAAAAATAGTTATTTTTCCAAGATCTGAGCTGGAGATTCTGGAAAATAAAAGAATGAATCTAATATAGATCATCTCCTCAATGAACTAAGATTTAGAGAAAGAGATAAAGTAAGTTACTCATTCACTCAGCAAATCCTTGGAGAGCATTTCTGTGGTAGGTAATAGCTTTGTCCCTGGAAATCCCTGTTCTATTGATCTCAGACTGAATGAGGAAGATATTGGGAGAATTTCTGAAGAAGAATGGTGTTCTTGTGGAGGAAATATATGACTACTAATACTAGCTTCCATTTGTTAAGCATCTACTATATGCCAGATACTGTGATAGACTGATTTAATTCCCCAACACCCAACTAAGAATGTATTTTATTTTCATTTTAAAGAAACTATGTTGAGACATACAGATGCTAGATCATTTCAAGGTATGCCATTAATACAGTTTTGTCTTTTACATGTTGGCATTTGAAGTTTTAAATTTCACACTTCACAGTAGTTTCTGTAGAGAACATTATCATCTTGAAAATCTATAAAAAGGTCTGTGATTTTGTCTGCCCTACATTTTTTGTCATATTGGTTGACAAATCCCATTGATTCCTGAGAAAAACTCATTACACATGATTTGAACATGCATAATGTCATTTCCTAGGTGCAGAAGAAGATATTTGCCCTATGCTTAACTAATTAGATATTCCCCAAGCCCCCTGGCTATAGTGCTTATTTCAAAAATAATTATCCTTGGTAATTATATTTAGAATTATTGAGACATTTGTTTTCTTTCTGTGGGGTTGATAAGCCAGTATTATGTAAGTCCCACAGGTTACAGTTATTTGTCATGTCATGTCTAAGAGAAGGAGAACAAGAGAGAAAGACAAAGAGGAGGTAATACATGAGGACTTGGGACTCACTGTTACTTGAACCTATGAACTTTTTGTTTGTCTGGAGAGGGTGAAATCAGTTGCCCATTGAAGGTAAGGATTTTAAAACTCTATCTCACAAAAACCAAACAAACAGACAAAAAACCAAAACTCCATCTCATACACTTTGGGCATGTTATCAGGAAGGATCAACATGGAAAACATCATCATTCTTGGAAGGGTACAAGGCCAGTGGGAGAGAGGAAAACCCTGGCTAAGATGGATTGACATAGGGAATGTGGCAATGGGGTTAGGTGTATCAGAGATTGTCAGATTGGATCAGGATAGGGCAACGTCCAGAGCTGTTTTTCAGAGTCACTATGATATGTAAAAGCAACAACATGATAACGAAATCTGTTTTGTTAAGTTAGTCTGAGCAGAAACCTGCACTTACCGACAAACTAAAACAGTGAGCTTGCAAGTATACAAGAGATTCCTTAGATAAGTCTCAGACATAAAAATCCTATGAAGCAGTTCTCTGCACACATAGTCAGAATTGACATGAAAGTAACTAGTTTAAGATAGAGTTTTGAGGCCCAGAGAAGGCAGGCGCCCAGGGCCAGGTTGCTGCCCGCAGAGAGGCAGGTGGCGACAGCAGTGACAGGCGGCGGGTGGGGCCAGAGAAGAGGCCCAAGACTTCCAGGGAGAGCCCAGGGGGGCCCCAGGAGTCCTCCCGGGACAAACGCCCCTCTCTGGGCCTGATGTCAGCGGGGCAAAAGTGGCAGCTGGCCTGCCCTTTAACACGTGTCCATGGGCCAACATCGATCACACATCCCGTGCTCCCCAGGAGGAACCTCACAGCAGGGCCCCCAATGGGCCATCAACAGGGGGCCGAGCTACCTCCCAGTCCTCCTCCACTAGGCCGCTCACCCAAGCCCGAGGCACTCCTAATCCAGGTGTGCTGGGTTCTCATACCTCCGAGCCCCAGCTGGGCCCTGTGGCTCTGCTGTCCCCACCGCTCCCACCATCCCTGACACCCTGGGTCCCCCTGGCCCTCGCTCACCACAGCGGGAGCCCCAGCGGGTGTCCCATGAGCAGTTCAGGGCCGCCTTGCAGTTGGTGGTGGACCCTGGTGATCCCCGCTCCTACCTGGACAACTTCATCAAGATCGGGGAGGGCTCCACGGGCATTGTGTGCATCGCCATTGTGCGCAGCTCAGGGAAGCTGGTGGCCGTTAAGAAGATGGACCTGCGCAAGCAGCAAAGACGCGAGCTGCTCTTCAACGAGGTGGTTATCATGCGGGATTACCAGCATGAGAACAGGGTGGAGATGTACAACAGTTACCTGGTGGGCGACGAGCTCTGGGTGGTGATGGAGTTCCTGGAAGGAGGTGCCCTCACTGACATCGTTACCCACACCAGGATGAATGAAGAACAGATCGCAGCTGTGTGCCTGGCCGTGCTACAGGCCTTGTCTGTGCTCCACGCCCAGGGTGTCATCCACCGAGACATCAAGAGCGACTCCATCCTGCTGACCCATGACGGTCGGGTGAAGCTGTCAGACTTTGGGTTCTGTGCTCAGGTAAGCAAGGAGGTGCCACGGAGGAAGTCGCTGGTGGGCACGCCCTACTGGATGGCTCCTGAGCTCATCTCCCGCCTTCCCTATAGACCAGAGGTGGACATCTGGTCTCTGGGAGTCATGGTGATTGAGATGGTAGACGGGGAACCCCCGTACTTCAATGAGCCACCCCTCAAAGCCATGAAGATGATCCGGGACAACCTGCCACCTCGGCTAAAGAACCTGCACAAGGTGTCGCCTTCCCTGAAGGGTTTTCTGGACCGCTTGCTGGTGCGGGACCCTGCCCAGCGTGCCAAGGCAGCCGAGCTGCTAAAGCACCCGTTCCTGACCAAGGTAGGGCCGCCCTCCTGCATCGTGCCCCCCATGCGTCAGAACCACACCAGATGAGGCCTGGCTCCTGTCCCTGAACCAAAGAGCCCCTTGGGCCATCCTCCCCCACCAGAGGCCCTTAGGGGGCTGGCCTGATTCCTCCCACCCTGGGAGACACTCTATAGGGTGCCACCCTCCTGTGGGGCACAGGACCCTACTACTGAACTCCGGTGTAGACTTTTTTTAAAGAAAACACAGGGGCTTGTGGAAGCAAGTATGGCTCCCAGAATGCCTCCCTCGATCCTGGCCCAGCTTCCCTCGAGTTCCTGGTGGCCCCTCCATCACTGGAAATCTGCAGGGACTGCTGGGATGAAGAGAACACCATGAAAGAGGTGTGCATGTGTGCGTGTGCGTGTGTGCGTATGTGAGAGCAGGTATGGTTGACCCCGCTGGTGGCTGTCTCACATCTTCCTTAGTAGGCAGCCCCCTACCCTCCGAGCCATGAGGGGTCGACCATGAATGTCTGACGAGTGGCCTTTTCCCGTCACCCCACACACTGTCTCGGGATGGATGAGGGCCAGGGGTCAAGCTTCCTGCCTACCCCTTGCCTCTGCAGAAAATGACTACTGCTCAACAGCCTCCTCTTTTCTAGAAATCTATTTATATTGTCATTTTATAACACTCTGGTCCCTTCCCCTACTTGGGGACCGATCTTCCCTTGTCCTCCAGGGTGGCACCAGGGACAGAACCACCATCTGAAGAATCAGGTTCCTGGCCCCTCGGTACAGCCCTGCCCTTCCTCATCCCCCAGTTAGTTTTAAAATTAAAATATTTTCCTGTTTTGAAAAAAAAGGATAGAGTTTTATCACAAGCAATTAAAAGACTCATGACTGATATAATAATCATTACATTTCTCTCTTTCATAGATCACTGTGTCTTGACCACAATATCCTAAGTTAGTTAATGCAGAACTTGATGAATCAAAAGAATTAGAAATATGTAGAGAAATTAAAAAAAACCCCACAAAACAAACAAATAAAATGACACCACCACCCCTTAGAAAATTAATTTGGATTTTTTACTTCATTTTTCAAGAGAAGATGTATCTGAAAATTCCCAAATGAAGTAGAACATATGGGCTTTTAAAAACCCATTATAGCTTTCCAAAGGAAACTTCACCACTGAACCAATAAACAACAACATGATAGATGGAGAAAAGATTGAAATTGTCAACAATTTCATCTTACTTGGATCCACAATCAACATTCTTGGTACCAGCAGTCAGGAGATCAAGAGATGTATTGCCTGGGCAAGTCTGCTGTTGGGGACCTCTCCAAATTACTGAAGAGAAATGATGTCAGTTTGAAGACTAACGTATTCCTGATTCAGGTAACGGTCTTTTTAATCACCTATTATGTATCTGAGAGCTAGACAATGAATAGAGAAGGCAATAGAAGAATTGATGCTTTTTATGAGTATCTAAGGTTTACTGTGGCTGACTCTGAGAAAAATGGGAATCCCAGAACACTTGATTGTGCTAATGCAAAACCTATACTTGGACCAGAAGGCAGTCGTCAGAACAGAGCAAGGGAACACTGCATGGTTCAAAATTGGGAAGGGTGTACGCTAGGGATGCAATCCTATCTCCATACCTTTTCAACCTATATGCAGAACAGAGTATCCGGGAGGCTGGGCTCTATGAGGAGAAATGTGGGGTCAAGATTGGTGGACGATTTATCAACAATCTATGTTATGCAGATGACACAACCCTGCTTGCTGAAACTGAAAGGACCTTAAGCACCTGCTGCAGAGTGTCAAGGACCGCAGCCTTCAATATGGATTGAGGCTCAATGTCAAGAAGACAAAGATTCCCACCACTGGACCAATTGGCAGCATCAGGATGGATGAGGAAAAGATTGAGATTGTACACAGCTTTAGTTTGCTTGGCTCCACCATCAACACTCTTGGCACCAATAGCCAGGAAATTAAAAGGCGCATTGCCATGGGAAAGTCTGCTGTTAGGAACCTCTCCAAAGTCCTGAAAAGCAATGGTGTCCACTCTGGAGACTAAGGTGCGTTTGATACAGACCATGGTCTTCACAATCACTTGTTATGCATCAGAGAGTTGGACAATGACCAAGGAGGATAGAAGGAGAATTGATGCCTTTGAGCTGTGGTGCTGGAGAAGAGTATTGAGAATACCATGGACTGCTAAGAAAACAAACAGATTCATCCTGGAAAGGGTTAAACCGGGTGGCTCCTTGGAGGCAAGGATTCTGAGGCTTGGTCTAACATACTTTGGACATGTTGTGAGGAGAGGCTGATCCTTGGAGAAGGACATCATGCTTGGAAGGGTGAAGGGACAGCACAGGAGGGGAAGGCCCTCTATGAAGTGGATTGATTCAGTGACTGGGATAATCAGGATGGGAGTGTCAGAGACAGTGCGATCGGCACAGGACAGAGCATCCAGCTGCATCCAGTCTGGTCCATTGCTCACCAGTCCTCATGCCACCAGCCTGTATCACCCACAGTTGTCATCCACCTGTGCCACAATTGACAGTCTACAGGGTCTGGACCTCTCACCAGTTTCTGCAAAACCAGCCTGCATACATATGATCACATGAATCATTCCCCTGATAGGTCTGAGTCTCTGGGAGACCTTCTAGCAAATCACTGACACAGAGGCGCTAGGGAAATGAATCAAGGAGGAACTGTTTATAACAGAAATCATGGATTTCTATGGTAGGTCAAAACTTTGGGACGGTATTGACTTGACACTAAGGTCTTGGAGGTCTGGTGTTGGAGAAGAGTACTAAATATATCATAAACTGCCAAAATAACAAACAAATGTCTCGGAAAATGTGTAGCTTGAGTGATCTTCAGAGGCAACGATGATGAAACTTTGTGTCATATACTTTGGGCATGTTTCCAGGAGAGTCTATGTAGTAGTATCATGTTTGGGAAGGTCAAGGGACAGCAAAAGAAAGGAGGACCATCAATAAGATGGCTTGACAAGGTGACTGCAGTAATGATTCCAAGTGTGTTAGAGATACTGAAAAATGGCTCAGGATAGGACAAGGTTCAGATATGTTTTTCATATGATCCCAAGAGTTATACTCAATTGAACAGCAACTATCAAGAGGAAATCTACCAATTTGGATATTTTAGAAGTTTGATAGAAGAGGCAGAAATTAGTTTTATGAAAAATAGCCTAGGGATTTCAGGTTTTTAATCACAGAACAATGTCATGAAAGAGAGAGTAGTAAATAGTATCCTATAAACAGAAAGCCTTCAGAGTCTTCAGAAATCAGAGACTCAAAATAGTAACTACTATACCAACAAGATGCAACCTCATTTAGAATCAAGTTAGAGCACGGTGTTAATAAATTGATAAGGTAATAGATGGAGTTGAGTTATACTTGCATAAAATCATTGCTTCCTGACATATGCAACAAGAGGAATATATTTTTCAATTTTCATATATATATGTTTGGCTTCATGTTTGGTTTTTTTTTTGGGAAAAAACCGTATATGTTGCTGAGGGTATGAGGTACTGAAAAAGTATCACAGGTTGACCTCTTTTCATTTGCAGCAGCAGCTCCAGTGAAGGGGAGGGGGCTGCAGAGACCAGCCCGCCTCCCGTGTATGGATCAACACACATGCCTTTCCTCTGTCTTGTGTCTGTCATTTTGACCTGCTTCCATTTGCAAGTTAGTGAGTGATACACCCACTAACTTAACTCATTAACTAACTAAAAAAATATAGGAGATCACCAAAATTCTTCCAAGACATCACCTGCAACTGGTACAAGAATGAAGTAAATTATTTGCCACTAAACTGTCTCAGAGTAGAAAAAAACTGGTGCTTTGGCCTTGAACACTGCTGGTTAGCTACATCGCTACATCATGTGGCATTTCAGTCAAGAGGAAAAGGTTGGGTGGAGCCGTGGTTTCTTGGGGTCAACATTGTCATCCTGCTTTGGGAAGACAAGAATGGAGCACCAATACACAGGTCCTTTATAAAACATCACCATACCCTGTGACATTATCTAGCTAAAATCAGCTAACATCTAATAAGAAAAGACTCACATGATGTCAAGAAAGCAGCAGTTGGCATCAGCAATCATGAAAAAAACCCCAAAATAACCCTTCTCCTAAAAAAGCAGATACAATACCCCAAATAGAGAAAACCAAAAGAAATATGTTGATGTGGACTTGTTTGAACAGATACAGAAGAAGATGCAAATGATGGAAAAAATAACGGAAGCCATTAAGAGAGCAAATACCCCAGAGACAGTGTTCCATAAGAAATATATTGATGAGGAGAAACTTGAGCAGCTATGGAAGAAAATGCAAAAGATGGAAGAAAGAATTGATAGTGTAGATAAAGAGGTACAAAAACTTTAAAAAGTCATCATAAGATAGAGAGGGTGCAGCAACATAGTACTGGAAATAACAGAGAAGCACGAAATTCAATCCAGAATATTAAGATCGAAATTGCAGAAGTATCCAACACGCTGTTGGAATGAAAATACTAGAACTGAAGAAATGGAACATAGAATCAATGATTTGGAAGACAAGAGCCCCACTAGAAGCATACTAGAAGAAATATCAGAATTGAGATATAAAGAAAATAAAGAAAACATTAGAATCAAGTGGGATGACATCAAAAGGAACAATATACATATGATTGAAATTCCAGAACATGGGAGTGACAAGGAAGTCACTGAGAAAATTGTGGAAGACGTACTAGTACACCAGTGTTCATAGCAGCATTATTCACCATTGCAAGAGCATGGAAAAAGCCAGAAAGTCCAACCACAAATGAATGTATTGAGAAATTATGGTACATCCACACAATGGACTATTATGCAGTACGCAGGAGCAATAAATTTGTAAATTATTACCTAACTTGGGAGGCACTGGAGAGCATTATACTGAGTGAACTAACTCAGTTCTATAAGGATAAATATTGTAAAAAACTATTATTGTAGAATGAAAATAAGAATCCAGGAGGAGTGGGAGAGACTGGAAGCAGAGGGATGTGGATGAGCAGGGGAAGGAGGGATTAATCATTGGGTTGCACAATTTGATGGGGGGGGGGTGAGGGAAATTGAAAAAATTTGTTCAAATTTGTATCCAAATTCTGTAAATAAACTAGTAGAAAAAATAAAAAAAAGAAAAGAAACAACAAAATTTCCCAGGTATTTTGAAGAACAGGCAACACCCCTTCTTGATAAAGACCCTCATAAAAATTTAAGTAGAAGGGAATTCCCTCAAAACAGTGAAATATACGTGTGTGTGTGTGTGTGTGTGTGTACAAACCAAGAGCCAAGGATGCCTATTTCTGCCACTTCTATTCAATATTGTATTGGAAGTACTTGCTGAGGCAACACAATAAGAGAAGGAAATAAAAGGCATTCAGTCTGACAAAAAGCTGGTTAAACTGTTGCTATATGAAGATTATATAATAGTGTACACAGAAAACCACAAGGACTCAACAAAAAACAGTCTAACTGTAGAAGAACAGTTTAGTAGAATGACAGGATATAAGATCAAGATCCTCTACAGTAACAAAGAAAACTTAGAAAAGAGACTGAATCTAATTAGAGACACAAAAGACCTGTACAAAGAAAACTATAGAACATTTCTGTAAAAGATCTAAAGAAATGGAATAATGTCCCCTGTCCATGGATAGGAAGACTCAATATTGTGAAAATGACAATCCTATCAAAAGCAATCTACATGTTCAATGCAATCCCAATAAAGATACCAAATTCATTTTTCAAGGAGATTGAAAGGGAAATTGTCAAGTTTATTTGAAGAGGAAAGGACTCAAAATAAGCAAAGCGCTTCTGAAAAACAAAAAATGAAGTGGAAGGCATAGAACTCCCTGACCTCAAAACTTAGTACACAGTGCTAGTAACCAAAACAGCATGGTACTGCAACAACAACAGGCACACAGACCAATCTAATAGGATTGAGAAACCAGATCAACTGATATTTGACAAGAAAATAAAACCTACCAAATGGGGCAATGAAAACCTTTTCAGCAAATGGTGCTGGCAAAATTGAACTGCCAAGAAAATCTGGAGGACAACCACCTGGAAGACTGGAAGAGATCCATACTTGTTCCATTCCAAAAGAGGGTGATCCAACAGAGTGTAGAAATTATCAAACAATATCATTAATATCACATGCAAGTAATTATTGAAAATTGTCGTAAAATGACTAGAACAGCACATCAACAGAGAACTGCCAGATGTACATGCTGGGTATAGAAGGGGTCATGGTCCTAGGGTATTATAACTAATGTTAGACAGATCTTGGCTGAAAGCAGAGAGTACCAGAAGAATGTCTGTGTTTTATTGACTATGCAAAGGTATTTGACTGTGTGCATCACAACAAACTGTGGTTAACTCTGAGAATAGGAATCCCAAAGCACTTGATTGTGTTTATGCAAAACCTATACTTGGACAAGGAGGTAGTCTTCAGAAAACAGCAAAGGAACACTGCATGATTCAAAATAGGTAAGGGTGTACACTAGGGATGTGTCTTATGTCCATACTTTTTAAATCTAAATGCAAAACAGATCATTCAGGAGACTGGGCTCTATGAGGAGGAACACAGCATCAGAATTGGAAGAAGGCTAGTCAACAATCTGCATTATGCAGATGAAACAACTCTACTTGCTAAAACTGAAGAAGACCTGAAGATTTTGTGGCAGAAGGTCAATGACTGTAGCCTTCAATATGGATTGAAGCTCAAAATCAGGAAAACAAATCTTTTTACCACTGGGCCAATTGGCAGCATCATGATGGATGGTAAAGAGATTGAGATTGTTAATAGCTTTAGTTTGCTTGCCTTCACAATCAATACTCATGGTACCAGCAGTCAGGAAATCAAGAGACAAATTGCATTGAGAAAGTCAGCTGTTAGGGACCTCTCCAGAGTACTGAAGAGCAACGATGTCAGTTTGGAGATGATGGTGCACCTGATTCAGGCCGTGGTCTTTGCAATCACTTGCTATGCATTAGAGAGCTGGACACCGACTAGAGATTATAGAAAAAGAATTGATGCCCTTGAGCTGTGGTGCTGGAGAAGAGTATTAAATATACCATGGATTACTAGGAAAACAGACAGGTTCAACCTAGTGAGGGTGAAACCAGGATGTTCCTTAGAGGTAAGGATTCATCTGACATACTTTGGGCATGTTACAGTCCTTGGAGGTAGACATCATGCTTGGGAGGGTGGAGGATAGCACAACAGTGGAAGACCCTCAATGAGATGGATTGATTCAGTGACTGGGTCAATGGGGTAGGTGTGTCAGAGACAATAAGATGGGCACTGGATAGAGCAGGGTTTAGGACTGTTGTACATAGGGTCACTATGATTTGCAAGCAACTTGATGGCACATGACAACAACAACAACACAACCTTCAGAAAGCTGAAACAGAATTCACATCTCACACTATAAAAAAAATCAACTCAAGGTGGATCAGAGATCTGGAACTAAAGGCCAAAACCATAAAGTTCACCAGACAGAAACTGAGATCAAGCTTAGGCAGCCTAGTCTTTGGTATAAATAGACTGTCAAACACAACCAGAAATGCTCAGGAGAAGATAAAATTGATGAAGGGTATCTTCTAAAGACTAAATCCCTGTGTGCATAAAATTTTTTTCCAGTAGAATGAAAACAAAACATACTGATTGTGTAAAAATAATTTCACAATACCATTTCAGACAAAGGTCTTATATCAAAACTTAACAGAATCCTAAAGGGCTTCCACAAGAGAAAAATTAATAACATAATTATAAAATGGAGAAAAGACATGGAAAGACTTTCCACAGAGGAAAATATTTGGATGGCTCACAGACAAATGAAGAAATGCTCAAAATCATTGGCAATAAGAGAAAGGCAAATCAAAACCGCAGTGGGATACCATCTCATCCCAGCAGCAATGACAAACTTAACAGGAGAGTAGGTAATAAATGTTGCAGAGGATGTAGCAAGATAGGAATTTTTATACACTGTTGGTGGGATTGAAAAATGGTACAAGCACTCTGTAGGCAGTTTAATGCTTCCTCAAAATCTGAACATAGAAATTCTATATGACCCAGCTATTCCACTACTTGGAATATACCGAGAGAATGAGAACTGAGGCACAGATGAAGCCTATGTTCATAGCAGCATTATTGCAAGAACATGGAAACAACCCAAATGTCCAACCACAATAGAATGGATTGAGATATTATCATATAGTCACATGATAGAATACTACACAGCATGCAGGAGCAAAGTTTTTGTATACTACTACTTAACTTGGGGGCGGGGGGAGGATTGGAGATTATTATGCTAGCTGAACTAATTCAGTCCCCTAAGGACAAATACTGTATGAGACTTTATTGTAGAAATAGATAACTAGTAAAACATGTATGAGGATCTAAGAGGCGGGAGCATAGGGGTGGGGATGGCTGGAGGAGTAATTACTGGGTCACACAGTTTTGTGAGTAAAAGGGGGGTGAGTTGGGTAGCTGGGGGATCCAATGTAAGGGGCAATGTATACAAACTTTATAGGTAAATCAATGTAAAATTGTTTTTAAAAAAAGGAAAGAAAGAAAAACAAACAAACTGGCAAATGATACAGGGGAAGGGGGGGGGGAGAATGTAACAATGATTAACTGAGGGAACTGAGGCTGACCACACATGGTACTCCTTTACTTCAGTTGTTATGTGCCATCAAGTCGAGCACAACTCATAGTGACCCTATGAACAAAAGATCTGAACCCTCTGTTCTATCCTTTGCCATCCTCACACTTCCTGACACACAACAGGCTATTGCATCAATCACCATATTAATCCACCTTAGTTGAGAGGTTTCTCTCCTTTACTGACCCTCCACCGTTCCCATCATGCCCTTCTCTGAGGAACAGTACATTCTAGCAACAAACCCAAAGCATGTGAGACAAAGCTTCAACATTTTTGCTTTCAAAGAGCACTCAGGCTGCACCATCTCCAAGAAAATCTGTTCGTTCTCTTGGCTGTCCATGGAGTATTCAGTGCTCTTCTCCAACACCACAGCTCAAAGGTGTCAATTCTTTTTCTGTCACCCTTATTCATTATCCAGGTCTCAGAAGCATAGCTAGCAATCAGAAAGACAATAGCTTTAATCAGATGCACCTTAGTCCTCAAACTGACATCACTACTCCTCAATAATTTGGAAAGGTTCCTAACTGCAGATTTTCCCAGTGCAATGCATCTCCTTATTTCCTGACTTCTGGTACCAAGGATGTTAATTGTGGATCCAAACAAGTTGAAAATGTTTGAAACAAGTTGACAGTTTCAATCTCCTCCCCATCCATCTAACAAAGAGAATAGTTTACATCAATAACTCCTATAAAAGCATCAAGCTGGAATAAACATTTTACTCTTACAAGGACAGTGAAGGGGGAAAAAAAAAAAGAAAAAGTATCACAGGGTCTTTATTGAGCTGAGTGGCTCCCACAAAGATGTTCAAGGATGTTTCCAGAAAGTTAGATAACAGAGCTTTGTAATTAGAAGTGGCAAGTCACTGGTGGAAGATCCGTTTATTTACTTTGAAATAGCCCAAGTTCACTCCACTTATTACCAGTTTTTAAGAATTTGGCAATATTTTCTTGGTACAAATTACATACATCCAATTTGTTTTTCTATCTTCTTTTTTCAACTCAACTGATGCTATATGTCAATGATAATAATAATAATAATCTTATAATAATCATGATACCACTCACACATTGAACAATTAAACACCTAACTGGCACCAGACTCATGCAAATTTTCTAATCTTGACATCTATTTTTATAAGTTGGAATTGTAACAGTATTGTAGCAGTAACATGCTGATAAAGTTCTTCTAACTAATCCAGCTGGCAAAGTTTCAAAACTGAAATTCAAATTAAGAGTTCATGGTTCTATTTTGTCACTACCCTACTTAACAACTTATGATAGCTCTCAATTGGTTTCAAGATAAACTACAGAGTGTACCAAATCTCTTATTCTGATACGTACTAAAGATTCAAAATTTTCTTCCGTATTTCTTCATGTACTTTAAGTAAAATAAAAACAACTGAAAACCACATTCTTCCAGTATATTTTATCTTGATGATAAAATTTATGCATTCCTGTTACATGCTTTAAATATCTTAAAACTATTGGGTTCCGCCCTCGCGGTCAGTCGCGGACGCTGTAGGACTAGCGCCCGAAGAGATCTTTCCCAGAGTTCTCTGCGCCGTGAAGAAGCGGCTCCCGGAGACTGGGGGCATTTTGTGTTGGTTGGAGCCGGAAGAACAAGATGGCGGCGGCGGCGGCGGAGTGACAGGCTTCATCCGGGCGGGAGCTGGCGGCAGTGGTGGCAGCGGTAGTGCCGCCCTCACACAACGCGCCTTTTCCATACTGCGACGAGTCGCCGCGAAAGCGAAGCAGCGGCAGCCGCTCAGAAGCAAGTGGCCCCGTCTAGTGAACTGCGAGAACCATCCCAGAAGCTGCGGCCTGGCAGAAAAAGAACCCTGACTTGAGTGGCAGTGGTCAGGTGGTCCTGGGCCGACTGTGTGCCCTGTGACGCCGACGAAGGGCCTTCGGGTCTGGGGGGTGTTTTTCCCCCCCCCTCCGTTTCGTCCGCCCTCCTCCGCAGCCTTGCTCCGTGGACCAGCCCCTGGGCCCCCGTCCTCCCCTCGTAGGTGTTGGGGCTTGGCCCCAGCCCTCCATCTTCGTTTCTCACCATGGCGAGCAGCAGCGGCTCCAAGGCCGAATTCATTGTCGGAGGGAAATACAAACTGGTCCGCAAGATCGGGTCCGGATCCTTCGGGGACGTCTACCGGGCCATCAACATCACCAATGGCGAGGAAGTGGCCGTGAAGCTGGAGTCGCAGAAGGCCCGGCATCCGCAGCTGCTGTACGAGAGCAAGCTCTATAAGATCCTCCAAGGCGGGGTCGGTATCCCGCACATACGGTGGTATGGTCAAGAAAAAGATTACAATGTGCTAGTCATGGATCTTCTTGGACCCAGTCTTGAAGACCTCTTCAATTTTTGTTCAAGAAGATTCACAATGAAAACTGTACTTATGTTAGCTGACCAGATGATCAGTAGAATTGAATATGTGCATACAAAGAATTTTATACACAGAGACATTAAACCCGATAACTTCCTAATGGGTATTGGGCGTCACTGTAATAAGTTATTCCTTATTGATTTTGGTTTGGCCAAAAAGTACAGAGACAACAGGACACGACAACACATACCATACAGAGAAGATAAAAATCTTACTGGCACTGCCCGATATGCTAGCATCAATGCACATCTTGGTATTGAGCAGAGTCGCCGAGATGACATGGAATCATTAGGATATGTTTTGATGTATTTTAATAGAACAAGCCTGCCATGGCAAGGACTAAAGGCTGCAACAAAGAAACAAAAATATGAAAAGATTAGTGAAAAAAAGATGTCCACTCCTGTTGAAGTTTTATGTAAAGGCTTTCCTGCCGAATTTGCCATGTACTTAAATTATTGTCGTGGTTTGCACTTTGAGGAAGCTCCAGATTACATGTACCTGAGGCAGCTATTCCGCATTCTTTTCAGGACCCTGAACCATCAGTATGACTACACATTTGATTGGACAATGTTAAAGCAGAAAGCAGCACAGCAGGCGGCCTCTTCCAGTGGGCAGGGTCAGCAGGCCCAAACCCCCACAGGCAAGCAAACTGACAAAACCAAGAGTAACATGAAAGGTTTCTAAGCATGAATTGAACAGAAGAAACAGAGCAGATGATTGGAGCAGCATTTGTTTCTCCCCAAAATCTAGAAATTTTAGTTCATATGTACACTAGCCAGTGGTTGTGGACAACCATTTACTTGGTGTAAAGAACTTAATTTCAGTATAAACTGGCTCTGGGCAGCGCTGGTGATGCTGTATCCTGAATTGTAGCCGCTGTAATTGTGAATATTAACTGAGATAGTGAAACATGGTGTCCAGTTTTCTACTGCATTTTTTCGAGTGGAAAAGTTAACTAAATGGTTGACACAAATTGGTGGAGAAATTGTGCATATGCCAATTGTTTTGTTAAAGCCTTTTATTTTGAACTATACTGCTTTGAGAAGTCATTTCAGAAGAATGGCATGAACAGTCTTCAGCCACAGTTGTGATGGTTGTAAATGCTCACAATTGTGCATTCTTAGGGTTTTTCCATCCCTGGGGTTTGCAAGTTGTTCACTTAAAACATTCTCAAAATGGTTGGCTTCTTGTTTGCAAGTCAGCTGATACGGTAGCAACCAAAGATTCCAGTGTTTGAGCATATGAAAGACTCTGCCTGCTAACCTGTGCTAGAATAACAGCATCTAAAGTGAAGATTTAAGAAACTTAGTGACTACTAGATTATCTTTAGGACTCTGCATTAACTCTATAATGTTCTTGGTATTAAAGGAAAAAACCCCCACATATTTGTCACAGAAGATTAGTTACCATCTTACAACTGAACATGTATGTATGTTGCTTAGATAAATGTAATCACTGTAAACATCTAAAAAAAAATCTTAAAACTTATCTATCCCACCATTCTAAATCCAATAAAAACTTTATAAACTTTTCTCTGAGAACTGCTCCTGTAGAAAATGTCACATTTCAATTGCTATGGGACCCATCTCTTTCCCACTCAATCACCTACTGTAATTGGTTTTCAGACACCTCAATGTTTCCAGTGCATAATGTATCTGATACACTATGTCTACTTCCAGGCAGATAATCCAGGTCTTGAGTTTATTCAAAGCCTCTAGATTTGTTTTTTAGCTTTAAAAATTATAACAGTTTTATTTTTATTTAATTGGCATGTAACAAACAGAACATATTTTCAGTGAATAATGTGTTTTGATATACATCTATGAAAACATACCAACAATATGTGTTGGAAATATCCTTCACCACCGCAAGTTTTCTCATGTTCCTTGTATTCTTTCTTGCTTCTCATGCAATCCTTCCTTCTTGCCTTTCTCTATAATCTCCCAGCTTTATTCCCAAACAATCACTGTTCTGTTTTCCTTTAACTTTCATTTCCATTTCCTAGAATTCTGTATAAATGTAGTCCATGATCTTCAGTCTGGCTTGTTTCAGCATAATTATCTTGAAATGCACCGATAGTTCTTTCTTATTAGTGAGTATTGTTCCAATGCATGAATATGCCTCAATTTCTTTCTTCATTAATTTTGTGACATATGTTTGGTTTATTTCAAATTTAAGCTATGGCAAATAAGTACATGAAAACATTTGTGTACACATGTTCTGTGGATATAAATTTTAATTTTGGGGGTTTTATACTTAGAAATATAATGTCTCCATTGTAAAATAGATGAATATTTAACTTTTTAAAGAAATGTTTCAACTATTTTACAAAATATTTGTACCATATGACTTTCCAACCATTGGTGAATAAATGACCCATTTTCTCTACATCCTCAGCAACACTTGATATAGTCAGTTTTTTATTTTGTTCGTTGTTAAGTGCTGTCGAGCCATAGGCAACTCTTAGTGACCCTCTGAATGAAAAACTGGACACTTATATAACTTTCATCCTTTCTCCATGTTCACAGGGTTTCCAGAAGTGAGCCCTGTTAGTAGTATGTATATCTTAGTAGTATGTATATCTTAATTGCACGTTCTTACCCTTACAGGATAGGGAAACTGCATCTCATGTACTTTGGCCATATTTTCAAGAGGAAGTAGTCCTGAAAGAGAAATATCATGCTGGGAAGGGTGGAGGGTCAGAGAAAGAGAGGACAGCCTTCAACAAGATTGACTAATGCCGTGCCTAACACCAGGGGATTGAGCATGGCAGAGATTGTGGCAGGACAAGGTGAAGGTCTATTGTCCACAGGTATATGAGTCATAGTTGATTTGATGCCACCTAACAACAAAAACAATATATTACAGGAAATTCCGTGTTACATACTTTGAGCTCTGTAATCAAGAGACCCCAGTTCTGGAGAATGATTATGCCTGAAAAAGTTGAGAATATGAGAGTCAAAGCATTGGACTCACACAGTAACTCCAACAATTGTTATGAGCATAACAGAGATTAAGAGGATGGTACAGGACAAAGTTTCCATTTGTTGTTTGTTCACAGTCACTATGAGTGGAAGTTGACAACAACAAAAATGTCCAATAGTGCTATTTACCTTACTTATATTATTAGCAAGGGAGCTCTGGTGGCCTGGTAGTAAGAAGCTGCACTGCAATCTTAAAGGTAAATGGTTCGAATTCATCAGCTGCTCTGTGGGAGAAAGATGGGAAATCTCCTCCTGTGCAATAAAACTTGCTCTGAAAATCCGTGAGAGGGTCATTCTACAGCTCATATTAGCAGTAAGAACAACAAATTATTAATACACTATGCCATTCGTCTGCTTCCTAGCTTGTCTAAATCTGGGAGCTCTGCTGAAACAAGTCCACCATTGGTGACCTTTTCTGAGACTTGAAACACCAGCAGTATAGCTGCCAGCATAACAGCAAAACAGAAGTTATCCTGGCCTGAAAGCAAAGAATACCTATTTGTGTTTTATTAACTATGCAAAGGTATATGACTGTGTGGATCATAACTATGGCTGACACCGCAAAAGAATGGAAATCTAAGAACACTTAATTATGCTCATATGAAACTTATGCCTAGGCCAAGTAACTATTACCCAAACAGAGTGCAAAAGAATACTACAAGGTTTAAAAATCATGAAAGGTTTGCAGTAATATTGTTTCCTTTCTCCATATCTATTCAGTTTGCATTAAGAGCAAATGATTCAAGAAGGTAGACTATGAAGAAGAGTGTGGCATTAAGATAGGAGAAAAACTCATAAAAAAACCTGTGTTATGCAGATGACAACCATTCTGGCTGACAGTCAAGAAAACTTAAAACAGAGGGTCAAAGACTACGGCTTCAATATGGATCACATTTTAACATGAAGAAGACAAAAATATGTACTACCAGGCCAATAGGCAATATCATTATTGATGGAAAAAGTTGAGACTGTCAATGAGTTAATCTTTTTTGGATCTCCAATCAATATCCCTGGTACTAGCAGTCAGAAGATCAGAAAATATATTTCACTGGACATATCTGCTGCCAGGAACCTCTCCAAACTGCAGAGGGGCAATAATGTCAACTAGAAAATTGAAGTACACATGATTCAGGCCATGGTCTTTTCAATCACTTTCTATGCATCTGATACCTGGACAATAAACAAAGAGGACGGAAGAGGAATCAATGAGAACATTCAACTCTGGTGTCAGAGAAGAGCACAGAGAATATCCCATAGACTGTGAGGAAAACAAATATATCTTAGAAAAATTGCAGCTAGAATTCTCCTTAGATGGCGAACCTTCAGCTCACATACTTTGGGCATGATGCTAAAAGAGGCTGTTCAGAGGGTCAACGAAAGAGAGGAAGAACTTCAATGAAATGGATTGACACAGTGACTGGCAGCAATGGGTTCAAGTGTGTCAGAGATGATGAGGACGGACAGGCTAGAAAAGGATTCAGATCTGTTGTTCACCGGATAACTATGAGTTGTACTCAACTGCATCTAACAACAATCCAGTCAAACCGGTGAAGCCACTAACACCTCAGATTTGTCTAGTCCTACTCAGATGTGTTTATCAGGGTGTAGCCTTTCTCTGTACCTATTTAATCTGCATGCTGATAAAATTCTTTCAGAAGCTGGACTCTATGAAGAAGAATGTGGCATCAAGATTGAAGAAAGTTTCATCAATAACCTTTATTATGTAGTAGGATTTGAGATCAGGGAGTGAGATGCCTCCTACCTTGTTTCTCTTTTTCAAAAGTACTTTGCTTATTCCATCTCATTGAAGAATGGAATTGCTATTAGTATTGGGAATGCACTGAACTTGTAGATCCCCTTTGGTAGAATTATCAATTTAACAATATTGATTCTTCCTAACAATGAGCAAGGTATATTCTTCCCTTTTTCCAGGTCTCCTTTTGTTTCTTGTAGCAATCTTTTGTAATTTTCTTTTAATAGATCCTTTGAGCTACTAGTTAGATTTATGCCCAAGTATTTGTTTTTCTAATTTTTACTTTTTAAATGAAATTAATTTTTTAAAATTAATTTTTTATTTTTAAATTTTAGACATTTTAATATTTTAAGCTTCCTAATAGGGCAGTTCTGGTGGCTTGATTTTTGTTTTGTTAAGTGCTTTTGAGTCAAGTATATCTCATAGTGAATCTAGGTGCAGCAGATAGGAACTCTGTCTAGTCTTGTGCCATCCTCATTATCTCTGACTCACTTGAAACCATTTCTTCAGTCATTCTGTTAATGCACATCATTGAGGGTTTTATGCTCTTAAAGGTGACATTTTACCTTTCTAATCATGAAGTCCCTTTCCAAGCAACAGCCTTTCCTAGCAACATGCCCTAAGTAGGTGAGACGAAGTTTCACTATCCTTGCCTCCAAGGAGCGCTCTGGTTGTGCTTTTTCCCCAAGACATATTTCTTGGGTTTTGGTTGGCATCCCATTCAGCACTCTTTCCCAACACCACAACTCAAAGATATATATTCTCTGTCATCCTTATTCCTTGTCCAGGTCTCTGAGACATAAAGGTTATTGTAAAGACTGTGTCTTGCATCATACACACTTTAATCTTAAGACTGACCTTCTTGCTCTTCATGACTTTGAAGAGGTCACCAATAGCCAACTTTCCCAATGCTATATGACTCTAGATTTCCTGACTGCAGGTACCAAGGGAGTTGATTGTGGACCTACGCAAGACGAAATAACTGACAATTTCAATCTTTTCTACATCTGTCAAGAAATTGGCCATTATCCAAGTGGCAAGGACTTTTGTTTTCATGATGTTGACAAGTAATCCATATTGAAAACTTCAGTTCTTGATTTAATGCAGCAGATGCCTCAAGTCCTCTCTGCTTTCAGCAAGCATGTTTGTGTTGCCTGCATAACACAAACTGTTGATGAGCCTTCCTCCAATCCTAATACCACATTATTTTTCATAAAGTTCAGCTTCTCAAATTATTTACTTTTGCCAGTGCAAACCAAGAAGTTAGCTCAGATCTAAGAGGTGGAGAAATAATTTTGCTTCCTTGAAGAGACAAGGTGCAATGTCCTCTCACCTGCTGCAATGTCAATTTAAAGGGTGTGTGGACACAGAGGCAAGAGAGAGAGAATTGGGTCAGTTTCTCAACTAGTCAATGACAGATGTCTTTTAATAAGAAAATATTATTAATAATAAAATATTATTATAGGCAAGAACAGATGAACACACTTTGAAGTAAATTTAAATTCCCTGAACTAAGCTTATAACTTTATTATACTTCCCTCTCAAGAACTAAGACCTAGAAGAAATAAAGACATTTTAAAAAACAAAGTTTGCAATATTTTTCCTTTCTTGTAAAATTGTAATTTGAATGAATGTTTACAGAGAAAATTAATTTTTCATCCAGTCATTCATATACACTTTGTTCTCTAACATTAATTTTTTTAGTGGGTGGTGGCCTAGTGGTAAGAAGCTGAGCTGTAATCCCAAAGGCACGTGGTTTGACTCCACCAGCTGCCCAACAGGAGAAGAATGGAGAATCTCCTGCTGTGCAATTTAGCGTCTCTGAAAACCCACTGTAGGGTCAGTCCTGAGTCAGTTCTGACTTGACGGCAAACATAACAATATGAATAGCCAACTTGAACCCTGCCCTATCCTGTAACATCCTCACCATCTTTGAAACACTAAAGCCTATTGCTGAAGTTGTGGTATCAATCCACTTAATGGAGGATCTTCCTCTCCTTTGCTGGACTCCCCCTACCCTATCTTTCCTAGTCGGATGTTCCTCTGCAATGAACAGCCTCGCCTAGCTACATGTCTAAAGTATAAAAGATGAAGTTGAAGCTTTGCCATCTTTGCCTTCAGAGAGTACTCCAGCTACACCCTCTTCAAAACATATCTCTTGGCAGTCCTTGGCATGTTCAGAATTCTTCTCCAGCACTACAACTCAAAGACATCTATTCTTCTGCCAGCCTATTCACTGTCCAGCCTGAAGTGGTAAAGAACTGCACTGTCAACCCAGAGGAATTCAATTAGAATCCACTAGCTGCTCTGGGAGAAGGATGGACAGTCTCCAATGATATTTACTGACTCTGAAAAAAACTGGAGGGTCAAATTTGTGTTGATTTTGGCTTGATGGTCCAAAACATCAACAATATATGCATAGTAGTACATTCTTGAGGTTTTAACTTAAATTTATGCAATGACTAATGATGTTGAACATCTTTTTTGTGTGTTTATTATCTATAAGTCTTCCTAGATGATACTTACGTTCAAATATTTGCCTATTTAAAAAAAAATCTTAAAACCATAGGTTTATTAGTTTTCTTGTTATTGGAGGTTTGAGGGGTTTTTATGTTGTCTGCATACATTCTTTATTGGATATGCGTATTGCAATTATAGTCCTTCAATCTATATTTGCCTTTTAATTTTCTTAATGGGTGTGTCAGAGGCAATGCGATTGGCACGGGATAGAGCAGGGTTTAGGGCTGTTGTACATAGGGTCACTGTGAGTCGCAAACAACTCAACGACACATAGCAACAACAACAACAATAATGGTATATAGTCTTTTTAATTTCATTTTTATTATAATTTGAATGGTAGTTTACAAAGAAAACTGATTTTCACTCAACCATTTGTACACATTGTTGTACAAATTGTAATATTAATTACAATGCCTATAGTGTAATCCAAGAGGCAGTCATCAGAACAGAGCAGGGAAACAGAGCATGGTTAAAAATTGGGAAAGGTATATGCCAGGGATGTGTTCTATCTTCATACCTTTTCAATCTATATGGGAGGCTGGGCTCTATGAGAAGTGTGGCGTCAAGACTGGTGGAAGACCAGCACCTACAAATTTTCACCAGTAGAAAAACCTGTGTAGAAGAGTCTGTGCCCTTTCACGATGATGACTTTTGTTTTCAAAGTCAGCATTAAATGTTAGCTTTTATGACCATCTCGAAATACTAAAAATTATACTATGTAAGTTGGCATGGGGCATTTTGAGTCAGATGACCATATGATATATTACTCTGGAGATGAAAAGACAAGGAAAAATGGGGTTGCCTTCATAGTAAAAAAAGTAATTTCTAGATCCATCTTGAAGTACAACATCGTAAGTGACAGGATTATATCCATACACTTACAAGGAAGTCCAGTGA
>NW_006399815.1:5568445-5577091 GCF_000299155.1 Elephantulus edwardii
GTCCTTGGAGAAGGACATCATGCTTGGGAGGGTGGAGGGACAGCGCAGGAGGGGAAGGCCCTCTATGAGGTGGATTGATTCAGTGACTGGGATAATCAGGATGGGAGTGTCAGCGACAGTGCGATTGGCACAGGACAGAGCAGAGTTTAGGGCTGTTGTACATAGGGTCGCTATGAGTCACAAGAGACTTGATGCCACATAACAAGAACAACAACAGTGAAATCACATTCTTCCAACTTCTTCTCTGCTTTGAGGCGGAAAACCCATTTATTTTGCTGGAACAATGCATCCTTTTTAAAAAGAATTATGTTTTCAATGTATCTATGAAATATTTTTCTAATTCAAAGTTACAAAAATTTTTCTCCTATGCTTTTCTAGATGTTTTATGATTTTAGGTTTTACATTTAGATCTGTGATCCATTTTGAGCTACAATTAATTTTTTTAATGTTGCATAGTATAGATTAAAAATTTTTTTTTGCACATAAATAACTCATTTTTCCTAGCATCATCGGTTATAAAGACAATTTCTTCTCCACATCCATACATGTGTGTCTACTTCTGAACTCTATTCTTTTCCATTGATCTATTGTTTTTGTTGTGTGCAGTCGAGTCACCTGAAACTGATAGCAAGCCTCTGCACATTAGCTCTGAAATCTGCTGTATCCTGAGCCAATCTCATCATCTCCAACAGACTTACTCACATTTCTCCAATCACTGAGTCAATCCATTTCCTCCTGGGGCTTCCACTCCTGCACTGTCCCTCCACCTTCAAACCATGATGTTCCTCTCCAAGGACTATTCCCTCCTGGCTACTTATCCAAAATATGTGAGATGGACCCTCAAAATCCTTGCCTGCATGGAGCAGCCTGGTTTCATCCCCTTCAGGACAGACCTGTTTGTTCTCCTGGTAGTCCACGGTGTGTACAACACTCTTTTTCAGCACTACAACTCAAAGTCATCAGTCCTTCTTCTATCATCCTTAGACATTGTCCAGCTTTCAGAAGTATAGCAAGTAATAGTAAATACCATGGCCTGAATCAGGTGCACCTTAGTTTCTAGACTAACATTGCTGCTGTTCAGTACTCTAGAGAGGTCCTTCACAGCAGACTTTCAGAATGCAATTCATCTTTTGATTTCTTGACTGCTGGTGGGCTAGAGTGTTGATTGTGAAACCAAGCACAAGCTCAAGTTATCAACAATCTCAATCTCTTCTCAATTCATCACGAAGCTGCTAATTGGCCCAGTGGTGAGAATCTTTGTTTTCTTGATGTTGAGCATCAATTCACATTGGAAACTACAGTCCTTGACCTTCTGCAGCAAATGCCTCATGTCCTCTACTTATCTGTATTGTTACCAATTTTTACAGTTCTTATTATTGCAGCTTTGTAAACCTTGAATTTAGCTGTCATAGTTCATGAGAACTTGAGCTGGTAATCCAAAGGCCATGCCTCTTTGGCAGTTTGAATTCAGCAGTTCTAATTCAACTGTGGCTCCATGGGAGAAAGATCTCTTCCCATGCAACTTACATTTTCAGAAAGCTGCTGAATGCTTAACTATGAGTCCGTTTACAATGAGTTAGAAAATTAGATAGTGTTTCTCTTCCAGCTTTACTCTTATTTCAGAGCTGTTTTGACTGTTTTAGATCCTTGATATTTCCATATGACTTTTACAACCAGTTTGTCAGTTTCTATCTAAAGCCTGCTAGAATTTTGATCGACATGATATTGGACCTAAATTAATTTGAGTCACAAGGGCTTCTGGTTCATAAACATAATATATTTCTACTTGCTGAGATCTTATTTAACATGTTTCAGCAATATATTGCAATTTTTATTTTACAGATTTTCATATGTTTCATCAGATTTGTACGTAAGTATTTAATAACTTGTTACTATTTTAATTTCTGATTGTTCAATGATAGTATTTAGAAATAGAATTGATTTTTTTAAATTTTTATCTTATATCTTACATCTTTGGCAAACTAATTTGTTAGTTCTAATTTGTTCTTGATTTACTTGGGTTTTCTACACGGATAGCCATGAATTTTGGTTAAACTTAAAACACATCTACTTTTCAATCTGAGTATCTACTTAGGTTAGAACCTCTGTAATTTTGAGTAAAAATGGTGAGAGTATCATCTTTGTCTTAATTTCTAATCTAGGTGAAAAACATTTAGTATTTATCTATTAAATGCTATCTTAGCAATCTTCTTTGTTCATTGTTGCTTTTTATCAGATTAAGGATGTAAATATGTTGTATTTTATTCTAGTGTGAGTTATTTTTATTGCTTTTTTAAATAGAGAATGAATAATTGGGGTTTTTTTTAAGTTTTAATGGATGTGTTGAGATGATTCATTTCCCTCTTTCTTGAGCTCTCTTTTTTCTTGCTCAGTTTGGTAGCTTGGTAATAAGATGAACTACATTGATTTTTTTTTAAATTCAACTTTTCATCCCTGGCTTGTAGTCAATTTGGTCATGGTGTACTATCTTTCTTATATATTGTTGAACTCAGTTTGCTAAACTTTATTTAGAATTTGTACATTTATTTTTATGGAAGGATATTAGTCTGTATATTTCTTTTTTTGTAATGTCTTTGTCTGCTCAGGTAGTAGGATAATGCTGACCTCATGGAAAATATTTCCTCCTTTCAGTTTTCAAACTGTTTGCATAGAGCTGTTGTTATTTAGTTCTTTAAATATTTGATAGAATTCATCACAGAAGTTGTTTGTGTCTAGACCTTCCTTTATAGAAAGGTTTTTAACTACGGTTGCATCAATAGAAACAAATCTCTTTAGATTACCTCTTTCCTATGTGAGCTTTGGCATTTTCTGTAACTCAGAGAAGTGCTTTTCCATTTTCACCTTTAAAAAATGCTTTATGATAATGATACAATATATATTGCTTTACTATTCACTTACTATCTGTAGAATCTGCAGTGATACAGCCTCTTCATTCCTTATGTAGTTATCCCTTGATATTTGTGGGAGATTTGTTCCAGGACCCCAACAAGCACTAAAATCTGCAGTTACTCAAGCCCCCTCTATGAATGGTGTGGTATTTGTATATATTCTATACATATTCTTCTATATGCTTTGTATCATCTACAGGTTACTTATCCTTCCTAATAAAATGTGAATGCTATGTAAATAGCACTTTATGCTCCTAGCATTTGAGAGATTGTCTTGACCATTTAATTGCTTTTCTCCTCTTCCTCCAACTCCTACATTCACATTAGTTGAAATCATGTGAAACATGAGGTCTTGCCTAGATATCTTTGTCATTTATTTATAATTAATTCTATTGTGATCAGAGTACATACTTCACATGGCTGAATTTTTAAACAATTCTTTAGAAATTGTTCTATAGTCCAGAATATGGTCTATTTTGGTAAAGGTCCCATGTGTACTTAAATAGAATGTGTTCTGCTATTGCTGGGTATTTTCTATAAAATCTAAATAGGTTAACTTGGGGGATCTCAACAACCATCAACAAAAACGAAGTAGAAAGTGTAACTTGTCCATGGGTCAGAGGTTCTTATGTGAGATTGAGCAAACCTAAGACTAATAGCAGCAGCAACAGCAAAGTTGGTGGAGAACCAGAGACCTGGGTGAGACAAAGGTGAACTAGAACTACTGTCTCATAATGACAGAGCCCCAGGCCTTGGTCTAGGCTTATTGGCAGCATATAGAAGGTGCATATAATTAAATAACGGAAAGAGCTTTGTGAGGGAGTCCTGATGGTTTGGTGGTAAGGAACTGTACAGTCAATGCAAAGATGTGCTATTTGATTCTACCTAGTGCTCAACAAGAGAAGGATGAACTGTCTGTCTTCTTCAATGCAATTTATTGCCTCTAAAAATGCTCTGGAGGGTCAGCTATGATTCGGTTCTGACTTCATAGCATATAACAACAATAACAAAAAAAGAGCTTTATAATATTTCTGAGCTAGAAGGCAGGGACCAGAGTCATGTGGCTGAATGTCAAAGGAAAGCCTACCTGTGAGCAGACCTAATTAGAAGCTTGCCTAATTAAAGAACTGTTTCTGATCTAAATTGTAACCTGTTACTTATCTAAAACCCTGTAATCATGAAAAAGAAAAATAGGTTAACTTGGTTGATTGTTGTTGCTCATTGCTTTTGAATAGTTGACCCTCCAGTAGGTTTTCAGAGGCTGTAAATTACAGGAAGAGACAACCTGACTTTCTTCTACAAAGCAGCTGGTTAAATTCAAAGCAGTTGCCTTTATGTTGGCAGTGCAACTTTTTACCACTAGATAATCAGAACTCCCCAAATTGGTTCATAGTTTGTTCAACTATCTTATGTCTTTACTGATTATTTTTGAGAAATGTCTTCTTACAGTCAACTTCTCAAAATTACCATAGTACAGTACCAAAGACAGAGTGTAGAAATTATCAAACAATATCATTAACATCACAAGCAAAATCCTGTTGAAGATTATCCGAAAATGACTGGAATAATACATTGACAGAACTCCCAGAAATACAAGCTGGGTTTAGAAGAAGTCATGCCGCTAGAGTAATTACTACCATTGTCAGACTGATCTTGGCTGAGAAAAAAGCATACCAGAGGAATGTCTGTGTTTCATTGACTATGCAAAGGCTTGTGGATCACAACAAACTTGACTAACCTTAAGAAGAATGGAAATCCCAGAATACTTGACTGTGCTTATGCAAAACCTATACTTGGACCAGGAAGTAGTTCTCAGAACAAAGCAAGGAAACATTGCATGGTTCAAAAACAGGAAAGAAGTTTGTCAGGGATGCATCCTGTCTACATACCTTTTCAATCTATATGCAGAACAGATCATTTGGGAGGCTGAGATGTATGCGGAGGAATGTGGCATCAGGATTGGAGGAAGACTCATCAACAGCCTACATTATGCAGATGACACAACCTTGCTTACTGATACTGAGATGGACCAGAAGTGCTTGCAGCAGAAGGTCAAGGATTATAGTTTCCAATATAGATTGAAACTCAACATCAAGAAGACAAAGATTCTCACCAGTGGGCCAATTGGCAGCACCATGATAGGTGGAGAAGAGACTGAGGTTGTTAATAATTACAGCTTCCTCAGCTCCACAATCAACACTCCTGGAACCAGCCGTAAGGAAACCAAAAGATGAATTTCACTGGGAAAATCCTCTGTCAGGTTCTGAGAAGCAACTATGTCAATCTAGAGACTAAGGTGCAACTGATCCAGGCCATGGTCTTTGTAATTACATGCTATGTATGCTTCAGAGAGCTGGACAATGACTAAGGACGACAGAAGAAGAACTGATGCCTTTGAGTTGTGGTGCTGGATAATGGTCTTGAACATACCATGGACTACCAAGAAAACAAATATGTCTGTCTTGGAGACGGTGAAACCAAGTTTCTCCTTGGAGGCTTGGATTTGAAGCTCTGTCTCACATATTTTGGCCACATCACCAGGAGGGACTCACTAGACCTTGGAGAAGAATTCATGTCTGTCTAACCCTACTTTAACAGGGGGTTTTGGTATCATGTTGTTGTGTGCTGTTGTGTCAGAACCAGCCCATAGCAGACTTTCCAGAGAATTTTTAGAGGTAGTTACTGAGAAGGAGGAGGTTGTCCACACTTAACCTGTGGAGCTGCTGGTGGGTTCAAATTGTATGCCTTTAGGATTGCAGTGCAGCTTCTTCCTTCCAGGCCACCAGAACTCACTGGTGTCATAGTCCACGGAACATTGCACTACCAACCAAAAACTTCAATACCTCCAGTAGCTCAAATCCACTCAAAGCACTTTGGGAGAAAGTCTTCTTCTATTAAGTTTTACAGCTTTGGAAGCCCAAAAGAAGGTGACTATGAGTTGAAATAAACTCAGCAGTATTGAGTGAATAAGTAAATCCTACTTTAAGTATTTCTAGTAGCATAAGTGTGTAATGTATCAGGCCACTGACAAAAAGTTGGCAGTTTGAATCCAGTAGCTGCTAATGGGAGAAAGATCAGCAATCTCCTTCTATAAAAGATTTGCAGTCTTGGAAACCTGATGGAGGATCACTATGAGCAAGAGCTGAGTCAAATGCAGTGGGTCTGGGTTTTGGAATTCTACCTTGGAATCAACGCCCATGGTATAGCAACTTTGAAATTGTAAAAAATAATATACACTCTGAATATCTCAGAGAATGGCTCATTTATTCTATAGAAATATGGGAAATATTTTTTAAAGTTGGAAACAGCAACAAATTAGGTCATATGAAAACTTGTATAAGTTTCTTGCTACTACAAATATGTGTGTTATAGTCAAAAGCCTATGTGATTGGATAGAAACTATAGTTTTCTGCCAAGTTCATGACTCTTTTCTGCCTCAGCCTCTCTCTGATCTTCAAGTTCTCAAATACGAACCAAACAGTTCTTTGGGTGTTTCCCCCTCCCCCCCGCTACACCTCTGTGACTCATTGCCTCTGCTTCTGTGTTTTATTTCTCCATTGCTTTTGCTTTTCACTTTATTCCTGTTGCCATTTGTGAATATTATTCCTCTCACATAGACCTTCATTTTTTGTCATTGTGTAAGTTACTAGTTTTAAGAAGAATTTTTAAATATTAACAAGACTGAACACTGCTTTATATCCTCCAAAGAAATCATAGAAGCAAGATCTGAAAGAATCAATTGGTTATTAAATAACATTCAGAATAAAAATCCAGATAATTTATAGGAATATAAAAACCTATAGCACCCAATAAATTAGAATTCACAATATAGGTGAATATGTATTGTAATTCAAGGATTACAATTCAAGATAAAGCTGAAATATGTGACCATAATGAGAATAACCAGCCCCAGTAGGCTTCTTTTGTAGAAGCTGACTAGCTGATTTTAAAGTTATATGAAAGTCTAAAATACTTAGATTAACTGGAATATTTCTGAACTATGAGAATAAAATTGCAGGACAAGGACTACCTGTTATTAAGAATTACTATAAAATAACTTAAATCAAAACAATAATGAAGGAGGAAGTAGAAGCTACATTGACAGCATTGGCAGAATATAAGGCCCCAGGAATCAATGGGATACTAATTGACTTATTTCAGTTAAGAGATGCAGCCCTGCATGTGTTCACCAGTCTATACCAGGAAAGTTGGAGGACAGCTATCTGGCAAAAGAGAGCTATATTTGTTCGCATTCCCTAGTAAGGTAATTAAAAAAAAGAGTGTGTAAACTATCAAACAATATCATTAATATCATATGCAAGCAAAATACTGCTGAAGATCATTAGAAAATGGCTAGAATATATAGGAAACTGCCAGGAGTACAAGCAAAATTTAGAAGAGACTGTGGCACCAGGGATAAAATTGCTAAGTCAGATGAGTCCTGGTTGAAATTAAGAATTTAAGAAGAATGCCTAGTTATGTTTTATTGACTATGCAATGAAATTTGACAGTGTGGATCATAGCAAATGATGGTTAATATTATGAAGAAAGGGAATTCCAGAGCACTTAGTTGTGCTCATGTAAAACTTATACCTAGACCAAGCTGTTGTGTGAACAAAGCAAGAGAACACTGCATGGTGTAAAATTAAGAAGGGAGTTATTAGTGTTGTTGTATTCTTTCTCCATAATCTATTCAATCTGTATGCAGTTGGTCTCTATGAAAACAAATGTGGTATCAGGATCAGAGAGAGACTCATGATAACCTCTGTTATGCAGATGACACAACCTTGCTTCTGAAAGTGAGGAAGACTTGAAGCACGTGTTGCAGACAATCAAAAAACACAGCCTTCAACATGGATTGCATCTCAATGTCAAGAAAGCAAAGATTCTTACTACTAGGACTTATGGACCGCATCATGATAGATGGAGAAAAGATAGAAGCTTTCAAAAACTTCATTTTACTTGGATCCACAATTAACACCCTTTGGTACCAGCAGTCAAGAAATAAGGAGACATATAGCACTAAGAAAACATGCAGTTAGGGACCTCTCCAAATTATTGAGGAGTAGTTTGAGGACTAAGGTGTATTTGATTCAGGCCATGATTAAGGACTTCTCCAAATTATTAAGGAATAATGATATTAGTTTGAAGAATAAGGTGCATCTGATTCAGGCCATAGTCTTTCCAATAAATTGTGCATCTGAGAACTGGAAAATGAATAAAGGTGACAGAAGAATTCATGGCTTTGAGGCTTGGTCTTGGAGAAGAGCACTAAATATCCCATAAATTTCCAAAAGAACAAAAAATATGCCTTAGAGAGGGTGCAGCCAGAGTGTTCTTTGGAAGCAAAGACGATGTGCTTCATTTCACATACTTTGAGCATGTTACCAGGAGGGGCTATTCCGTGGAGAGAAACATGATGCTTGGAAAGGCAGAAGCTGGATGAAAGAGAAGAATGCCCGCAATCAGGTGGTTTGACAAGGTTCCTGCCATAATGGGCAGGACAAGTTCCAGATCTGTTGTTCATAAGGTTGCTATGGGTCTTACTTGACTTGATGGCACCTAACAACAACAATCGTAACAACATACTTTTGTATGAGTATATACAAATTGTTCATTGGAACAGTGTAAGCAAGTACAGAAACACCCACATTTATTGACAACCATTTTTTCAAATAAAATTGAAAGTACAAGGCAGCAAAGATAGGATATTAAACAAATGGTGCTGGGGGAAATT
>NW_006399815.1:5577434-5579723 GCF_000299155.1 Elephantulus edwardii
TGCCATAAACATATTTCATCCAGTTAAATTTTTAAAAATTAACAACCATCCATATTTGTCACCATATCCAAAATTAATGCAAAGCATATGGACAGACCTAAATATAAATCAAAATTGTCTGATTTTTAGGAAGACAATTTTGTGATTGTGGGTTAGACAAAAATTTCTTAGACTTGACATAAAAAATAAACAAAGAACAAATAGACTAATTGGACTTTGAAATAAAATGAAAACCTTCTGCTCCTTTCTCTTAGAAATTACTTGCTATGGATCAGAGAATTGGGCAATGATTGTAGATGATAGAGAAGAACTGATGCCTTTGAGTTGTAGTGCTGGAAAAGAGTATTGAATATACCACGAACAGCCAAGAGAATAAAGAAGTCTGTCTTGGAAAGGGTGAAATCAAGTTTCTCCTTGGAGGTACTCATTTTGAAGCTCTGTCTCACATGCTTTGGGAATGTGGCCAGGAGAGACCAATCCCTGTAGAAGAATACCATGCTTGGAAGCATGGAATGGCAGCGCAGGAGATGAAGACCCTGTATGAGATGGATTGACACAGTAAACGGGGTAATGGGGGTAGGTGTGTCAAGTCAGTGATTCTGGCTCAGGATAGGGCAGGCTACAGAGTTATTGTACCTTGGGTCACTATGAGTCATAGGCAATTTGATGGCACATATCAACAAAAATATTCAATATGTACTCAGAGTAAATTATTTTAAAAGCTTCACTAAATGAACAAGAATGTGGCATCAGCACTGGAGCAAGACACATAAACAACCTACTTTATGCAATTAACACAACTTTTCTTTCAGAAAGTAAGAAAGACTTGAATCACTTACTGATGAAGATCAAACTATAGCCATTAATATGGACTATATCTCAACATCAAGAGGAGAAAAAAATATACTCAGCACTGGACCAGTAGGAAACATCAAGACAGATGAAGAAAAAAAAATGAATGTTGTTAACTATTTTATCTTATTTGGATCCCATGGTAACAACAATCAGGAAATCAAAAGACATTGCATTGGGAAAATCTACTGTCAAAAGCCTCTTGAAAGTGCATAAGAACAAAAATATCAATTTGAAAACTAAGGATACCTGATTCAAGCCGTAGTAGTTTCAATTGCTTTCTATGCATCTGGAAGTCGGGCAATGAGTAAGAATGACAGAAAGAGGATTAATGCATTTGAATCCCGATGTTAACGAAGAGTATTTAATACTATAAGGACTGCCAAAAGAACAAGTAAATCAGTTTTGGACAAAGTTCAAGTAGGGTGTTTTTTAAATACAAGGATGGTATACTATATACTATAGGTATGTTGTCAGGAGACGCTGGTCCTTGGAAAAGATATCATGCAGGGAAAGATGGAAGGTCAGAGAAAGAGATGAAAACTCTCATTAAGACAGATTGATACAGTGACTGTAACAATGGACTCAAGCATATCCTAAAGCATGGGGATGGTACAAGGCAGGGCAGTGTTCAGATCTGTTGTTTATCGGGGTGCTGAAAGTTGGAGTAGACTTAGGGGCGTCTAACAAGAATAACTTTCAAAATACACTTAAAGGCAAACTTTATTGCTGCCTAGTCAGAACCAACTTCTAGTAGACTTTCTAGCAGATTTTCAGAGGCTATGCTGTATGAGAAGAAGTTGTCCATCTTTCTCCTAAGGAGTAGTTGGTCAATTTGAACCTCCTGCCATTGAGTTGGCAATACAATGCCTTACCTTCTAGGCCACAAGAGCTCCTTGAAAGTGCACTTGAAAGAATTAAAGTGTGTACAGTAATGTTCATAGCAGTATTATTCACAATCCCGAGGACACAGAAACAGTCCAAATGTTCAACCACAATTGAATGGATTGATAAATTGTGGTATATTTGCACAGTGGAATTCTATGCAACTCTCAAGAACAACAATTTCAAAAAATATTACACAACTTGGGAAATAATGGAGAATATTATGCTTAGTGAACTCAGTCTCATAAGGACAAACACAAATAAGACCATTATTGTAAAACTAGAAGAATAACTAGTAGAATGTGTGTGGGAGCTCAAGGGCAGGAGGGTGAGGACAAGCAGCAGGGAAATCACGGGGTCACACAACTTGATGGTCACACATCTTGGTGAAGGGAGGTGGTCAAGGAAATGAGAAAGATCTCACAGGGACCTGAAAAGATGGGGTTAATGGTGGGCATAATTCAATGGTGAGTAATTTTATAAAACACAATGTATAGGAATGATTGTATGAAATACAATGTGGATGAAGCAAAGTGTGGAACATAGTGTATA
>NW_006399815.1:5580010-5582197 GCF_000299155.1 Elephantulus edwardii
ACCTAGTTGAGGGTCTTCCTCTCCCTCTCCTACCCTCCACCCTTCCCAACATCATGTCGTTCTCCAATTAGCAACATTTCCAAAGTATGTGAGGCAAAGCCTCATTATTCTTGCCTCCAAAAAGTGGTCTGGCTGTACCTTCTCCAAAACATATCTGTTTGTTCTCTTGGCCATTCATGGGATGTTCAGTGTTCTCATCAAACACCACAGACAAAAGCTTCTTCATCTAGGTATAGTTTTTGCAACACAATTAAGTATTCTGGGATTCCCATTCTTCTCCATTAGCCATGTTTTTTTATGGTCCGCATAGTCAAATGTCTTTGCATGTTCAATAAAACACAAATAGACATTCTTCTGATATTCTCTTCTTTCAGTGAGGATCCATTTGATCCATCTGCTTTCAGCCAGGATCAACTTTTTGATAGATGGCAGCCATAACCTAAACCCACTGTGGCTAGCTAGTTTATATACAGGTCTCTTTTGTGGAATATTGCCTTTTTTGAGAATAGTCACTACCATCAACCGTTTAGAAATAAATGCTCTGAACTATGTAATGCTTATAATCTAATGTCAGGTGAGAGGCCCATGGAGCCATATTAAAATGCCCATATGCTATACAAAGCATAATATATGTAAACATAGCAAAAAGACTCAAAACCCCCCAGTGTCATTGAATTGAAACTGACCCAAAACTGATCCTCTATTATGTTTTTGAGGCTGTAAATTATGTAGGAGGGTGCTGGACATATTTCTCCTTTGGAGCCACTGGTGGATCAAGAACACCAAACAGGCTATCTTTTTGGGTTAGCTTTCTAGCCCCCTACAGAGTATACTGCCAGAGCTCCACGGCATATAGTGCACACATATTTGCTTACAGGTCAGTGGTTGCCCAACCAGCTCCTTATTTTAGAGAAGTTGAAAGAAAATACTAAGCAATAAATTTTAACGTATTAATTCTTTTTCTGCCTCTTTCATAGTACCTCAAAGGTACCTAGTCACTTCCAGAAGCAGAAACAAAGAATTAAGAAAACTGCTCCTAGAGAGCACTTTAGAGAACAAAGTGTTGAATACTTGCTATGAGTTATTCTCCGACCTCCCACATAAACTTTGAAAGATTAAGATTAAAGGGAGAGATTGAGAAAAGTGATGAGAAAGTGAAGGATGACTAGGAAGTAGGAGGAATGTTTGGAGGGAGTGGCATTTTCTTATTAAGAAGGGGCAGTAAGGTCAGAAGAAATAGGCAGTGAAGTGGAAGAGACTGGCCAGGCTGCCTTTAAGATGAGGTTCCTCCTTGACTCAAAGTCTGAGGTCAAATTAAGGCTCAAGATTCTTGAGAAATTAATTTTCCTGTCCGGTGGCACAGAAACTTTATAGGAAAGCAATTGAGTCAGAGATGATAGAAACAGAGAAATGGAGTATAAATGAGTCTCTAAAATGTGAAAATATGACTATTACTGTTAAGAGGACCTTAAGGAAACCAAGTGCTGACTTACATGTTTTTTCCTTTCAGCTTGGTTCTTAAGTTTCTCAAATTGTTTCCTCTAATTTTTCTTATTTCTGTACATACTGTTACAATAGGGCAATTAAATTCACAAGGTGAGACTATTTCTCTGTTAGGTTAACTTCAAGAACCTAGCCAGCACCAGCTTTAGTGCTATCAAGGCCATTTCAACTCATACTGACCCTATAGTACAGAATAAAAATGCTCTGTAGAGTTTTCCTAGACTCAACCTTGACATAAGCAGACTGCCACATGAATCTTTCATGGATTTTGGGTCCAAACCATTAAACTTTCCGTTTGCAACTTAACACTCAGCACTTAGTCCCTAAAACATTAGTGCTCCTGGCAATCAATTTTATATTTGTTGTTGTTAAGGTGTCTTTAAGTAGATTTTAAATCATGTTGTTATTGTTACTGTCATTGAGTCATAGAGTTCATAGTGACCCTATGACGACTGGATCCGAAATTTGTCCTATCCTACACGATCCTTATGATCTCCAGTATACTTGAGCCCATGTCATAAAGTTACTATGTCAGTCTATCTTGTTGAGGGTCTTCTTTTCTCTGATTCTCCACTTTTTCCAGCATATGTCTTTTTTCCAAGGACTAACTGCTGTCCTGGATGTGCTCACCAAGTTGTGTCAAGAAATCTGGAGAACAACTACTTGGTCAACTGACTGGAAGAG
>NW_006399815.1:5583622-5588765 GCF_000299155.1 Elephantulus edwardii
TTGCCTCTAAGGAACACCCTGGTTGCACTTTGTCCAAGACAGACTTGTTTGTTCTTCTGGAAGTCCTTGAGCTATTCAGTGCTCTTCTTCAACATCACAATTTAAAGGCATTGATCCCCCTGTCATCTTTGTTAATTGTCCAACTTTTACATAGGAGTGATCAAAATATCTTGGCTTGGATCAGGTACACTTAATTTTTAAAGTGGTATCTGGTAAAATAGGTTCTCAGAACCAAGATGGTAGCGACAAGAGACAGAACAAAGAGACATGACATGAGCAGAAGATTTGGCAAGCCGCACGGAAGTAGGTCATACTATATATATATGTGTGTGTGTGTGTGTATGTGTGTGTGTGTATAATCTCCAAAGAGCCAGGCAGTTGACTGCTGGCCATCAGTGTGGACTAAAGCTCAACATCAAGAGGATAGGGATTCTTGAAGTAGAATCCCTCTTTCTCCCACTGCCTGCTGCCAAGCCCACACTGCCGTGACCCCATGGGGCCACTGTGGCCAGGGCCCACAGGTCCCCTGGCCTGGACTGCACAGTGAGGACTGGGCCCCACAGCTGGTGTGGTGGAGCCTCCACACAGACAGCAACTACAGATGCCAGGAGCCACGGGCCCCCAGCGCAGGAAAGGGGGATGGTGGTGGCACCATGGAGCTGACTGAGGTGAAGGACTTGATATGGGAAAGCATCTCGCTCTCAGTGTAGAAATTTCCTTGGACAGGCCAGAGAAGGTAAGATTGATAAAGGTCACTATAAGTTGTCTATGACTCAATTGACACTTAACAATAATAACATATCTGAGACTGGAGAGCTCCTCAATTCACCACATCTTTTGATTTCTTGACTACTGCTGTCAATAACTATTTAGACCTAGGAAGAGTCTGTTCACCACTCTCAGAGCCCGTTCTCCACTTGTGAAAGGGGAGGGTAGTGATGCCTACATTGAATGGTAGTCTGACCAGTTGGTGAAGGGGAGGGGGCAATGGTGGCAGTGCTGGAACTGGGGGTACTGTCCCTGACCATGGTCTCCAGTGAGGCACAGGGTCTAGACCTCAGGGGGAGGACTTTAGAAGGGGTATGTGCCACCTGGCCCCCCGAGGAGAGCTATTCAGCCCATGGGGTGAGCCATTCAACCCTCAAAATGAGCTGTCTGGCCCTCAGGGTGTGCCATCCAGCCTTTGGGGAGAGCCATTAGACCTTTTGGGTGTTCTCTCCCACCCCTGGGAGAGCCATTCAGCCCTCAGGGTATGCCATTTGGCCTTTGGGGTGTTCCATCTAGGCCCTGGGAAGAGTCTTCAGGTTGCTGGGGAAAACTGCTTATGGTATACAAAGAATTTTATCTAAGCCACTTTCCTCCACCTCCTCCCCCCAGTACACCTGTAAGTAACACCTCCAAAGCCCTTCTATTTGTAACTCACAAATTTGTTCTCTCTAGGTAACCTTAACACTGAGTTTTACTCCAGATCTGAACCTTGAACCCAGTTCCAGAGACAACAAGGAAATAAAACCGCAAGCTAAGGAAGCAAAAAAAGATGGGAGTTTCAGGGTTCAGCCAGCCATCCCCACTAGAACCACCTTGCAAACATTCTGCAGTCCAGAGGGCAGAAAACGTCAGAAAAATATCTCCTAACAGAACAAGAAGGCATGTAACTTCAGCACAGGACCACCACTAATGTGCTAAAGTGGACTTCCCCTTCACCTCAATGCCCCTGTTCAGCATGAAGAAGCCAGAGAGTCTGCGCTCCATTCCCAAATGAGAAACCCACAAGTCAATAAGACATTTAAAAAAAAATTAATCAGCATTAGACAATGCTTACCATTACATGTCTCTGCTGATCCTTGCTGGATCTTTCTCAGTTCCTTTGCCTACTCCCTCTACCCACCAAATTCTTCAGCCCTGTGATTTCATCCCAGCCCATTTTCACTCTTCTGCTCCCAACCTTCACCCCCTTTTATCTCCAAACATGTTTTTAACAATTAAAAAAATTATATCTTTGCTGTTTAGCACTTAAAGAGGGCTTGAATGGACCATAAATTACTCATGGGTAAGTCCAAATTTTTCTTTCTTATCTTTGCAATGATACTATTCATGAATAATATCCTTGATATCAATTATTCAGTATATCAAATCTACTCTTGAGATAGCTTTTTTAAAAAATTTACTTGAGATAGATTCAATGCTGTATTTTGGTTGTTGTGTATTTGTTTTTTGTTTTTTGGTGTTTTTTTCATCTTCAGTTAATTTGAACTTGTACATTAGTAATTGATGATCTGTTTCACAATCTGCCCTGGCCTGATTTTGACTTCTGATCTTGAGCTTCTCCATTGCTCCTTTCCATATATACAGTCAATACGATTCCTGTGGAGTCCATCAGGTGAGGTCAATGTGTAAAATCACCATTTTTGGTTTCTTAAAATGACATTTGATTTGTGTAAATTATTAGTTATGCAAAATTCTATCATTCACTTTCCAGCCTAATTTCTGTCACCAAATCCATAGTTTCCAACTATGTGTCCTTCTAGACTTGAAAGTACCTAACAACAACAACAATAGACCTCAGAGCTTTGTACATAGGGTTGCTATGAGTTGCAGGTCACTCAATACATAACAGCAACAGTCCTTCTTTTTCATCTCCAATTTTTGCATTCAAATCACCAATTTTTAACACATCTTGATTGCAAGAATATGGAAGTCAACTTCCTGCATACTGACTAGAAGATATGAATATTTGTTTTCATGCTAAAAAAAGGAAATCCAAAAGAATGTAGATATTATTCAACAATATCATTAATATCACATGCTTGTAGAGATCTGCTGAAGACTTAAAAAAATGGGTGGACCAATATATCTAAAAGGAACTGCCAAAAATCCAAGCTGGATTCAAGACAGACTGTGGAATGAGGTTGTCAGATGGGTCTTGACTGAAAGGAGAGAATATCAGAAGATATTAACCCATGATCTATTAATTGAGTAAGGGCATTTTACAGTGTGGATCATAACAAGTTATGGCTAATAGCGAGAAGACTAGGAATCCAGAAACACTAGACTGTACTTGCGTGAAACCTATAAATAGACAAATTGCAGTTTTTTGAACAGGACAAAGGAACACTGCATGATTTAAAATCAAGAAATTTGTCTTTCTGAGTTGAATCCTTTCTCCTTACTTATTCAGTCTGTATACTGAGCAAATAATTCAAGAAGCCAGACATTATGAAGAAGAATGTGACATTAGGACCGGATGACCTTCAAGAAGATGAATTGTGAAAAGTGTAGCAATGGGCTCAAGCATGTGAGGATGGTACAGGTTAGGGCAAGTTATGATCTGTTGTTCCAGGGTTGCTATGAATTACAGTGAACTTGATCACACATAACAACGATGACATCTCCAAACAGAGCCAATCATTCTTCTAAGAAGTCAAAATTTAAGTTGTAAGATTTAATCTTCTTGATCCTATACCTTTTGCAATCTCTTGACTAATTGAAGTCTGCTTTCCTAAATGTGCCAGATGTTGTATGGATGTGGAAGCCACACTGGCATCATAATGTTTTACAGTAAGAAATTCTTGGCACAACCTCAGTCCTTTCTTCTGCAGGAGAGTTTTGGGAAGAAAACAGAAAAGTGAATTTTTAAAGAGTGTAATTCTTAGAGATTTTCTGCTCAATAATTTTCACATAAAAATCCCACTCCCCTCCCTCACTCTATTCTTGCAGAGATTATTTTTAAAAACTTAAACTTTAATCCTTATTAAAAAACCACAAGAATATTATGGTTAAACATTTCAAAGTTCTTCCATTAGTGAAGGAAACTGTTAGAGTGCTTTGAACATTCATTGCTTAGTTTCCTAATTATTTTAGTTTAAAGACTTAACTGAGACATGCTTTTTCTTTGAAAGTTCACACAACGTCCTAGGACACATTTGCCTAAAGATTTATGGGAATTGGTGATGGCGCAGGATATTTCCATGTGGTAGACAAGTAAAAGTACTAGGTTGCTGATAATAAAATAAACCGTTATTTCTCTTAGTTTAAATGTGACTCATGTGACTTATATTGTTCTATAAATGGTTTTCTACTTATGTAGTGTGTGTGTGAGAGTGTGTGTGTGTATGTGTGTATATATATATTAGTTTTTAAAATTTCAGTTGAAAAATGTCATTATGTGCCATCAAGTTGCTTGCAACTCATAGTGACCCTATGTACAAGAGCCCTAAACCCTGCTTTATCCTGCACCAACTTCACTGTCTCTGACACACCTAACCCCATTATCCGATTCAGTGAATTGATCCATCTCATTGAGGGTCTTCCTCCCTTGCGCTGTCCCTTCACCCTCCCAAACATGATGTTCCTCTCCAAGGACCAGTCCCTCCTTGCAACATGCCCAAAGTACGTCAGATGAAGCTTCAGAATCCTTGCCTCCAAGAAATAGCCCAGTTTCACCCTCTCCAGGAAAAACCTGTTTATTACTCTTCTCCAGCACCACAGCTCAAAACCATCAATTCTCTTTCTATCATCTCTACTCATAATGAATGTTGTTGTTGTTATATGCTGTTGTCTATGACTCATAGTGACCTTATGGACAATAGCTCTGAACCCTACCCTATCCTAAGCCAATCTTACAGTCTCAGACACACCTGCCCCCATGTAATTTTACCTAGGTTTGCACTTACTTCATTTATCTCTAATAGGGGTTTTTATTAATTTTGAAGAATCATTTGAAGGTTGCTGACATTGTGCTATTACGTCAGCATTATCTCCTAAGAACTAGGACATTATTCTTGACAATAATAATGTAATTACTACAGTCAATTTTTAATAGAACAATACTATAATACTTTCTGGACTATAGCCCATATTAAAATTTCCACAATTGTGCATTATTATTTTTCATTTGCTTTGTTTTTATCCAAGATCCAATCAGCAATCACATTTTAGTGCGTTTTCCTCTTTTTTTAAAAATATATTTTAAAGCAGCTCAAGGCTTACTTTTGTCATCATATTACTGACATCTTGTTGTTGTTGTTATGTGCCGTCAAGTCGTTTGCGACTCATAGCGACCCTACGTACAACAGCCCTAAACCGTGCTCTATCCCGTGCCAATCTCATTGCCTCTGACACACCCATCCCGATTACCCCAGTC
>NW_006399815.1:5589825-5590796 GCF_000299155.1 Elephantulus edwardii
GAACACATGAACACAGACATTCTAGGCCTTAGTGTGATGAGATATATTGACTTTTGCCACTTTTAAATAATCACATGACTACTATGTCCGGAAGGAAAAGTAGAAGAAGGGTATTGCATTCATGGCTAAAAAAGATAATTTCAAGTTCTATTCTGAGGTACAATGTTGTGAGTGATAGGATATTATCTATATCCACACAAGGAAGACATCAATGAATGTGACTATAATTCAAATACATGCACCAACAACAAAACCTAAAGAGGAGGAAATTGAAGATTTTTATAAAACTTTGTAGTGTGATGTTGAGCAAACATGCAATCAAAATGCATTAATGACAATTGGTGGTTGAAATGCAAAAGTTCAAAACAATACAGGACAATAGTCAGGAAGTATGGACTTGGTGACAGAAATGAGACCAGAAAAGAAAAAAAAAATAGAATTTTGTATGTTCAGTGAATTATTCATCACCAATACTCAAAAATAAATCAAACAAACCACAAATAGTAATTTTGCATGTAAACATCACCAAATGGATTACATTGGAACCAGATTAACTACATCTCTGGGGGAATCATTTGAGGAGCTCAATATAAGCAGTCAAATAAAGCCAAGTGTTGATAGTGGAATATGCCATCAATTACTCATATGCAAGGTCCAATTGAGGCTGAAGAAAATTAAAGCAAGTCCAAGCCACAAGTTAAAATACTTAGAAATGCTGATAACAACAAGTCTATCCTGGAGAGGGTGAAATCAGATTGCTCTTTGGTAAGGATTTTGAAACTTCAACTCACTTACTTCAGGTATGTTACCAGGATACAAGTCCTTTGAGAAAGACATCATGATTAGAGGATCATCAGCACAGGAGAGAAAGACCTCAGATGAGATGGATTAACAAAAATGATTGTGGCAATTTGGGCAGGTGTGTCAGAGATGGTGAGATTGGCTCTGGATAGGACAGGGTTCAGAGCTGC
>NW_006399815.1:5599344-5601038 GCF_000299155.1 Elephantulus edwardii
CCTCATATGAACTTTCACAACTCACATTTTTCAACTTCTTAACTTCCTGGCCTCCAAGGGGAACAGGATATCTTCCTCCAAGTTTTCAATTTACCCCCACCACTAGAAATTTAACAGTCGGTGCCGAGTCATTAAAGTCTCCAGCCACCCCAAACTGCTGATCAAGTCCTCTCTTTTCTCAGCTTTATTGGTTTCCTTAGATACTGGATTCCCAACTTTTCCTGACTAGCAAAACCCCTTTGAAATGCAGGAAAAGCCACCTCAGAAGGACCCCATAGTTAAAAAAGCTTTCCTCAAGTTCCAGCATCTCCTCTTACATTCCCCATGCATCACGTTGCCAAAATTATCTAAACATTTTCATCTATACACTGATGAAAAACAGGGTATTGCTGTTTGCATCTTGGCTCAGCCTCTTGGACCACCTTTACCCTCATTGCATATCTCTCTAAGCAGCTCAATGTCACCACTCAGGGATGGCAATCCTGCTGTGATCCCTAGCAGCAGCAGCAGCAGCTCTCTTTACTGTAGAGGTGCTTAAACTCACCCTGAGAAGACCTCTGCAAGTCTTCTCAAGCCAAAGACTTGGAGACTTGCTTTCACACCACTTCCTATCTTTATTTCCCCCTGGGCAGATACAGGAGCTCCATCTACTTTTTCTGGAGAACCCTGACATTAGCCTATCTAATCACTGTTCCTCAACTGGGCTACCCTACTTCCAATAAACACATCAATTTATTTTGACCATAGCTGCCCTGCCCTTGAAAATAATGAGCTCTTTGACCCATCGCTACTCCAAACCATACTCTATTTGTTGACAGCAGTTCTGTACAACCTCTGAAGGTTACCATTAGGTAACCTATGATGTAGTTTTCATAAACAGAGTGTAGAAAGTAGCTTCTAAGCAATACCTTGTTCATCATCCTTTCTGAGTCCCTTCAACCTGGTGTATGGCCCACCATTCCTGCTGAACCATAACCTAGATACTGAACCCCCTCTTTTATCTCTTCCTCTTTAGACAATTACTCTGGAGTCATTCAGACTGCTCCATACCCAGACCCTCGCCTCAAAGTCTAGACCGGACAGCTAGAGCCGCCCCAGGAGACACTGTCCTCATCAAATGGTGTATGCTCAAACCTCTTAAACCACACTAAGATAGACCTTAAACAGTCATCCTAATTACGCCCACAGTAGTTAAGGTCATAAGTAATCCCTGTTAGTTCCACCTTTCCCAGGTCAGACATGCTTCTCTCATTGAGCAGACCTCCTGCATTTCTCAAATGGTGGGCTCCACTACTCTTTGCCCCACTCAGATCACAAGCCCTAAGTAGCTCTTCATATTGTTACTAATTGCTTTTAAATTCTTCACAGGATAAAAGAAATGACTAATTTAACAATGAACCAGCTGCTACGATGACATCCATATTCTCGCCTGGCTACTGATCCCAGGGAAACTCAATCCAGCCTCTGAGCTCCAGATTTTCACCCCATTCAGCAGAAAATATCTAGAATAAAGATACATTGCCCTTTTTCTCACTAAAGAAGCTAGGATGTCAGGCCCAGACTAAGGTCAAGTGGAAGAATAATGGATTAAAAGAATATGACATGTCAACAGAGGGAGTGACCAGCCTTGTCCACTTGGCTAAACCACAATGGAATGTCCTTTCTTTCAACTTTGGTGGTTTTTTAAAAAAAAT
>NW_006399815.1:5601143-5667358 GCF_000299155.1 Elephantulus edwardii
AATAGCAAGTATCGGCCTTATATTAAGCCTTCAAACACACTCATCACTTTAAAACGGTATATGAAGGGGAGCTCTGGTGGCCTAGTGGCAAGAAGCTGCATTGCAATCCCAGAGGCTCATGGTTCAAATCCACCAGATGCTCTGCCGGGGAAGGAGGGACAATCTCCTCCAGTACCGGTCAGATCCGATTTGACGGTACACACACAAAAATAAAAAATAAATATTGGGGATAAAAACCCCCAATCTGTGCTCCTATAACAAGAAAATATCTAACATTAAACCTAACTCCAGTGTTTTGCCTCTGCATTCCAACCTCCAGCAGAACCCTGAGGAGTTAGAAAGCATCTTATCAGTCTTAGGCTGTTCACACCTAGCACACAGTATAAAAACAAACTCCGATTCATTGCCGCCAGAACCGACTCATACCTGAGCCTCCACTAGGTTTTTGGAGGATGCAATTGCCTAATAGGAGACTGCTCATTTTCCTCCCAAGGAACAGCTTGTGGATTTGAACCGCCAGAGGTAAACCTCCTTTGGATTAGCAGTTCAACTCCCTAAAAACTATACCACCAGAGCTCCCAAAGTATATAGTACACAATTAAAAGTGGTGGACCGGAAATGACGGATCTAATAAATTTCCCAAGTTTCCTCATAACCAAAGATCTCATAGAATAACTGGCTCAATTTTCTTTTGCTCAATCTGGCTAACAGAATCATTTATCTGACCTGAAATTTGTCCCTATGAATATGTACATGTTCTCGGTGGCAGAATATTGAAAATGTCTCTTGTGGGTTTATATTCCTTTCCCAGTTTCCTAACTTTTAATCGTTTGTCTTGACTGACTCAGATTTCATTTGTATCCTCTGTACAAAGTCAACTGTGTTTAACAGTGCAAGGATCATGGGTTGTTGTTTTTTTCCACACCATTCAATTCTATAGCCAGCTGGGCCCTTTAAGTATGCTCCAATTCGTCACCATGGTATAATGACCAATGTGCCATTTTATCTCTATATATCACCATCTATGTTATCCTTTCGCTTCAGACAGTTTCCAATGCTTCTCAGTACTTGATGTCATATTAATAGGTTTAGTGGCTAATGCAACCAGACTGCCGGGGCTTAAATGCCAACACTATTACTCAGTGCCCATAAAACATTGCCAAACATTTTCTCTGTACCTCATTTTTTTTCTCACCTCCCTCTGATTTGTTAAGACAGGGAAAGCAACATGTTCACATACTGTCATGTGGCTTCGTGAGTTATTACATATAAACCACTTAAAACATTGCTTAGCTATGAATTATCAGTATATTGTTTTGCATCACTAATGGTAGAGGAAGTGCCTTACATGACCAGCACTATCAAATATTCTAATGTTACACTAACTTGAATCATTTGGATTACAATATAATCATTAGGAATAAAAAACCACAAGTCTTCAAAGAATTAGGAAGTTCTTTCAATTGTTAGTTTTCATCTATCTCTGCCCCTTCAACCTATCTAAAGCAGGCTTTATACATACACTCAACTAATTTAACTTGATTAGTTGCTACAATGTAGGGAGTTCTAGTAGCCTAGTGCTAACAAACTGTGCTGCAATCCCAAAGGCTTGAGATTCTAATCCACGAGATGCTCTGTGAAAGAAGGATCAGCAAACTCCTCTCATATGAGATATTGCTTCTGAAAACCTGCTGTGGGTCAGCTGTGGGTCGGTTTCAACTCAACAGCACACAACAATAACTCACTAAACCCTACTAATTTCCTGCATGGCACTTATTCACAAGTTTCATTATTTCTTATAATTTCTCCACTAGATCTATGAGGGAAGGATTTTGCCTGTTTTATTCACTGTTAGATTTCTAATACATGCTTTGCACATAGTTAAGCACTTAATGTATCCTAAATGAACAATGTAGGCATTTGAAAATATTTAACTGTTAACAGATAATGAAATAATGGTTGCATATTTCTATGCCATTAATAATTAACCATTAAATTAATAACTTGATTAGAAACTTAGTCTGTTTTAAAATGTATGACTTGCTAAAAAAAGTGAATTTCTATCAATTATTCTAACTCACATAGGTTAGAGACATAATTATAGCCATCATATCTCCTCTCTATGGTTAAATGGTTAATTTTAAAAAAACCATTTGTAGCCACATTCTCACTTCAATTAAAAAATAAAGCATACAACATATTGTAGGTTTATTTTTATTCAAAAAGTTACTGTCTCAAGACATAAATACAAATCAGAAAACAGTACAATTAGGACAATAGAATGTGGAGGACAACAGGTTAGAGTAATATATAAAACATTTTTTAGCTGGTTGAAAACAAAGCTGTAAGAACTGCTTTCACAAAGAAGTACTCCTTTCAAGAGTGAGAAAAAAAAATCAACTTAGGTTTAAAATCATATATACAGTCCTCTCAGCAGTTCTAGTAAATGCAGTGGTGTGAAAAACATACGCAATACTTTTGCACATAATTATTTGTTGGTGGAAAATTTGTTAGATAGGTCTGGTTCCATTTGTTATTAACCATGACAATAAAATAATTGTATCAATGATATTTTTAACTAACCTATGGTTTTTGGCTACCACAGCCCAATGCTTGATTTCTGAATCTAAAAACTGGAAGCCTTTTGATATTCACCCATTTGAAGATATTCTTGTATTGCAAGCATATTAAGGCATGGAATGATTAAAATAATATACCTCAAGAACTGAGAGACGACTGACAAAAGATAGATACACATGTAATATAAGTTAATATTTTGTTTTAAACGATGTCTCTAGCTGCCTAAGCCTCGCAAAATGAGTTGATGTCAAAATGGCAAGTAGCCACTTTCTGTTTTAAACTAATTTATTTGTGAAAGGACATAAAATGAAGTTTAAAGCTTAGCTTTCAAAGAATATTATGGGTTATGAATTCTATTATCCCATCTAATTTACATACAGAGGAAATGTACTGTAACCTGTTAGAAGTCTCTTTAACCTGAAGACTGCTTGCAAAGACAGATAGATAAAACAATATAAAATACAAATTTAAAAATCATTTTAAAGCATGAACATTCATGCTTTTCTATTTTAAACATTGTTAAACTTTCAATATATTTCTGAAACCTCATAATTTTAAGTTGGAATTTAAAAGTAAGAAAAAACTAAACAAACTGCGCAATTATAAAATCAGCACCAATTTATATATATATATAATTTTATTTAAAATTTAGATCCCTATTCCCACACTCTAATAAGCTGTATAATTTTTGTTTAGAATTTTCTGCAAACATACTACAATAAGCTTCTTTTATTTGGAGACAAAATACAGTGGCACTACTGGAAGGAATATCACAACATTACATTTTTATCTTAAAAGACAAGCAAACTTTCAGGGTCGATAATGGGATAAGCATGTTTGAGACTGGTTACCTTCTGGCAGTTCACTGCAATCTGGATATTTCTGAAAAGTATAGAGAAGCTCTTGAATTTTAAAAATATCTTAAAATACATTTTAGATGAAAAAATTGTAAAAGTTCTGCTTATAAGTTTACTTTTCTCCACAATTACAATATTTAAAACAAAGCTTCATTGATTGGTGTTTTTAAACATTTAAATTTAGAATGCTAAAAACAATTCTATCCTATGCATTTTTATTTCTTGATTAATCCAATAATGTCTTACTTGTGGCAGATAGTGTACAACAATGGAAATATTCATCTCACACATGTAGGGCATGTTGTCAGGAGGGTCTAGACCTTGGAAAAAAGACATCATGTTGGGAAAGGTAGAAGATCAGTGAGAGAGAGAAAGCCCATCATTGAGATGAATTGATCCAGTGACTACAAGGGTTGAGCATGGCATAGATTGTGAAGATGGCACTGGATAAGGCAGGATTCCAATCTATTGTTGTTAGGGTCAGTATGCTTTGTAGACAGCTTGACGATACAGAATAACAAGAAGAAGGATGAATTAATTTTCTCATAAGGAATAAAGCAAATAAGGAGATTTCTTCTACCAGATCAAAGAAAAATAAATTCTAACACCTTTTTTTTGCCATAACAAATTAATAAAAGGAGTATTCAAATTAATTATGGGGATAATTAACACATTAAAAGATTATTTATGAAATAATTACCCTTCCCTTTGGAAGCAGGAGTGGCATCCACTTCCTAAATAACATGCCTCCAGAAACTCTATGAATTTTGCTAAATATGAACTTTGCTAACTTACCCTTCAGTCACCCTTATTTATTACCCAATTCTTTCTCCATCTTATGCTCAGGGATCTAATTTTAGAATACCTGAAAAGTGTCATCTTACTTTCTACTGGTCCAGGAGTATGGTGAATTGTATCTTGCTTGAATTTCAAATATAATTTTCAGCATTGAAAAAATTACTATTTGGGAAATAAATTCATAGAAAGTATTTCATCAAGTGACACTGAGTGGGAACCAACTCAAAGTCACCCTCTAAGCAGATCACAAAGGGAAAGATTGCCTATCTTTTTCCCTCAGAACCACTGTTGTATTCAAGCCACTAAAGGGTGCAGCGTGTTAGGAATTACACAGCCTGAACCCCCTAAAGTAGATTGCAGCATTTATTATCCAACCATGGGCATGCTAGTTTGTGTCAAGTTAATATAATTCATGGTCATGCAGACAAAATATTTTATCTTTGTGACTCACAAAGTTTAATTTAGTGATTTTCTGGAAATAGGGTTCCAGGCCTTTCTTTGTAGTCTTAGTTTGGAAGTTTTGCTGAGATCTGCTTAGCAGAATAACAGCAGGAAAGCCCGCAGAAAGATGGTGTCTGTACTTGAGGTCCATTGTCAGGAATACTGTGCAGAAAGTAGGAATTCTACCAACGAGCCACCCCTTTCTACTGAACTTAATGCTTTTACTGAAGTTGAAACTAAAGAAGCTTAGAAAAGTTGCTTCTGATAAGCCCAGAGTTGAAAGAGCCATCTTTTTACTGCTACTTGGCTCAGGGAATGTATTCTACCTCCTTGCCATAGGATAGTTGAACAGCTCTCTCCTTTTCTCTATGTGGAAAGTGTAGGATTGAACTGAGCTCCAGAGAAGAATAGACTTATAATAAGATGAACATGATACGATTAAGAACTAGAATGTGGCGTATGAGAGGTAGGAAATGGAAGCTGGTACCCACAGATGAAAATAAGGCAACAAACCAACCTAGCTTTTCTAGTTTGCATTCTTGCTTAATTAATTTCTTTAATCAAAATTCATTGAATATATTCACAATGACAGGAATTGTGCTAGTGGCTAGGATTTATAGCATTGGACCAGGTGCCAGAAGCTCAGTTCAGAGTGCATAATGGACATTGTTCTTGTTGGCATGTGCCATTGAGTTTTGAGTGTTGTTGTGTGCTTGCAACTTATAGTGACCCCATGTACAACAGCTTTATACCTTGCCCTATCTTGAGCCAATTTCATTGTTTCTGACACACCAACCTCCATTATCCCAGTCATTGAGTCAATCCATCTCATTTGGGGTCTTCCTCTCCTGCAGTGTCCCCCCACCCTTGCCAGCATGATGTCCTTCTCCAAGGATTGTTTCTTCCTAGCAATATGCCCAAAGTATGTGAGACAGAGCTTCAAAATCCTCACCTCCAAGAAGCAGCTTAGTTTCACCCTCTCCAGGAGAGGCCTGTTTGTTCTCTTAGCAATCTGTGGTATGTTCACTACTCTTTTCCAGCACCACAACTCAAAGACATTGATTCTTCTATAGACTGTCAATTCCTGCTTTTAAAGTAGTTGAATTTTATAAAGTCACTGTAAACACTGAACTGTTACTCCTCATGAAAATACAATTAGGTTCCTGTGAGCCTTTCTGTTTACTACATTTTTATTTATAATTCAATATATGTTGTTGTTGTATACCGTTGAGTTAGAAGTGACCAATAGCTGACTCTCTGATGCATTTTCGGAGGCAGTTAATCTCACAGGAAGAGATTGCTCATTCTTCTGTGGAGCAGCTGGTGGCCTTGAACAGTGTACTTTTGGGATTGCAGTGCAATTTATTGCCACTAGGCCACCAGAGCTCACTAAAACAATCAATAGCAGAGTTTTGTGTACATTTCTATTTCAGGACAGCTTATTTAATATATATTGCTGATTTTTCAACATTGAACTCAGTGCCAACAACACTAACTCATGCCTGAATGAAGCTTTTTAACTCACATACTTTGTTTTTCCTTAAACCATACCAGATTTTTTCCTTAAAAATAATACACAGCACTTCAGAACTTCAACTGGAGACCATTTTAAACACTAAAATCACTGCCCAAAATAACAGAACTGTTGAAAAATGTGGCATTAAATGGACCATGAAGGCGAGGCTTGTTTACACTGTGTGAACTAAAATAAGAAAACAGAGTTCCCTCTGATGGAAATGTGTGTGTCAGGTAGCCCAGATTACTTTTTTTTTTTTTGCCACTCTGCACATGTCTAGGAATGACTGTAAAAGTGTCACAAGCATTGATTTTGGCTGACAAATGCATCTTAGAGAGTGGGTGAATTAAATAGATTATCTGCAAATGAGAATAAACTCAAATGTATAATTATAATGCAATCTGACACACCCACAAACTAGATTAATGTGTTCAGAGATGAGGATCAAAACTGATGTCTTAATTAAGATATTTACAGACCAACTAGATTTTAATTAGAGCATGCCCATCTTGGAGGGTAGTCTAGTGGGAAGAAGCTGTGCTGCAATCCTGAAGGCACAGTTTGAGGCCACTAGCTGCTCTGCCAGAGAAGGGTGGTCAATCTCCTCCCATACGATTAACTGCCTCTGAAAACCCACCGGAGGGTCAGCTAAGAGTCAGTTTCAACTCGACAGCACACAACCACAACAACACAGGTACTAACATATGTCAATGAAGATGCCTATTCAAATATAAATTTATTAGAATGCCTAGCAAAAATATAGCTAGTATAAAAATGAACACATGTAGTCAACTATGAGTTAACTGGTGGGGAAATCCTTAGCATGTTGCTCTGCTAACCGAAAGGTGATCTGAATGGACAAGCAGTTCCACAGAAGAACGACAAGTCTTCTGTTAATATTTATAGCCTCAGATATCCAATGGAAAGTTGCATTGATTCAGAGTCAATTCACTTGCAGTGAGTGAGTTAGTTAACAGTGTTATCACAATAATCAGGTTAATGTTAGCGTCACTAAAGGTGGAACTAGAAATAAAGGCAAAGTTTACTTTCAAAGGCTGTCTAATACATATTTTCTGCTGAGCTAGAAAGCTTTTGGGCATGGTAATCAGACAATATTGCATTTGGGAGATTACCTGGAGTGGATAGTTTGGGGAGAAGAAAAGGACAGATCATGACATTCCGGAAACTGGGAAATGATGACATCTTCAAAGTTGTTAGTTGCTGTAGAGATCCTATGAACAACAGATCTAAACCTTGCCCTATCCTGTATCTTCAGTTTTTACTTCACTTTTGTCTTTGTAATGACCTTATTATGCATTCTTCATGGATGATATCTTTGATATCATCCCATACATAACTCATCCAGTCTTTGATCATTGGTGTTCAAGGTCTCAAACCTATTCTTAAAATGATCTTGAAATTCAGATGGAATAGATTGAAGATTATATCTTATGGACTTATTTTCATTTTCCCTGACTTCAGTTTGAACTTGCACAGTAATTGATGGTCTGACCCACAGTCTGTCTTTGGCCTAGTGCCAATATTGATCTTCGCCATTGATTTCTTCCACAGATATAATCAATATGATTCCTATGCAGCCCATCAGATGAGGTCCAAAAGTAAAGTCATATTTTGTGTCTTTTAAAAAAGGTATTTCAAATGAATAAATCATGAAAATATAAAATTTGTTCATTCTCTCTTCAGCCTCATTTCTATTGCCAAGCCTGTATTTCTCAACTACTATTCCTTCTTCACTGTTTCTAACTATTGCATTGCAGCCACCAATTATCATTAATGCATCTTAATTGCATGTTTGGTCAATTTTAGACAGAAAGATTTGGTAAAAATTCTGAATTTCTTCCTCTTCGGCTCTCTATATAATAATAGGTAGAATAATAGTCATATATTAATGGGTCTTCCTAGTATGTGTAAGGATAATAGCGTATCACTCACAACATCATATTTCAATGTTGGAGAAGTTTGCTGAACATCCCATGGATTTCCAAAAGAACAGACCAATATATTCTGGGGAGGGTGCAGCCAGAGTACTGTTCAGAAGCACTGATGATTAGGCTTCACCTCACATATTTTGGGCATGTTGGAAGGAGGCGCAATTCCTTGGAGAGGGGTGTGATGCTTAGAAAGATAGAGGGCTGGTGAAAGAGAGGCAAAACTTTCACCAGGTGGACTGTCACAGTGACTGCAAAAATGGGCTCTAATGTGTCAGGAAGTATGCAGAAGGCATAGGATAGGACAGGATTTAGATCTATTTTTCATAGGGTCACTCTGAGTCATACTCACCTCGACAATACCTAACAATAATATATTATACCATTGTTGTTGTTATACGTCATCCAGATGCTTTCAATTCATAGTGACCCTGTGTACAATAGTTATGAACCCTGCTCTAGTCTGTGTCAACCTTATTGCCTCTGACACACCTAGTCCCATTACCCCCATCACTGAATCAATCCATTTTGTTGAGGGTCTTCCCCTCTTGCATTGTCCCTTCACCCTCCCAAGCATGATGTTCCTCTCCAAGGACTGGGCCCCCCTTGCAACATGCCCAACATATGTCAGACGAAGCTGCAGAATCCTTGACTCCAAGGAGCAGCCTAGTTTCACCTTATCTCACCCCTGGGCTGATTTGCAGCATCATGATAGACTGTGAAGAGACTGAGATTGTTGACAGCTTTAGTTTGTTTGCCTCCACAGTCAACAATCTTGGTACCAGCAGCCAGGAAATAAAAAAATGAATTACATTGCAAAGTTTGCTATCAGGGACCCCTCCAGAGTACTAAAGAGCAACAATGTCAATCTGGAGACTAAGGTGTGCCCGATACAGGCCATGGTCTTTGCAATTACTTGCTATCTGTCAGAAAGCAGGGCAATGGCTAGGGATGATAGAAGGAGAATTGATGCCTTTGAGTGGTGGTGCTGGAGAAGAGTACTAAATATACCACGGGCTGCTAGAAGAACAAACAGGTTCATCCTAGATAGCATACCATGTGATTGTCTAATTCAAAGTGGTTAATCGATCTCATCTCATCTCACTAATCTTTAATGAATGATGAAAACAACCTAGTCAACTTTGCATTTGAAAATGTTGTCATTGTGCTAAGTCTGTACCAAGTCAATTGTTTCATTAACTATTCATAATTTTTGTTGGTTTTCTTAAAGAAGATTGCAAACTATATTATGATCACAAATGTCGAGGTCTGTTTTTTAATTTTTTTTTAAAAATACTGGTTTATTTACAAAGTTTGTATACATTGTTTTCCACACCAGATCTTTCTCATTTCCTTCACCTCGCCTCCCTCCACTCATCTAATTCTGCAATCCTATGATTTACCATCTCCCAACCCACGCCAATCTTCACTCCTTTGCTCCCATCCTATTCCCCTTACATCCTCATACTTATTCTACAAAAATGGTTTTATACAGTATTTGTCCTTATGGGACTGAGTTAATTCACTCAACATAGTATTTTCCAGTCCTTCCCAAGTTAGGTAGTGACTTACAGCTCTTGCATGCTGTGTAGTATTCTGTTGTGTGAATGTACCATAGTTTCTCAATTGAGTTGTGGTTGGACATTTAGGCTGTTTCCATGTTATTGTGATAGTGAATAATACTGCTATGAACATTGGTGTACAAGTTTCTGCTTGTACCTCAGTCCTCATTCTCTCAGGGTATATTCCAAGCAGTGGAATAGGTTGGTCATATGGAATTTCTATGTTCAACTTTCTAAGGAAATGCCAAACTGCCTTCCAGAATGGTTGTAACATTTTATAATGCCACCAACAGTATATAAAAGTTTCTATCTTGCCACATCCTCTCCAGCATTTATTACTTGCGGTCCTATTAAACTTTGCCACTGCCACTGGGGTGAGATAGTATCTCATTGTGGTTTTGATTTGCATCTCTCTTATTCCCAGTGATTTTAAACATTTCTTCATGTGTCTGTTGGCCATCCAAATAGCTTCCCCTGTAAAAAATTCAGACAAAGGTGTCATGCCAGCAGTTTATGGAATCCTATACGGCTGCCATTGCCTTTGAGCTGTGGTGCCAGAAAAGAGTATTGATTGTACCATGGACTGCCAAGAAAGCAAACAGATTCATCCTGGAGAGGGTTAAACCCGGCTGCTTCTTGGAGGCAAGGATTCTGGGGCTTCGTCTGACATACTTTGGACATGTTGTAAGGAGGGACAAGTCCTTGGAGAGGGGTATCATGCTTGGGAGGGTAAAGAGACTGTGCAAGAGGGGAAGACTCTCTATGAGGTGGATTGATTCAGTGACTGGAGTAATTGGGATGGGAGTGTCACAGACAGTGTGAACAGCATAGGACAGAGCAGGGTTTAGGGCTGTTTTACATAGGGTTGCTATGAGTTGCAAGCAACTCAAAGCACATAGCAACAACAACAACATACAGCTGCCACAAGAAAAAAAAACCTGATAACACAGTTACAAAATATGCAGTGTTGTCACGTTTTATAGTTTAGAAAACTGAGTCAGAGAGAGCTGAAGAAATAAATACAGGTCACCCTGCCAGCAGGAACTCCAAGTCAACACTGCCTTCTTTATAGTCTGGAGTCCCAGCTCCTGGAATCTTCTTCATTATTTTTGGAATTGTCATTATAAATCATAGCTTTTATAGAGGTGGCCTTTTCACCTCCTCAGTATCCTTTGAAATCATATTTGAAGAACGAATGACTTAAGCTGTTCTATTAATAGAAACTACCTCTTGGTATCAGCAGGCAGCCATTCTCTCAAACTAGTGATCCAGAAACAAGGCTAACCTGCAATAAGGCCATTTACTCACTTTAGAAACCTGGAATGTTCAAAAGATGACTACTGTATTTTAGGAGAAGTTATCTATTGAGTACTAGCTGCATAAAACAAATTATCTAACAATTAGCAAGAATATAGATTGAAAAACAAACAAGCAAAACAAAACAACTTGCCGCCAACCAGTCGATTCAGACCTTCCATCACTTTCTGGGCTTGTGAATCTTTATAGGAGGAGTCTGTCTTCCATGGAGTAATTAGTGAATTTGAAACGCCAACTTTCCAATTAGCTTTACATACTATATTACCAAGGTTCTGTAAGTAAATACCTTGTTGTTATTGTGTCACAGTTGACTCTCTAGGGGATTTTCAGAAGCAGTAAATTGTGTAGGAAATTACACATCTTTCTCCCACGGAGCACCTTGTGGATTCGAACCCCATGCCTTTGTGATTACAGCACAGCTTCTAGTTATTAGGGCATCAGAGCTCCTTCTATATGCATAGTGTGGAACAAATAACTATTAATATCAGGATAAGGTTTGTGTATACAGCGAAATATCACAAGTTAGTGCTAAAATAAAAATGAAAAACTTCTGACTCAGAAAAACAGAGATATTTGGTTAGTAAAGTGTTACTTCTTTCAATAAAATGAATATGGAAATATTATACTTAAATTAATTACGAACATTTCCCAATCCCTCACTTATCCTTAGTATAAAGTGAAGTTTGGTGTATCTGACTACTACTTATAGCCTGTAAGTGCTAGCCTGTTAAAAACCTTTTTTTCTCTCTCTCTCTAGATCTGGGCAACAAATCTGTCCTGTCCACCTAGTTGTTGCCTCTGTCCCCACAGTCGGCTCTGCTTATAGCAGTCAAATTATCTCCTTTAAAACTGTAACTAGTTCATGGCATTCTTCTTTTAAATGGTAATTTTAGTGAAATTTTACAAAACAAATTCATTTTTTAGTCAGTCCTTCATACATTTTGTTCTACAATGTTAATTTCAATACCCACAAATTTTAATTCTACTTTCCCCCACTTGCTCTGTAATTCTGATTTCCTTTAATCCTCCAATAACTTTGTATTTTCTTTCTTTAAGGATATTGTATAGATCTATCCCTTATTGGAAATTGCCTTTTTCTTCACTTCCCTTACTATTTGCCTATTATCTAGATAGAGAGCTCTGTTTGCCTAGTGGTAAGAAACTACACTGCAATCCTAAAGGCATGTAGTTTGAATCCACCAACTGCTCCACCAGAAAAATGTGGACAGTCTCCTTCAATGTCATAAACTGCCTCTGAAAACCCACTGAGGGTCATCGGTGGGTCAGTTCCAACTCAACAGTGCACAAAAAGCAACATTATCTATTTTTTCTTACTTCCCTCTCCCTCCTTTCTCATCTCAGATAACCTTCCATATATCATTCTATGTGCAAAATTTTTCTCATAGCTTTCTTATTAAAGCCCTCCAACAGTCTCTTCTTACGCCCTCCCTCCATCTCTGAATTCTCCGTCTACCTCTCTCCTTAACATTGATTGAACTACAGCCAGCAAACTTCATTAGAATTCTCCACATTGCTATTCCCTCTAGTGGGTTGCTGTCTGTGAAGCTCTTTTGCTTCAGGTGTCTCTTTTGATATTGTTGAATTAGTAATTAGTAATCCTTCTGGAACACTTTATGTAAAATCACAGAGCTATTTTCTACATTTCCCTAGTCATTACTTTCTTTTCCTGCTCAGCACTTAGTGTAACACTTAATGTTTTATTTGTTTGCACATTTATTAGCTTATTGTCTGTCTGTCTTTTACACTGGAAGAACATACGCTCTTGAAGGCAGAGACTTAGTTTGTTTTCTGATGCACACACAGTACTTATAACTGTACCTGGCACACAGTAGGTATTTAGTAAGTATTTCCATAATATATACATTTTTTCCTTAAATGTAAAATTAGCTTTTATAATTGTTGTTGTTGTTGTTATGTGCAGTCGAGTTGCCTGCGACTCATAGCGACCCTAAGAGTGGAAAACATCAAGAATGGAAAGACACAAAGAAAATAGGAAAATATAACATCAAAGAGACATATCCTGGTAACATTTGATTGGTGTATTTTTACAAATATTTTTTATTTTTGTGAAATTGACATTATTCTTTTTTAAATTTTTATCCAGCTTTTAAATATGTTTTATATAAGATAAATATTTTTGCATTATGCATAATCCAGGGTTGGCATTATTCTTCTTACTAAATTATAAAATTTTTGCTATGCTGTGTATATCTCAACCATTCATAAAACTTCATAAACTAATAATTACTTATACTCATTCACACATAGTGGCTGGTCAAGTGATTTACATAATTTAAGAAAATATAATATTAATCTAGAAATTATAGATTTCTAGGATTAGAGAATTAAAATATAATCATGGTAGCCATATAATTTCTAGGACTAATTTCTAAGATGAAGCTTGACATGTCACTATGCTAGTATATGAAGTTCCATCATTACCACATTTGTAAGAAGATACTTCAAAATTGTTTTATATTCAGTCTGTGGACTATTGAAATACCAGCCTGCTTTTTGTTACCTAGAAAAATCTTTGTCATTAAAATACTCTTTATATGCAATCCTGGAAACATATCCCATGCATAATGTATGTATAGAAAATGCATTTTATTTATAGCTTGTCACTTAATATGGTACAAGGAAGCACAGTGCTGGTGCATTTCAATAGAATTGTGCTTCTTTTTTGACAGGGTGGGGAAATATATGTGTAAGATTGAACAAACTCACCTTGAAGTGCCTAATTTGTGGGAAAGATGGCAGAGAAAAAGACATTAACATTATTCTGCTATTAAAATGTCTATTACATAGACATTTTGGGCTTTTAATAGTTGTTTGCTTACTAAGTTGGTGTCTGAAATACTTTCTGTCAAAATTTGATGACAGTGATTTTTAAAAGCAGTAAATTAGGAAACTTTTCATAGTTGCAGTTTTAGAAAGTGAAGATGGAGAAAGAAGTTCGGTGTTGCTTTTTCTAGTATCTAATCCTTTGGTGTTTAATTCAGAGCATTTCAAAGATCAGTTCTGATGATTGACTGATGTGGTAAATTCTCCTATTTTGTGGGTGGTTAGAGACAGTGCTTGATTTTGTGCAAATCCCCTAGTACAGCATTTGTAGCATTTTTTTATAGCAAGGTTTAGAAAAGTCTTGTTAAATAATTTTTCTCCCTCAACTAATTTATTGATTTACAAACAACAAAAATAATAAAGCAAGATGCTTAGGAAGTAGAATCTTTAGGAGAGGGATTCTAGAATTCTTTAAGATGAGTGTTGATGTCAATATTTTATAAAACATATCTAGTAAGGATTAATATGAACTTTATTCCTTGCAGTTCTGGAACTATTAATTTCTATACACTGCCTTAGCCCTCCTAGAAATACACGTCCTTGGTCATGAGAGATTCCAGCAATAAAAATCAAATGGATCAGTAGAAATTCATCATCGTTATGGAGGACGGAGGAGAAGAAATGGAAATCTAAAACTCCAAGCACTTGTCCTATCGTAGACAGACCAGACAAAATCACTATATAGATTCTGCATTAACTACTTTCTTGATTAAAAGATGGAGAACTCTCTCCCATTACTTTTAGCATCTCTCAGTGCTTTTCTTGATAAGAATAGTGAACTAATTAGAAAAGAATGAAGTTAGCTATCATAATGAATTGATAATAATGTTATTATCTTAGGATGAACCTGTTTCTATAACTAGTAAGAATCTGAGTGCTGGTTCAGGGTATCCAGATTATCACACTACTTTTCATCCTTTCCTATATATGCAGCTGTCAGGTGATGAGAAACAATCTGACACTAGGTGGGATATTTTTAGATTAAGGGCTGGGAGATTGACTTTCAAGAGGTCTGAGGTTTAGAACCCCAGCTAATGGTGGTATAAAACAATCTATGTTCAGGTTGAAAACCAGCCTCTAAGAAGTTCCATGCAAAAAAGAATGGGACAGCAGAAAACTTCTGAGTGGTAAATGAGTTACAGTATCAGGAAGGATTGGAATAATTATTTCCTGTGCATGTTAGGATGTTTTAACAGGTAGAGGCTAGAAGTAAAGGCCAAAGCCAGAGAAAGAAACCATTGAGTTAGTAGGATGAGTTAGTCCCTCCAAGTACATTGTCTCTTCACCCTGCTGGTTCTGGTACCTCAAGGATGAAGCTTTAAAGGCATAAATGGAACCAAAGATATTAGATATGTTACTGAACACTCAAAGGAGTTGTTGTTGTTAGTTATCTTCGTGGTGAGTGTGACTCATAGCAATCCTAAGAGCAATAGACCTGAGCCCTGTCCTTTCTTGTTTCATCCTCATTGTCTCTGACACATTTAACCACTTCTGGTGGAGACTTTGAATGGGAAATGTCATCTGCTATTCATGAAAGAGTTTAAAAATGTATGCCCAAAGTACAAAACACAACTGGCTTGGGAGGCGTAGACTTTTCAGGGATGCTTAGATTATTGATCAGGAATCTATTTGGGGTTTTTTTCTTTTTTTGCTTTTGATTGTGGTTTAATTGAAATTTTAGAAAGCAAATTGAGTTTCCATTCAACATATTCAACTCAAACCAAATTTTTTCAGGCCACTGATTATAATTTCCTCAATATAATGTCACCCTTCTTCTTTTTGTCCATTTTTTTCTGTTCCACATTTCCTACATTCTGATCTTTATACTGGGCTAGTGATGTCCTGTTAATCTTGTATGATTGATTTTAAAAGTTTATACCTCCATGATGTTCTTTACCCTATAGGCATGTTTATTGTTTGGCTGAAAATCCAATCCAAGGACAAAGGGAATGAGCATATGTAGATCTTGACAAAGATGTCAGATTTCACTACAAGTAGTTTGGGATAGCAATACATGATACATCCCAAATGCGTAGAGATTTCAAATGTATTAAACTTATTGTCTTCAAGTCCATCCTGATTCATGGTGACACTCCACTGAGTATTAAAGCAGTGGATGGTTATGGGAAGAAGATGTCCATTTTCCTTCTCTTCATTTTCTGCAGGCAAGATTGTGCCATTTGCACAATGCAGGTTGTTGACAAATCTTCCACCAATTCTAATGCCACGTTCTTCTTCACATAATCCAGCCTCTCAAATCATTTGCTGGTCTCTCCGTTTGTCATACTGTGGTGACTTGCATGTTGCTGTGATGCTGGAAGCTATGACACTGATATTTGACATATCGTTAGGATCACCCAAAGTGAATAAGTTTCAATAGAGAGGTTGGTACAGGATAGAGCAGCATTTCGGGCTCTTGTACATAGGGTCGCTATGAGTCACAAGCAACTTGACAGCACATAACAACAATAGAGCCTTCAGACTAAGAAACAGGACTGGCCGTCTACTTCTAAAATAAGACTTTGAAAACACTAAGAATAATGGAAGAATGCTGTTGGATGTGGTGCCTCCCCAGAGTAGAGCGAGCCCATAGTAATGCCACGGAGAGAGTGTTCATCCAGTGTAAAACCTTCATTTGCTGATGTGGTAAGGCTGAAAAGGAGGAAAGATGGCTGCAAACATCCATTAATAACTGAAAAAGAGAATGTACGAAGTATGAATCCAGGAAAATTAGAAGTGGTTAAAAAAGAAGCATCCTCAACATTACTGCATTGAGATGGACTGCTATTAGCTGTCTTGAATCAGACAATCATATGATCTTACTATGCTAGGAATGACAAATTGAAGAGGAATGGTATCACATTTCCAGTTTAAAAGAGCTTTCAAGATCTATCCTGAAGTACAAGGCTCTGAGTGACAGGATACTTTCCATATGTATACAAGTAAGATCTGTTAATGTAACTATTCAAACCTATGTGCCAGCTAAAGCCAAATATACTTAGTATTTCCATCAAGTTTTGTGTTCTGAAACTGATCAAACATGCAACCAAGATGCATTCATAATTGGTGATTAGAATGCAAAATTTGGAAACAAAAAAGAAAGAATGACAGTTGGAAAAGATGACCTTGATGATAAGAATAAGGCTGTAAATGGAATGATATATCTTAGAACAAAACTTGTTTTGTTATGATCCCTTGAGTCAGAAGTAACTCAGAACTGACCCTTTAGGGGCTTTGCAGAGGTTTTAAATAGCACAGGAGGAGATTGCTCATCTTTCTCTTTCAGAGCACTTGGTGGATTTGAACTGCTGGCTTTTGGGTTGACAGTGCAACCCATCAGAATGAAACTTATATCCCTTCTTATACTTCTTACTCACCATCTGGCATTGTTTTGTTTTTGTTAGTTGTCATTGAGTTGAGTATGACTCATGACAACCTAATCAACAATGGATCTGAACCTCCCCTATCCTGTGCCATCCTCATCATCTCTGATATACTTGAACCTATTGTTACAGTCATTGTGTCAGTCTACCTCCTCTCTTGCATTCACCCCCCCCACTTTTCCAAGCATGATGTTTTTCCCCAACGACTAGCCCCTCCTAACACCATACTCAAAGAAAGTGAAAAAAAGCTTCACTATCCTCACCTCTAAGACACATCCTAGTTGCTCTTTCTCCAAGACAGATTTGTTTGTTTGTCAAAGCAGTCCATGGGATAATTAAGAATCTTCTCCAACAAAAAAACTCAAAGGCATCAATTCTTCTTCTGTTATCCTTAGTCAACGTCCAGCAGCTCTGTGATGTATAGTAAGTGTATTGCTAAGGCCATGGCTTGAATCAGTTGTGCTTTAGTCTTTAAAGTGACATCATTGCTCCTCTGAAGCCTTGACAGCAGATTTTCGCCAATGCAACATATTTTCTTATTTCTTCACTGCTGGTACCAAGGACATTGACTGTGGATCCAAGTGAAATTAAATTATTGATAGCTGCAGTCTTTTCTCCATCTACCATGATGCTGTCTATTGGGACAGTGGTAAAGATTTTTGTTTTCTTGATGTTGAGATGTAGTCCATATTGAAACCAGTAGTCTTTGATCTTCTGCAACAAGCACTTCAAATCATCCTCATTTTTAGTGAGTAATGTTGTGTCATCTGCATAACACAGGTTACTGATGAGTCTTCTTCAACTCTTGATGTCACTTTCCTCTTCCTAAAGTCCAACTTCTTGAATGAGTTGTATGGCATATGGAGAAAAGATATAAGCCTTGATACACACATTTCTTGATTTTAAGTCATGTTCCCTTGCTCTCTTTGCACAATAGTCTCTTGGTCTAGGTATGGGTCTCTGGTAATACTAAGTGGTAAACTCTGATTTGAGTATATCTCATCTGGAAGATTGCACACATTTCTATCCTCCTACCCCCCTATAATTTTTTTTTTTTACTCCTTTCAATGCAACATACTTCTTGGGATTTGTGAGAAAAGCTAGAAGATTCTAGGTAGGGAAATCTTTCCTCTCATAACTGTGCCAGATATGTGACCAAGAAGACATTTTATACAGCTCCTGCTAACTGAAGTCAACCCTGTACATCCATTAAAAAACCAAATCATTTCCCTCAAGACTTTTCACTCATGGAAACCTCATGTGTGTCAGAGAAAAACTGTATTCCATAGGATTTTCAGTGGTTAATTTTTTTTCTGGTGTTTGTGGTTTTGTGGGTGGGTTTTTTTTTTAGCTTTATTTTATTATTTTTTTAATTAATATTTGTATTCTATATGTTGGGTTTTATGTACATTGCATTTTATATAGTCTTTAAATTACATTATATTTCATTCATTTTCATCGTAAGGTTATCCCCCCTTGCCTTCATCTTACTAATAACAACTTTCATGAAAGTTTGTAAACTAGCTACTTACTTCATGCCTCACTCTCTAATATCCCCTGTTTAGCTAATTTCTGACTTCCCCATCCCTATAAACCAGTACTCTGAAAGAACAAGCTTGTCCCTTTTGCTGAAGGATCCTCTGTTCAACTTCGAAACTTTGAGCATCTTCATCCACAAGAAAAGTCTAGTCCGGAGCAAGCTGTCAGTTTGAGCAATCTACTCTAGCTCACAGCATGGGGTATCCCTTAATTTGATTGTATTATGTGAAACTCATCCCCAGCCACCTGTGGCTAGATTCAAATGGTCATCAAGCTCAGAATCTCACACTCCTCTGTTTCAGACCTGTTGGTCTCCTCGCTTAGCCAGTGGCTGCTTTTTAAGAAGCCGACTGCCAGACCTTTCTCTCAAGGTATTTCTAAGTGGGCGAACCTCCCACTCTTTGGTTAGCGGAAAATGTACTAACCATCTGTATCTTCCAGGACATCTCTACATTCATAGCCTCTGTTAGCCTGAGTTGTAAGTCTCTTAGCTTTCAGTTGGTATTCAGGGTAGAATCAGAGATGATTATCAGGGTAGAATCAGAAATCAGGACCTCTGACTCCTTCCAAGGCCGCCAGAGGGCAGTCTGTAGAAACGATCCCCTTGAGCCCTCTGGTGGTCCATGGGGGAATCAGATTTCATAGGAACATTCTCAAAGCCTGGCCAGTGTTGCCCAGGGAAACAAGGCTGTGTGACACCACCTAGAGTCACCCTCATAGCTCTCCTTTAGGTGCTCATCCGGTATGTCCACTGCACTGCTGTTTCAGGATGACCTCTCAAATCTACCAAGTGAATGCCACAGGGTAGATTCTGTTACTAAATTTCAGGAAGAAACAAATGCAGGTATCTAGAGGACGTGGCAGCAAGTCCAAAATTTATTTTTGTATATCCTGTAAAATGCATAGGACCAGTTATTTAAATTGGCTCCCAGAAGCATCTTCCCCCAAGGTCATATTTAAATAACTTGAGTATCAATCTTCGGTTACAGGGGAGTACTATAAAATATGATACTCTGGGATGGGTGTCTATGATTGCGTTTACAGGGTATACTTAAATTATATCAAGAAACCATATATTATCTAATGCTAGAATGCTATACTTTTTTCCCTCAGCATTTTAATATCATTGCTATGGAACATTGCTATGTTGTTGTGTATCGTGAAGTCAGAACTGACCCATAGCTGACCCTCTTGTGGGTTTTCAGAGGCAGTTAATCTCACAGAAGAAAATTACCCATCCTTCTCCCTCAGAGCTGCTGGTGGCCTCGAACTCCGTTCCTTCCAGACTGAAGTGCAGCTTCTTGCCAGTAAGCTACCAGAGTATAGTTTTCTTATTGTTAACATAGCAACTGTAGGTTATTTTTATTTTGAAATATGAGTCTATATTCAGATGTACATATATTTTAACATGTGTTTGTCAGTTATCAACTATAGATAGCAATTATATTTTACTGCTTCTACTGGAGTTTACTGATATTATGTTATTGTATCTAAAATAGAGTACTTTATTTTTAAAAAAATAGCTACTATTTCAAAAGAAAATATTACCAATATGCTTTCACTGAGAGAGATAGATTCCTAATAAAAAATAGAAAATGACATTTTGATTAGCCATATTCTGTTAAGTTATCCTGTAATCCACTTAACTATTACAAACAAATCAAAGCAAATTTGAGTTATTGAAAAGATAATTATAGGGTTACTTCGTACAATGTTAAGTGCTGTAGAACATGTAAATAGGAAAAATACTCGATTCTTATTAAAATTCAGGGGAAGAAGTAAATGTAAGTATCTAAAGGACTTTTAAAGAAGAGAAATAAAAAAGAATTTATTATCTCAATTAAAAACCCCCCACAAATAATACCAGATATTAAAATAAAAATTATAACTTAGTCTTGGCAACACTGCTCACCTTTCCTTTCAATGACTGCCTGTTGTAAGCATGACAAGAGAGACATGAATGTGAGATTCCCTCTGTTTGTCTCTGTCCTGGGTACCTCTCAGGGGCAAGCATCTTACTCTGCTGAATGGGGTTTTAACATTTTTCATATAAAATGGACCCTATAAAACAAGCTGACTACTTCATCTGGTGTTCAACCAAAGAAAGAGGAATTGTTTCAATGCTGAAAGGAAAACTGACTGGCTGTGTTCAACCATCTCATTATCTCCAGTGGAGTGTCTTTCAAAGGAACTTTCTAGGGTTCTAGGGTAATAATGTTTATCTGTGATTGTCCTCATTTTGAATTTTAGAATCTAACAAGCGTAAGTAAGTATTGTAAGATAAGTAAGAAGGGTATGATTGTAAGCATACTGGATCATGGAGGATTAATTTTACAATAAGATTTGAGATAGACTGGAGAGTGAATAAATAGCTCAGGGAGAGAAGAAATTAAGAAACTATATTTGTATCAAAATTTTAAAAAGAAGAAAAAGAAACTAAGTCATAGGAGTAGGATGGGGAGAGAAGGGATGAAAAAAGATAGTGCTTTAAAAGAGCATGGAGTAATGATTGTCTGACCTAGGTGGAGGTAAAATAAGTTAATCCTTTTAACAGTCAGAATGGGTTAAAAATTGAAATTTTAACTTTGGCTAATCAGGAGGTTGGTAACATCTTTAATGAGAATTAAAGAAATCATGAGAACTAGCTTGGATCAGAAAGATGTGATTTTGATTGGAGTGTAAGATCAGCATCCAAATAGAGATATTTGGCAAGGGGTTGGAACAATAGAAAAAAAGTTGAGTTATATTCTGTTTTTTAGAATTGCAGTTGAAATCATGAGAGTAGAGACAATGTCTTATGGAAAGAAAGAAAAAAGATTCTGACTCATGGTGACCGCATGTTTTTCAGGAGTTTTATTAACAAATAGAATCAATATTTGAGATTAACAACGATGAGAAAAGATAGGGGAGCAAAACTAATTCTTTTAAAACAGTGAAAAATAAATTAGTATTATGCTAATAACTAAAATTCAAGCTACAAACTCAAAATCATTACCAATGAGTTGGAAGCAATCACAGCTAAACCTTCAGATTTTTCAGAGGTTGTAAATCACACAGGAAAAGAATTCTCATCTTTCTCCTAAAGCGTTGCTGTTAGATTCCAACTGTCTCTTGGGTTAGCATTGTTGCCCTTCATAAGATTTTCTTGGCTATGATCTTTCATAAGCAAATAGTAAGACCTTTATTTCTGACCCTTTTTAGTTAGACTTGAACTGTGAACTTTTTTGGTTAGTAACTATACAGTTTGTACCACTCAGATACTTCATACAGGAAAAAAAAGCAAATTTGTAATGTTTTAGGGATCACCCCTCTTTGGAAATAGGAGGCAGAAAAAGATAATCAAAGAAGGAACCTTTGAATCAATACTGTAAAATGAAAATATGCAGTGTAGGATGACTTAATCCTACTTCTACCCACTTCATAAAAAGGAAACTGTCCCCATCAATAATATCCATAGTACCAAAACAGATTCAAAGTCAGACATGATATTCCCCGACACTTCTGCATCTTTTTCTACCAATCATTTGGTCCAATATTCATTGCAAGACTTACAAACTTTACCCACATTTGTGGTGTTTATTAGGGAAATAAGTTGGAGAGTGGGCGAGGAAAAAAATTGCACACAGTGCAAGTCTACATTTATACCAGCAGTCCAAAGCCAGATTAACAGAAAGACACAATTCCTCAGTAAGTGAAAGACAAATTCTAAGTCAACCAGTGAAAGTCTCAGTTCACTTCAACAGCACAAATACAAGAAGCCTCTGGTTTCCTCAATCATCTAGCAAACTATCTCAGAGCCATTACAAGTTAGATTTTCTTTTAATCATCCAACAAGCAAAACCTTTAACTGTGGCCTTTATCTTCAGATTCCTCTGGTTACATCTTGCCACAGTCTCTTTACAGCCATGCCACACTCTTCACACTCTCTCTACTGTCTTTCACAGTGTCTTTATAGTCCCTCCACCATTGTTTCTCACAAGATGAAAAGTATTCTTACATTGGTCCCACAATTGTTGATGATTTACAAGACCATGTGTCCACAGTAAAGGTAGTTGGAGACCAGGCCCCAAGGACAGGGGTTAATACAATGTCTAGAAAAGCCAATTTTTAAGGGTTCTATCACCCCAGTCACCCTCTGACTTTTCTAGCCATTATCATTATCTGAAGGATAGCCTTTCCTTTACTATCATCTATATTCATGGAAGTGTGTAAACCAGCTGTTTCACTCCTTAATTTAATCTTTCCATTTTGGATCATATTTTGGACAGTCAACTTCTGATTTGCCTAGTCTTATCGAACCAGTACTCTGAGAAAACAAGCATACCTTTTCCTCTGCAGAATCTTCCATAACAACTTTGAGCATCTGCATTTATAAACAAAGGTTCAACCCAAAACAAACCATCAGGTAACAGTTATCAACTCTAGTTTACAGAATGAAAGACCTTCTTTTCATCTGGTTCGGTTCTGGTCAACACATCTCCAGCCATTTGTGGCTTGGTGCAGATGGCCATCAGCCGCAAACTCAGGAGCCCACATTTCTTTCTGTGTTTCAGACCAGCTGGTTTTCACTCAACCTTAGCTCCACATGGAGTAAGTCAGCACAACAGGGAAACTTGGAACTCTCTGCTATAAAACCCAGTAACTCTTCTTCATTTATCTATTCCCCATGCTAAGTGGCCAGTGATGAGAGACCAAGTCCAAACTCAGCCTGTCTCTTCATTACTCCATGCCTCCCAAATCCACTCATCAAGTGGACCCAGGTGGTCACCCTAAGTTGAGCATACTCACCAACTTCCTTTACCATAGAGAACTGGAAAGAGAGCTCTGATGCTTCTTTCTTCCTTTCATGAAATAGACACAGGTGGTTCTCATGAGTTAAGCATCCTCTTTACCTTGTGGTGTTGTGTACTACCAAGTCAGAGCCGATTCATAGCCAACCCTCTGGTGGGTTTTCAGAGGCAGTTAATCACACAGGAGGAGATTGTTCATCCTTCTCCCATGGAGCAGCTGATGGACTTGAACTGTGTACCTTTGGGATTTCAGCACACCTGCTTGTTTTTCCTTGCTTCCATTTATTTGTAAAATTTCTCTTTTCCTACTTGTCTTCTCTTAAATATAACTCTGTTTAGAGTACTGAGTGAGACTTAATATCTTTTAGGCTAAATTCTATGCTCTACCAAATTCTACTACTCTCTACAAATATTCTTGAAAGGCAAATTTCCTCCTTTTTGAATATCCAATTAATATTCAACTGGCTTACATTTTCCCCCTTTAAATTACAGCATGTCCCATCATTATAACACCAGTATTCATTAACATTGCTTCATCAAGTATATCTTACTTTCCATAATCTTCAATATATTTCTCAATATAACAAAGATATAGTATAGTTAAATCAACAAAAACTTTACTATATCTTAACATTAAATCAAGATGACTTTAATAATTTTAAAATATATCTTAGCATTAAATCAACAAAATCATAAACCATTTTTACAATATACCTCAATATTATATGACATAAAATGAGAGGAAAAAACCCATCATGCACAGACTTTTAAAGAAATTGTCAGTTTCATATTAATTCATATTGTCTCCGGCTATAACGTATTTTCCCAACTTTTCTTTCCATCTTGGCAACAGCAAAAGCAACCTTTTGGGTTTTCTCCCCCACTTTGTAGAAACAAACAATGACAGTTTTTCCCAAGCCCCACATTAACATAACTAAACCATGTTTTTATGACTCTGAGGCAACAAATCCCACTTCTGACACCAATTGTTTTTGTTATTTTTTCTGCTAAGAATAAGAGCAGACTATAAGAATCCTCAGGCCAATGTAATCCCAAATGCTTAACCAGCTATAAAAGTCCATAATTTCCAACAATAACTGAATTCTTTATGGGCCATGGATTCAGTGAAGTGATTCAATAGAAGATGCACTAGAGACTCAAGCTCATTAGGGGAATGACTCACATGACCTCAGGTAGGCAGAATGAATGTGTAGAAACTTATGATCAATGGGCCTGGCTGGTTGCAGCTGGATGCTCAGTCCACCATATATGATTTCTCAGTCCAGACAACATCTCATCCTCCAGCAAGCTTGAAGTATGGCAACAAAATTATGTTGCTGCTCCTGTGTTCATTTTTTCACACACCCCACAGTGTGGAGAGCTCTCTTATATTGGTACCACAGCTGCTGATGATTTGTGAAACTATACGTCCCCTGTTAAGGTAACTAGAGATCATGCTTCCCCTAACAGGGCTAATGCAATGTCAATTTTCAAGTGTTCTGACACCCTAAATATTAAGGGCAAGGGAGTTTAACATTAAGTGTTGTTGAAAGTTCAAGACTTACATAGTAAAAGACAAACTAATTTTGGATGTATAAGGAAAAAATAAACATAAGAGGAAACTAAGAAAAGAGGTAATTTTATAAGTAGGACAAAGGTGAGATAATTTTAGGAAAAAATAGAAGTGATTTTAAACATTATTGAAATTTCAAAGAGGCATGAGAATGGCATTTAGATAATTAGGTGTTTAAATTCAAAATTAGGGAATGTTGTCTATCATAGGCTTTCCCCCTGATATACAAATTTATGAGAGACTGATCAGCACACAAAAATATTTAGTTAGTCAATTTTGTATATACTAAAAGAAAAAAGTGTAGGAAACAGAGACGTTATCAGAAATTACCATACAGGTTTATCATAGTGACTGTCTAAGAGAGTGCTTTCGTCTGAAAGTTGGACAATAAGGAAAGATGACAAAAGAAGAATCAATGCCTTAGAAATCTGTATTAGAGAGGAGCACTAAAAATCCCATGGACTGACAAAAGAACAAACAATTTTGTTGTGGAGATAAACACAACCAGTGTACTCCTTAGAAGTATTGGATGGTGGAACTTGGCCTTATATACTTTGGATATGTTGTCAGGAGGTGCCAGGCTTTAGGAAAAGATATCACGCTGGGAAAGAGTCAGAGAAAGAGACTGTAAAACGGTACAATAATTACAGAAAGCAGTTTAGCGCTTTCTCAAAAAGCTGAACATAGAAACTCCATATGACCCAGCTATTTCACTATTTGGAATATATCCTGAGAAAATAAGGACTGAGGCACAAACAGAGATTTGTACACCAGAGTTCATAGCAGCATTAATCACTATTACAAGAACATGGAAACAGTCCAAATGTCCAACCACAAACAAACGGATTGAAAAATTATAGTATACTCACACAATGGAATACTATGCAGCATGCAGGAGTACTGATTTTGTAAATTATTACCTAACTTGGGAGAGACTGGAGAGAATTACACTGAGTGAACTAACAGTCCTACAAGGATAAATATTGAATAAAACCATTATTGTAGAATGAGTATAAGGATCCAAGAGGGGTGGGAGAGGCTGGAAGCAGACGGATGATGATGTGCAGGGGGAAGGAGAGATTAATAATGGGATTGTACAATTTGATGAGGGTGAGGTGAGGGAAATGAAAAGAATTTGTTCTTAAAAACAATATTCGAATGTTGTAAATGTAGTAGAAAATTTTTTTTAAAAAAAGAAAAGATGGATTAACACGAACTGTAACAGTGGGCTTGAGTGGGCTTAACTCTTAAACTTTCCCATTACAAATAATTGTAGACCCCTTAAAGCTGTTTCTAATATTTCAGTCATTAAGCACCACACTCCATTTTTTAGTTTTCTGTCTGCATGAAAATGAAAATTTTTTGACCACTCTGAGACCTCCCATCTATTGATGACTACCTTGGTTTTACTGTCCATCAGCTTCCAATTCCTATCCCTACTTCATCCTTATACACCTAACCATAATGACTAATTTACTTTTTAATTTTTTTATTCTATGTCTCAAATGGCACTTTCTCTGAAACTCAAACATATTTTCCATTTCCTTGGTAATATATTTTAACTCTCAGAGGTTATGGTTTTATAAATTCTACTCAGACTTCCAACACTTTCTCCTTGCCCTTCACTATTTGATGACTCTTCGTATCTCATTGAGAAAACAGAGCAACCAGAAGATAAGATTATTGTCCCCCCAACTAGCCTATTCACATTTCTACTGTTCTCTTACAGTGTAAGGTCTGTCTCCCAGGTTAGGATGTTATTGTTCTTACCACCAAGTTGAAACTGGTTCATAGCTTACCATTTAGTGAGCTTTTCAGAGAGTGTATTTTGCACGGGAAGAGATTGTTAATCTTCTGCAGAACAGCTGGTGAATTGGAACCATCTGCCTTTGGCTTGACCACTAAGTCACCAAAACTCTCCATGTTAGGATAATCTCTTCAGTCTCACCTTTTACAGAATTTTGCTACTACAAATTTATATCCAATCTTTTGTAGCAAATGCCACTCTCTGAAGAGAGTCTTGCTTTCCATCTTAGTGTCAATTCAGTCAGTTATTTGGTCACATTGGCCCACAGAAGCTATGCCTGTCTGGGCCACTGGCAACCTCGATCAGCCCAATATCTTGATCTGTTCTCAGCCCTTATCTTACCCAGTTTATCAGAATAGCTGATGACTTCTACAACCTTAAAACTTTGGTTTTATTTTTACTTGGATTTTATCTATCCAGATTCTTTTCAAAACCTTTAAATGTTGACTTTTAAACAACTTCTTTCTTCAGTTGGGATAACTTAAGTGACTGGAATAATTGGAAATGTTGTTACGTGACATCGAGTCGCTTGCGACCTTATGTACAACAGCCCTAAACTCTGCTCTGTCCTGTGCCAATCGCACCGTCTCCGATACACCCATCCCGATTACCCAGTCACTGAATCAATCCACCTCATAGAGGGCCTTCCCCTCCTGTACTGTCCCTCCACCCTACCAAGCATGATGCCCCTCTCCAAGGACCTGTCCCTCCTTACAACATATCCAAAGTATGTTGGACAGAGCCTCAGAATCCTTGCCTCCAAGGAGCCGCCCGGTTTGAAACTTTCCAGGATGAATCTGTTTGTTTTTCTAGCAGTCCCTGGTACTCTCAATACTCTTTTCCAGCACCACAGCTCAAAGGCATCAATTCTCCTTCTATCCTCCTTAGTCATTGTCCAACTCTCTGATTGGAACTAGGAAAGGTTAGTGTCATAGATTTCATAAGAGCCAATTTAAATTATACTGAGAAAAGGAATGATCATAGCTTATAGGAAAGAAAAAAAATTCTATTTTTAGATTGATAATACTTAATCAGATCATTAGAATGGAAGCAGTTTTACTTGTGATAAGTTCAGCTCCCAGTTTCTGGGTACTGGCAGTGGAAAAGGGAGAGGAGAGAAGACTCAAAGTTGAAGCCTATAGATTTCATGGTACCATGATCCTGAAAATAGTTAGGTTATTATCCTAATTTAGTTAATGGGAAGTGAAGGGCTGAATCAATACTAAAACCAAAACCAGAATTCTTGGTGGTTCCGGGTCTTTGAGTAGGCTTCCATAGATTGAAATACAATGAGGAATAAAGTGTGACTGAATTACAATTTTAAACAGTATTCAAGTGGAAAATTGCTGGAAAGTGTAATATAATAATGGCCACAAAAATATAACTTCCTTTGGCATTTTTCAACTTCACTACCTCAGACTTGCTGAAAAAACTATTCCTATTTAACAAATGCTTGCATTTTTTTTTTCAGTCAGTAGCTATCAAGATTTTTGTATTGATGCAATTAGAGTTTCTTTTTGGAAACTTTTTTTATTGAGAATGAACTAGAATTTAGATAGGCAATTACATTTTTATTATTAAAACCTCAAAATTGACATGTTATGCAAACTGGCAATGTAATAACAATGTAAATATACTACTTAACTACCCTAGAAGTTTTATATATGCATTCAACATATTTTATGCTTGACTTGTCTAGTTTGATTTATTTTAGGTGAATGTTGCAAGAGCTAAGCATTAGAATATGCAAATTTTTTATGACAAACTCAAAAGTATTAATGAACAATGATGTCAGTTTGAAGACTAAGGTGCACTTGATTCAGAATATAGTCTTTTCAGTCACTTGCTATGTGTCTGAGAGCTGGATAATGAAAAGGATGACAAAAGAATTGATGCCTTTGAGTTGTAGTGTTGAAGTAGAGTCCTGAATATCCTATGGGCTGCCAAAAGAATAAAGAGATAATATCTTGGAAAAGTGCAACCAGAGTACTTCTTGGAGGCAAAGATAGCAAAGTTTCATCTCTCAGATTTTGGGCATGTTGCTAGAAGAAGTTATTCCCTGGAAAATTACATCATGCTTGGAAAGGTGAAAAGTCAGTAAAAGAGAAGCAGACCAACAACAAAATAGATTGACACAGTGACCACAGCATTGGGTTCAAGTGTGTCACATTATGAGAATGGTACAGGATAGGACATGGTTCAGGTTGTTCTTAACAGGGTTGCTATAAGTCGTACTTGATTTGAAGACACCTAACAACACAACAACAATTCTAAGTAATAAAAATAAAGTGCTGCTGCTAGGTAATTTTTTGAAGAAAAGTTACATCTAATTGATGTAAAGAAAACAAAGATTCTTACCACTGGACCCATAGGCAACATCATGATGCATTGAGAGAAGATTGAAACTGTCAACAGCTTCATTTTACTTGAATCCATAATTAACACCTTTGGTACCAGCAGCCAAGAAATATGGAGACACATCACACTGCTAAAATCTGCAGTTAGAGACCTCTCCAAATTATTGAGGAGTAATGATGCCAGTTTAAGGATTAAGGTGTGTCTGATTCAGGCTATAGTCTTTCTGATCACTTTGTATGCATCTGATAGCTGGACAGTGAATAAGGATGACAGAAAAATAATTGATGCCTTTGAGCTGTTGTGTTGGAGAACAGCACTGATCATCCCATGGATGGCCAAGAGAGCAAACAGATATATCTTGGAGAGAGTGCAGCCAGAGTGCACTATGGAGGTAGGAATGATGAAGTTTCATTTCACATACTTTGGGCATGTTGTTATGAGGGCTAGTCCTTGGAAAAGTGCATGAGGCTTGGAAGTGAGGAGGGTCACTGAAGGAGAAGAAGACCCAGTGGATCGACACTGACTGCTGCAATGGGCTTTTTATGTGTCAGGAAGTATGAGGATAGTATAGTATAGAACAGGGTTCAGATCTTTATTGAGTCAAACTCAACTTGATGACATTTAATAACAACAACACAAACAATTGAATGTCTAACCTTGTGTTATAATAGGTTTGTGGGATGGTGATTCAGGCTCTTACAAAGAAGGAGTCATAGTGCTCATGAAAAGAAACTTGAAAACAAAATATAAACAAAAAAACCCCAGCCAAACCACTAAACCCAAAACACTCCCAAACCAAACCCAAAACACTCCCAAACCAAACTTTGGGTGGATTATGATTCATAGTGACCCTTTATATGATTTCTGAGACTGTAAATTATAACAAGAGGAGACAACCTATCTTTCCTTTCCACCCACCTTGGAGATGCTGGTGAAATTAAACCACTGGAGAGATGCACAGCCTTTGGGTTAGTACAGCTCACAGTGGACTGTACCACCAGAGCTCCCCCCCCTCCATGAAAAGAAACTAGGTTTGTTATATTTGCAGTTCCCAGAGACTTGATGGCACACTGTGATGGAAGGACACTTGGAAGCTTTCACTTGAGGACGAGGCTACATTTTGGAATTGGAAGAGACGGTTTGTGTACAGCAAATACAACAGGGGATTTGAATAATTCTGCAGGCTTAGAGGGCACCAGGTGGTTAGGACAAATGTATAGTGGCCCAGGAGAGTGAGAACTTGGTAAGAGGAGGGTTTACAGAAGGAACCTGATCATCTACTCAAGAAGGAAAATGGATTGGCTTTCAGTCAGTGCCTGAAAATGGAATCAAGACAGCAAAATATTTTCATGAAATCTTTTCTCCCTTACAATGAGTTAATTAGAAGGTATTATTATCCTTCACCAGAGGGGAAAAACAACAAACAAAATAATCTATGGTTCAAAGATGTTTGGTATTTTTTTCCAAGGAAGTTAGAAGAATCTTCTTCCAAAGAAAAAGGAAACAATTAAGTGGTATTAAGTGATACAATTAAGTAATATTACACTAGGAACTTTTGTGCTACTATTGTGTTGAATCAAAAGTGGGAGTTAAGAAGTAGATTCTATGAGCTTCGTGCTCAGCGCTTTGCACATAGTGCATCAGGCTGAATGGCATTTTAAATTAGAGAGACTTGCCTGGGTTACAATGACTTTTCTTCCCTTTGGCCCTGAATTTTATATGCTGTGTGTTTATATCCTTGACTTTCAGATAGATAAAGATGATTTTTTTTTTCACATTAAGATTTTTTCCCCTTACTTTTTTTTAAATCAAGTTTTTATTTTATACTGGTCTACTTACAAAGTTCATATACATTATTTATTTTCACACCAGATTTTTCCACTTTCCTTTACCTACCTCTACCCCCACTATCAAATTATTCTTTTTTGACTGTTAAAGCATTTCCTCTTTGCAAACCATTCAGTGAAACTGCTCATGAAGTATCTGTCTGTCTCTCTATCTATCATCTATCTATCTATCTATCTATCTATCTATCTATCTATCTATCTATCTATCTATCCATCCACAGACACACCCCCTATACCTGCTGAGATCCTTGATCTGTGTATACATGGCAAAGTTATAATGATAGTGTTTCTTATTTCAACACACAAGTTCATAGCAAGTGTAGAATGTTTGGGACTTATTTAACTGTGCTTTCTTAGAGGTATTAAGTCACTTGCTGATTAAACATTGAAAAGGTTGGATTTGCTTTTTTGTTGGTTCCCCCCCCCCCTTGTAGTCAAGCACATTGTTCTTCAGTGTATATAAGATGACAAAGGTCCATGTTAAAATGCCCTGAAGTCAGCCAAAACTTTATTGTGTGCAATCTAAATGTGCCCTCTCTCTCTCTCTCCTCTCCTCTCCTCTTCTCTCTCTCTCTCTCTCTCTCTCTCTCTCTCTCTCTCTCTGAAAGTCCAATTAAGGGTGGAGGTAGGAGTTGAGAAAGGAGAAGGGTACAAAGAAGTGAAAACAAATACTGAAGATTTTGTTCCATCTTGAATTATAATGATTCTCCTTGTTTTATTCTTTTTCATTCTTCTATTTCATTTATTAAGGATTATTGTTGGTATGTGCTGTTGAGTCGTTTGCAACTCATAGCAACCCTGTGTAAACAGCCCTAAACTCTGCTCTGTCCTGTTCCAATCACACTGTCTCTGACACTCCCATCCCAATTACCCCAGTCACTGAATCAATCCACCTCATAGAGCGCTTTCCCCTCCTGCGCTGTCCCTCCACCCTCCCAAGTATGATGTCCCTCTCCAAGGACCGGTCCCTCCTTACAACATGTCCAAAGTATGTTAGACGGAGCCTCAGAATCCTTACTTAGGATACTATGACAAAATACCACCATTTAGGAGGCTTATAAAAATAAAAATAAAAATGCATTATCTTGGAATTCTAGGGGTAAAGAGTCTGAATACAAGATGTTGGCAGCACCCTGCACTCCCTGCAGGCTTTTGGGGAAGATCCTTTCCAGTCTCCTGGTTTCTAGTAACCTCAGGCATTCTTTGAATTGTTGATTCTGCTGCTTATAGCCTTCACTCTTTTCTGTCTGTGTGCTTCTTCTTAGTCATTTGGCATCTCTAAAATGGATTAGAGTCACCTTACTGAGTATGAGCTTATGTTAACTTAATTGACAGCATCTTCAAAAGGACCTATTTCCAAACAAACTCCTATTCATAGGTACCAGGGAATAGGACTTCAACCTCATTTCTGCAGGATACAATTCTATTTGTAACAGCTCTTTATTAGATAAGCAAGCTCTTTCTTTAGATTTTTATTTTCTTAGAGATAGTAAATGTAGCAACTTTTAGAAACAGTTTCTCCATATGCCTCTTCCCCTCGAAGAAAACATAAATATAAGATTCAGAGAAAACTTTCCATCCACTCCTCTGTGAAATAGAAGGGAGTTGCACTGCTAATTCAAAGATGGCACCAATCCTCCAGAGAAAGATAGGCAATCCCTGTGCATGCAACTTACTGCCTCTGAAAACCAACTCTAGGATCGGTTCTGAATCAACAGACATGAGCCGGAGTTTTGAGTTTTCTTGTTAGTGACATCCTAGTTTGAAAGACTTAAAATAAAATCTTGATAAATTATAGCTTTAGAAATAGATCAACCCTATTGTTCAGTATTGTTTGGGGTATATTAAGGATATCTTAAATAATTCTGTATTCAGGAGTTTATAGTTTTAACCAAATATGGTTAATACTGTAAAATATTATTTATTTAAGTTAAGAAGCTTGATAGGTGGTGAATACACACCATGGTGGTTGTTAAGTATAAAAATATGAACAAGATAGTCTAGTCACAAAGAGAATTCTTTGGTTGCAAAAATATTCTGTGGTTAAATGAAAATTGGAAATTCTCATCTGGTGGCTTAGTGGTAAGGTGTTGTGTGCTGCCAACTCAAAGGTATATGGTTTGAATCCACCAGCCGCTCTATGGAAGAAGACAGACAGTCTCCTTTTGGGCAATTTGCTATCTTTGAAAACCCTTTGGAGGTCAGCCATGGGTCGGTTCTGACTTGAAGACATATAACAACCAGCCTTGGTGCATCAGAAGAAAAAAAAAGATGAGTGAAAAAAAATGTCCTCATTTTTTTATTCCTCAATGTGTTGTTTAAGATCTTTTAGCTATCAAGAACTCTAGCACTATCCTAAACCTTCTCCCCACCACCCCCCCCATGGGCTTTCTGAGTATTTCCTCCAACTTGATGTGTTCAAGTCTCTTGAAGAATGGACAATAAATATTGTCCACTTTTTTATTCCCAGTGCCTGGAATGTGCTCACAATGTAGCCTGTGAATAATTCTTGGTTAACTGAAGTAAAATAAAGAAAGGAGATGTGTATGTACTGTTTTGATCCTGCCCAATGTTCTCTCTCCCCTTTTCAAATTGTCTTCTCTCTAATCATAAGTGTTAAGGATATGCTTCTTTAATGTTGTTGTTATGTGCCATCGAGTCACTTGCAACTCATAACGACCCTGTGTACAACAACTCTGAACACTGCTGTATCCTGAGCCAACCTTATTGTCTCTGACACACCTTCCCCCATTACCCCAGTCACTGAATCAATCCCTCTCATCGAGGCTGTCCCTCCACCCTCCCAAGCATACTGTCCCTCTCTAAGAACTGGTCCCTTCTTGTAACATGCCCAAAGTATCTTCAGTATCCTTGCCTCCAAGAAGCAATCTGGTTTCACCCTCTCCAGAATAGAACCCATTTGTTTTCTTAACAGTGCATGGTATATTCAATACTCTTCTCTAGCAACACAGCTCAAAGCCATTAATTCCCTTTCTGTAATCCCTAGTCATTGTCCAGCTTTCTGATGCATAGCAAGTAATTGAAAAGACCATAGCCTGGATCAGGCACACCTTAGTCTCCAGACTGACATAGTTGCGCTTCAGTAGTCTGGAGAGGTCTCTGACAGTAGACTTTCCCAATTCAATTCATTGTTTGATTTCCTGGTTTCTGGTACCAAGAGCGTTGATTGTGGAGCCAAGCAAAGCAAAGTTGTTAACAATCTCAGTCTCTTCACCATCCATATCATGATGCTACCACTTGACCCAGTGGTGAGAAGCTTTGTTTTCTTGATGTTGAGCTTCAATCCACGTTGAAGGCTGCAGTCCTTGACCTTCTGCAGTAAGTGCCTTCAGGTCCTTAGGTTCAGCAAGCAGGATTGTGTCACCTGCATAATGCAGGTTGTTGATGAGTCTTCCTCTAATCCTGGCCACATTCCTCCTCATAGAGCCCAGATTCCTGGATGATCTGTTCCACATATAGATTGAAAAAGTATGGAGATAGGACACACCCCTGGCATACAGCCTTCCTGATTTTAAACGATGCAGTGTTTCCTTGCTCTGTTCTAACGACTGCCTCTTGGTCCAACTATAGAGTTCACATAAGCACAATCAAATGTTCTGGGATTCCCATTTTTCTTAGAGTTAGCCACAGTTTGTTGTTATCCACACAGTCAAATTCCTTTGCATCATCAATGATACATTCCTTAATATATTCTAAAATTTTCCTCATTCATGTTTTTTTTATTTTTATATTTATTTTTTTATTATTAATTTTCATGAACTTTTACAGAGATTTTGGATTTCCATACATTCATTGTTGCATTTTTCTCCCTGTCCACCCTTCCCACCACCACCAGTTCACTCTTCTCTTTGAAAAGTAAAAGAAAAATTATTTAATTGTTATACAATCCCTCCTTCCTCCGAGTCCACTCCACTATGCAGCTTTTATTTTCCTTATCATTTGAAAAGAAGGATGGAAAAAAACCATGACTCTCAAATAGATTCCTCTTCTAGAACTCTTTCTTTGGTTCCAAGGTGATGTCTGACTAAGACATTACTATAGTTGGGTGCCACGGAATCGGTTCTGACTCATAGCAACCCTCTGTGACAAAGTAACTAACCCAAAGGGTTATCTCCACTGCAATGATTATGAAACCAGATCATCAGTTCTTCTTAATTATGATATTAGCATTATATTTGTCTTCATTCATAGCACATTCAAGCATAAGTTTCCTAGGTTCTGTATATGTGTTAATCTTGTAGGGTAAAACTGTCCTTTGTTGGGTAGAAATTCTAAATGAAAACATTTAAAAATAATGCATACAATGGACTGCCAAGAGAACAAACAGGTCTGTCCTGCAGAGGGTAAAACAAAGCTGCTTCTTGGAGGCAATGATTTGAGACTCTGTCCCACATATGTTGGGCATATTGCCAGGAGGGACCAGTCCTTGGAGAAGGACATCATGCTTGGAAGTATGGAGGTACAGTGCAGTAGAGAAAGACCCTGGAAGAGATGGATTTACACAGTGACTGGGGTAGTGGCGGTAGGTGTGTTAGAGACAGACTGGCCCAGGACAGAGCTATCATACACAGAATTGCTATGAGTCTCTGTAGACTCAATTTCACATAACAACAACAATAAAATGATTAATGGAATTAGAGTTGGCAGCTAAACAATTCGATTACATTTAATTTGTGAGGTATGGAATCAAAGCATTTCAGTAATCATGATACTTTTATCCACAAGATGGCGATGGAGTTCTTCCAATTATTTGGAGTCAAGCGCCCAGAGGTGGGTTTTTTTAATCCCTTCCCCCTCCCTCCACTGCATTACATATGAAAGTAACAAAGAGGTACAAAATTATCTTTTTATAAAAGGATAGATTTACAATTTCATTTTATAGTGGAAGAGGGAATTTGTGAATAGAAATGAGATTTCTCTCCCCCCAATTATTTTTTTTATTAAAAAAGTCTTTTAAAAAATAAATGAAAATTGTTAAACTAGATGCGGCCTAACTATGAACTATCTTTAAAGCAATTTGAATGAGTTTTTAGTGTACTTCAATACAACTTATAGTTTGAGTGTAAAATAAGTAAGTTACTTGATTCACTTAATATTTCTACACGTTTTTCAAGTAAATTTCTTTATGCTAGTATAATTTTAACTGTATTGGGCTGCTAACCTACTAGTCAGTAGTTCAAATCCCCAGTCAACTTCACTAGAGATAGATGGAGAATATGCTCCTAACAAGGTAGTCTCAGAAATAAATGGAAGTTTGCATTGAGTCAGAATAGACTTGATCTCAGCGAGTTTGACTTTTCAACTAACCTAAGATCTAGCTCTTCAATATGATTAATTCTGGTAAGTAAATACTCGATTTGTTTGGTGTAAAAGACTTAGATACAGAACAAAATCTTTAGACAAAATATCTGGGTATTTAAAATCTGCAAAGAAATTCACAATTGACTTAGTGTATGATAATTATGTTGAGCACTTTGCAAGTAAAAGTAGTTTTTTAGGTGGAGATTATTTTTTCCCACAGTTCACCGCTCTTGATTTATTTATAAAAGTTACATAATTAATATTGGTTGCATAGTAGGTGTAGATTATTTTAGCAACTTTTATGTGCAAAGAATTTTGTGTGCAATTGGATCTTCCCATGACGGGGGGTGGGGGGGGTGCAAAATAAGATTCATGAAGATTGGGGAGGGAAGAGAAATTATTTTGCAGAAGGCTTAGAGTGAAAATATTTTGAGCATGAGTTATTTTTTAGTCTTAGTTTGGTAATACTGGGTTCATTTATTGAAAATTACATATTGGTCCAAAATACAAAAGGTTTAATTAATGCCTTAATATAGTTTCCTTGTCAGAATGAGAAATTTATTAAACAAAACAGTCTAAGCATCAAGAGAAAACAGATAAATGAATGTGTGCAGTTCTTAATTACCTCTAATTAAATGAGTTTGTAATACATTTACATTCATAAAATCACTTAAGTTATCAATGTCTGAGACAGCAGTTTGGGTGTATGAATTGCACATTTGTAAGAAGTTAATGTGCTAATTAGAAAACTCTTGCAGAGAGAAAGCAAGTTGTATTTCACTTTACCTCTTACCCCTGTTTGGATCTCGGTGTTGAGTGGGTGTAACAGTCATAGTTATCCAGGATTTGCCATGAATTTTGTTATTGCTAGAAGTACATAGAGTTAAGAATAGTCATAGGGTTGCTATGAGTCGTACTTGACTTGATGGCACCACCAACAACAATAGAAGTACTTGAAGATTATTTTACAGTTATTACTACAAAGTTACTTTTTTATTTGAAAATCTACTGTATTTATTTAATTTCTATAACAATGCTATGATGTTGTTAAGTGCCCCATGGAGCATGGATATGAAGCCTGACCTATCCTGTGACATTATGCTCATCTCTGATATATTTGAGCCCATTGTTATAGTCACTGAGGGTCCTCCTCTCCTTTGTTGACCACTCTTTTGAGCATGAAGTCATTTTCAAAGATGTCTAACAACATGTCCACAGTGTATGAGAGAAAGTTTGAGCATCCTTCCACCACTATTTTCCTTTCATAGAAGAAGTCACTGAGGCTTAGAGAAATAATTTACCAGAGACTTGGATGATGAGTACAGATTGAAATCTGAATGTGAATTTCTCTGACTACAAAGCCCCCGTTTTTAGCCACTATGTATATAACTATCATTTTATGTAGCTTTTACTTAAGTCTATTCAATATGAAATGTTGTTATGCCTGGAGTCCTAACCAATTCATAGCTGACCCCTCAGCAGGTTTCAGACACAGTAAATTACATGGGAGGAAAGAGATCACTCATCTCTTCCATGTAGCACCTAGGGAATTTGAACTGTGTGTGTTTGGATTGGCAGCACAATCTCTTACCATTAAGCCACATGAATTTTCTCAATTATATTTCCCAACATAAGAAAGATACGTTCTTAAAGGTAAGGAAGATGTTCTCATGTGTAGAGTGTTATGGGTTACTTTGTTAAGTGAAATGTCAGTGGTTCAAATTGTTCAGTTGCTCCATGAAAGAGAGATGGCAATCTTCTCCCTTAAAGACTTAGAGCCTCAGAAACATGATGAAGGGTCACTTTGAGATTATGAATAGGAATCCATTCAATGGCAGTGGATTTAAGGAATAGTTAGGTTTTCTAATGGTGATGTCTACTTAGCATTCAATAGGACATTTGCAAAGGAGATTGATCAAATTTCCATAACACAGGAAAAAAGCCAAAGCAGATTTCAATCTTATCACAGGATAGTGGGACAGCTAGGCTTATTGATGTGAAATGGGAGATGAAGTTTATTTCTTCTTACCTTAATATTTCTTTAGTTCACATTGTCAGTTTACAAAATGTTCAGTGTCCTCAGCTCTGTTTAAATTCTGGTGGCCAAAGGTAAGAAGCTGTGCTGCCATCCCAAAACCACAAGGTTTGAATCTGCCAGCTACTCCACGAAAGAAAGGTAGGCAGTCTCCTCTCCTGTTATATACACTGCCTCTGAAAACCCACTGGAGGGTCAGCTAGGGGTCCTTTTCAACTCAATGGTACAGAACATAACACTACAACAAAAAAGCTGTATTTGGTGAATCCTGATTGTACTAATTTAAAAACAATTACTTTAAACACATCACTATTATTATTTTCCAACAGATTTAGTCAAAAGAGAGAATGATTTCATTACAAAGTACTGTTACACTCTTACAAAAAATGGCATTTCAACCATCATGGTAGAGAGTGACTTATGAGGATAATTTTGAGTTCATAAAATCACAATTGCAATTAAAAGCATGATGGGATATTTTGTTAGATTAATACTTTCTGTAAATGAAAATGGAAACTGAAAGTAGTATTTTAGAAATCATGTAATAAGGAACTTCCTCCTCTGTCTTTGTATATCACAACAAATTGTGCCTGACTCTGAGAAGAATTGGAATCTCAGAACACTTGATTGTGCTTATGTGAAACCTATGCTTGAACCAGGAGGCACCCATCAGAAGAGAGAAAGGAAACACTGCATGGTTCAAAATTTGGAAGGGTGTGCATCAAGGATGCGTCCTATCTCCATATCTTTTCAATCTATATGTAGAACAGACTATCCAGGAGGCTGGGCTCTATGAGGAGAAGTGTGGCATCAGGATTGGAGATAGACTCATCAGCAATCTGCATTATGCAGATGACACAATCCTGCTTGCCAAAACTGAGGAGGACCTAAAGTACTTGCTGCAGAAGATCAAGGACTGCAGCCTTCAATATGGATTGAAGCTCAATGTCAAGATTCTCACAACTGGGCCAACTGGCAGCATTGTGATGGATGATGAAGAGATTGAGATTGTTGACAGCTTCAATTTGCTTGGTTCTACAGTCAACACTCTTGGTACTAGCATCCAGAAAATTAAAAGACAAATTGCATTGGGAAAGTCTGCTGTCAAAGACCTCTTGAAAGTACTGAAGAGCAACAATGTCATTCTGGAGACTAAGGTGAGCCTGATACAGGCCATGGTCTTTGCAATTACTTGTTGTGTATCAGACAGCTGGACAATGACTAGGGATGATAGAAGGAGAGTTGATGCCTTTGAGCTTTGGTGCTGGAGAAGAGTATTGAATATACCAGGAGAACAAACAAGTTTGCCCTTGAGAGGGTGAAGCCAGGCTGCTCCTTAGAGGCAAGGATTCTGAAGCTGTATCTGACATACTTTGGACATATTGCAAGGAAGGATCAGTCCTTGGAGAGGGACGTCATGCTTGGGAGAGTAGAGGGACAGCACAGAAGAGGAAGACCCTCAAGGAGATGGATTGATTCAGTCATTGAAGTAATGGGGATAGGCATGTTGGAGACAATAGTATTAGTAAAGGATAGAGCAGGGTTTAGGGCTTTTATACAGAGTCACTATGAGTCACAGGCAACCTGATGGCACATAACAACAAACAACAACAAATATGGAACTTAGTTTATTGACTTATCAAAAATTGTTTCAGTGGGTTTTTTCTTCACGGAGTTTGCAATCTAGAGGAGAAAAATATAGCAAAAAAATATTAACAAGTTTTATATAGAATAATGAAGTCTGTTGACCTAGTGTTAAGTATCTGCACTATCAACCCAAAGGCATGTGGTTCAAATCCACTAGCTGCTTAGAGGAGAAAGGTAGACAATCTCCTTCTATGTGATTTACTGCTTTGTAAAACCCACTGGAGGAACAACTACTGGTTCATTCTGACTTGATGGTATACAGCAACAACAACATGTAGAGCATTGAGAAAATCCCAAGGTGTATGTACAAGGGCATATTTGGAAAGGACGGTCAGGGGAAGGACTCTTTCCTGTCTGAAGAATGAAATTATAAGAATATTGTTAAGTATTGGGATAAACTAAGATAAGTGTTTTCAGTCAAATGTACATTGTAGTTTTCTTTTTTTTGGTAGTTTCTTTTTATAATTTTTTTTTCATTTAGGTCTTTTTTTGGTCTTGGTTTTGTTTTTTTTTTAACATTGTTGTTTTCAAGTCAATGGTGTCAGATAAGTTGTGAATGAGGAAGTGGCCTGGGATGACTCTTGAAATAGATGAGTGTAAAAGTGGTGTTAGGTGTTATAAGACTTGGTTTCTCTTCAATTTACAATGATAACATGAATATTTTTTTTAAATATACCTAAGAGAGTGCTAAGTAGTGGCAAGAAGTTGTGCTGTAATCCCAAAGGCATGCGGTTCAAATCCACCAGGTGCTTTCCTGGAGAAGGAGGGGCAGTCTCATCCTGTGTCAATCAGATTTGATTTGACAGTACACAACAAGAAAAAAGAAATCACAAACCTGAATCTCCTGTTGCACAAATTTATATCCTGAGATAATGAACATTGCAGCATACTTAGTCTCAAAGTTTGTTTTCCATTTTTCATGTCAATGGTGATATCCTAATAGAGTATTTTTAACTAACTTAGAAAATAAATGTATTGAAGTGGGACTAGTTATCCTTGTATATGAATTTAGGATTGCAATTTCCAAAGATCACTTTGAGGAACAAGAAGCAAATATGCTGAACTCCAAAAGGAGATGAAAAATATCTTTGCCATTTATTTTTAGAAAAGTCAGCATTTACAAACCCTTTTAGTTCAGTGATATTTCTGAAATGGTAGGCACAGTAGGAAATTCCTACATTGTAATAAAAAGTTACACATTTGTGATTTTTCCTATGATATACTTGATAATATGAATTAAGAAAGAGTAAATTTTGAGTTATATTAGAAATATGGATTCTACTTTATACTAAAGAAATATAAACATGGCCTCATATGACAACACAGAGATAGTTCTGAACTGAATTTTACTGATACTCTTTTATAAAAAGTTGTTTTTGTTAAGTATCTGAAGAGAGGATGAAAGGCACCCAAGTGTCAAGGACTCTTCTTCATAGGGTCACTATGAGTTGCCTGTGACTTGACGGCACTTAACAACAACAACATCATTGAGTCAAATTCCACTCATAGCAACCCTAACAACTGATATGAATCTTACCCTACCTTGTGCCATCCTCACCATCTATCTCATGATCAAGCCCATTGTTAAAGTCACTATTGTTTCAATCCATCTTATTGAGAGTCTTCCTCTCATTCTCTGACTCCTCACCATTCCCAGTAGTATATCTTTTTTCCAAGGACTGGCACCTTCTGATACAATACACAAAGTATGTAAAATAATGTATCATCATCCTTGCCTTTAAGGAATCTTGGCTGCACTTCCTGTAAGACAAACTTGTTCTTTTGACAGTTTATGGAATGTTCAGTACTCTTCTCAAACACCACAAATCAAAGGCATCAAATATTCTTCTGCCATTCTTATTCATTGTCAAACTTTCAGATGCTTAGGAAGTAATTAAAAATACCATGGCTTGGATCAGGTGCACCTTAGTCTTTAAACTGACATCCTTAAAACAACTATGAGATATAATCTCACCCTAGTCAGAATGGCAAAATTTAACAAAACCGCAAGCAACAAATGCTGGCTTGGTTGTGGAGAAACTGGAACCCTTATTCACTGTTGGTGGGAGTGTAAAATGGTGCAAGCACTGTGGAAAGTGGTGTGGCACTTTCTCAAAAAGTTGCAAATAGAGATACCATTTGACCCAGCAATTTCACTACTGGGAATATACCCCAAAGAGACCATAACTGACATCCAAGCAGATGTATGCGCACCCATGTTTATCACGGTTTTGTTCACAATAGCAAGGAGTTGGAAACAACCTAAGTGCCCATCAACAAAGGAATGGATAGAGAAGCTGTGGTATATTCACACAATGGAATACTATGCTGCATTGAAAAACAAGGAACTCATGCAATATTATTCGAAATGGGTGACCCCAGAGGACATTACGCTGAGTGTAATATCTCAGTCACAAAAGGACAAATACTGCATAGTGCCACTGTTGTAAAACAGGACTGACATTGGGGTTGGGAGGAGACTGAGAAAGATGGGTTCAATAATGTATACTGCATTGAAACAGATGAGGGAGAGAACTGTCTAAAAGGGATATGTGATTAGGTATTTTTGTCATGACAGGAGTCCAGAGCTAAGGCTGCATAGTGGAGTGGACCTGGGGGGAGGGATTGTAAAACAGTAAAAGAATTTTTCTTTTACTTTTCCAAAAGGGTAGTGTACTAGGAGAGAGGGTTGGGAGGGGAGAAAAGTACAGCAATGAATGAATGGAAATCCAAAGTCTCTGTAAATTTTCACTGAAATTAATGATAATTTTTTAAAAACAAAACAAAATTCTGATATCCTTGCTCATTAGCAAATTGGAGAGGTCCTGGACAACAGATTTTCCAAAGCAATATGTCTTTTGATTTCTTGACTGCATTTACCTTGTGTGGTGTTTGTGGATCCAAAAAAGATTAAATTGTTGACATCAGTCTTTTTTTCTATCAAGATATGGCCTATTCATCCATTGGTGAGGATTTTGTTTACTTCATATTGAAATTTAATCCATATTAGAGGCTGTAGTTCTTCATCTTCTACAGCAAGAGTTTCAAATCCTCTTCACTTTCTCAGGAAAGATAGGTCATTTGCATAATACAGAAAACTATCGGTATTATTCCTTGAATCTTGATGCCACATTCTTTTTCATAGAGTCCAGCTTCTCAAATTATTTACACAGCATACAGTTTGAATTGGTATGGAGAGAGGGTACAAACTTGATGTAGTGTTCATATGCAGTGTTCCCTTGTTCTGTTCAGGCAACCACCTCTTGGTTGAGACAATTGAGGGTTCACAGTTAAGTGTTCTGGGATTCTTATTCTTCTCAATGTTAGCCATGATTTTTTTATGATATATACAGTCAAATGCCTTGTCATAGTTCTTAATGCACAAATAAACATCTTTCTGATATTCACTGTCAGCCAAGTTCCATCTAACCTCAGCAATGATATCCCTTATGTCATGGCCTCCTCTGAATCAAGTTTGAATTTCTGACAGTTCCTTGTGGATATACTGTTCTAGCCATTTTCAACTAATCTTTACCAAGATTTTATTTCCATGTGTTAGTGAGATTGTTTGATAATTTCCATATTCTGTTGGATGATCTTTTTTTGAGAATGAGAACAAATATAGGCTTATTCTAATAAGTTGGTAAAATTTCTTTGCATAAACTAGTGAGCATATACTGATCTGCATCTGTTTGTTTGAAACAGATCAACTGGTATTCTGACAATTCCTGGGGTTTTCATTTTGCTAATGTCTTAAATGCAACTTGAACTTCTTTTCTCTGTTATCATTAGTTTTTGATCATATGTTACTTCTTGAAATATTTCAGTGGAATGAGAATTTCTACCAACTTTTGTAGTCTAAAATTGATTGAGCATGCACTCAAGATGCATTAATAATAGTTGGTGACTGGAATAAAGAGTTGGAAACAAAAATGGTGGACAGTGTTTTGTGAAGCTCCGTGATTAAAACAAGCTTGGAAGCAGGAATGGCATCCACTGCTGTAAATAGCTTGCCTCCAGAAACCCTATGAATCTGGAGAAAGGATGAAAAGTCACGCAAGTGTTGAAGACTTTGTTCATAGCGTCGCTATTAGTCACCTATGACTCGACAGCACTTAACAACAACAGTAGTTGGAAAATAATGGACTTGGTGGCAGAAATTAGGCTGGAGATCAAATGGTTGAATTTTGATTTATTAATTGAAAAGATTTTTTTAAAAAAACTCAAATCATTTATGGAAAATATCTTTTTTAAAAAACAAGTGGCAGCTATACACACACAGAGCTAACATGATGGACTACATGGGAATCAGATTGACTACATTTGGAATCTATGGAGAAGTTCAACATCAGCAGTTAAAACCAGACCAGAGGTTGACTCTGGAAGAGACTATCAATTATTCAAGTACAGAATCACATTGAAGCTGAAGAAAAAGGAAACAATTTCATAAGAACCAAATACAACCTTCGGTCTACATTACCTGAATTAAAAAACTATCTCAATTATAGTTTAAATCCACTGAACACTAATGATCAAAGACCAATTAGTTGTGGGATGACATGAAAAGTATCATCCATAAAGAAAATAAAGGACAGGGGAGAAAGTAAAGACCAAAATGGATTTCAGAAGAGACTCTGAAAATTGCGTTAGAATGTTGAGAGGACAAAAGAAATGGAGGAAATACTAAGTAAAAGAAGATTTCAAGGGCAGCTTGAGAGGACAAAGCAAAGTTACTATAATGATATATGCAAAGAACTGAAGTTAGAGAGTCAAAAGAAAGGAAGTTAAGCATTTTGAGTCTGAAAGAATTTAAAAATGAAGTCAAGCCTAATGTTGCAATACTGAAAGATTCTATGGGTAAAATCTTGGATGATGCAGGAATCATCAAAAGAAAATGGAAGGAATATATAGTCACTGTACCAAAATGAACTGTAATAATACTTATATAAGAGCTCTGATACATAATATGAAATCCTAGTAACTTTTGATAGATAATTGAGAAGTTAATGTCTGTTATTAAAATGAAGCTTCTCTATATAGTTGATTAAACTTATGTATATTGATAGATAGTGTCTTACTTGGTACAAATTTTAAGATGCAAAGCTCTTCAAAGTTGAACTTTTCAGAAATAAAATTTTGTAAAGAACAAGGAGGCATCTTGAATCTGTAATTCTTTCTTTGAATGAAGGGGAAATGTATTCTGTAAGCATTTCTCAATATTGGCCTTTTAAAAGTAGCTTCCAGAAAGAAAACGGTAAGATTGTTCTCTGCCTATGTTTTCACATGCTTATGACCTGAAAAATGCTTTGAACATTTTACTGTGCTTTAGATGAAAGTTTACTGAGAAGAATAATTTTCCAATCACTAACTCATACACAGACTTTTCTAAGCCACTGGTTGCAGTCCCTGCAGTTTGTTTGCCCTTTCTTCATTTCTTCAAATAAGGTCCTCATTTCTATCTATCTGGGTACCCTGGTCTCTTAAGGCTTTTCTTTTTTACTTTTTCTGTCTTTGACTTTTGGCAAATACTGCCCTTTTGTTATTGCATAGCTTATTGTTCTATGAAGCACATTCTTCATGGGTCTTATTGTTATTCTTTGGTTTTGGTGTTGTTTTTAAGTGCTGTCTAATTGTTCTAATTCATAGCAACCCTGGGTATAAGAGAATGAAATACTGACTAGTCCTGTGCCATCCTCATGTTAGAGCCCATTGTTGCTGCCACTGTGTCAATCTATCTTGTTGAAGATCCACTTCACCAAATTACTTTATTAAACATTATCTCTCTAAAAAAAACATGTTCAAAGTATGTGAGAATGCTTGAAAGAAGCATTCTAGCTGTACTTCCAAGGCAGATTTGTTCATTCTCTGGCAGTCCACAGTAAATTTAATGAGTTCTTATCAGCATCATAATTCAAAGGCATCAGTTCTTCTCCATCCCACCCTATTCATTGTCTATCTTTAGCATGAACATAAGGCAACTGAAAAGACTATGGCTTGTATTAGGTACATCTTAGTGACCCCTGCACTTTTGAACACTGTTGTACCAGGTTTGTCCATTTGAATTCTTAACTGCTGCATCCATGGGTAGCCATTGCCCATGGAAATAAAATTAAATCCCTGAGAGTTTCAATCTTTTCTCTGTTTGTGTAATATTGCTTATTGGTCCATTTGTTAGGTTTTTGTTTTCTCTTTGTTGAAGTATAGCCAATATTGAAGTCTATATTATTTGATCTTTGTCAATAAGGGTTTCAAATTCTCTTTACTTTTCAGCAAGCAGGGTTGTGTCATCTATAAATTGCAGGTTGCAGTAGTCCTCCAATGCTGTTGCAATGGTCTTCATAGTGATCAATTACTTTTACAATTTGTGCAGCATACAGATTATCTAAGTATAGGGAAAGGATACAATCCTGAAACATGCATTTCTTGATTTTAAGCCTTGCATTATCCCCTTATTCTTGCTGAATGACTGCCTCTTGGTCTATGTACAGACCCCGCAGGAGTACATTTAAATACTTATTTTTTTAAATTATTACATTTTCTTAGTTTTAATGAACATTTACAGAGATTTTGGGTTTTCTTTCATTCATTGTTGCACTGTTTTCTCTACCCTCTTCCCCCCATTTCATTCTTCTTTCCCCCCCTTGAATGTCTGTTTTAATTGTCCAATTGTCACAGTGCTTGTCAAAGCCAGTTCTGATTAATCTCCTTTGTCAGTGTGTCCTTTGCAATTCCCTATCACTCCTCCCTGAGAGAGACTTCACCCTGATTCATAAGGAAAAGGGGATGGCGTATTCTCTTAGCCACTTCCTGCTGAAAAGGGACGCTGTAGGTTTCAGGGTGAAGATCTTCTCTCACTACTCTAAAGGGCCCCTTTGGCAGTAGGAAACACATAGACTATTATGGAGATTGATTTTGGAATTTAGATGCACTGTTATCAATTGTGCTTAGCCATACATGTTCATATTCTTGAAGATGTATCATGGGGGTGTTGCAGCCTAGAAGACACAAATTTAACTAACAAGTTAAAAGTGCATGAGTCAAAAATTGAAAAGCAGTAATATTCCGAGTAGAGGTTCTAATAGTGGCACAAATCAAGTTACAGAGGTAAGGTGGTGCTTACAATAAAAGGCCTATAGACTAGCACTTTGTCTATTATAGTGTGGAGGTTAGGAACCACAAGCTGTAGAGGCTCAGCTATGTCATTTGTTGTTCTTAAGTCCTGGAGCAAATTCTATCTACCACTGGGTTGTTTTACAACTCAGAAGTCCGCATGCAAGGCAGAGGTTTTCCGTCCATCCAACAACTAAGAAATAGTGAGAAGAGTTGGGACCTCAGAAGGCTTTTAGGACCAATTAGTAGGCTCTGTGTCCAGGAGAAAACGAATATACTTACCAGTAATGTTAATGCTCACCCACAGCTCTTCTGGGAGGATCTAAATTGTTGAAGCGTCCTCCTTTGTTTCCAGCTGGGAGCTGGGGCCTGTCAATCCTGTCTAAATACTTATTTTATAGACTGTCTTTATTTAAAGGAAATATGGCCTCCTGAGAGTGTCTTCAATTTCAAGTTATAAGAGGTTTTAAGATAATAATCTGGGATATTCATCCAGTCTATTTCACACAAGACAGTCTGATTTTTTAAATTTCTTTTTGGGAGTTGACATCACAGCTCTTGACCACTAGGTCACCAGAACTCTCTTTCTTTTTTTAAATTTGAATTTTGTTATACATTTTAATTTGTTCTGTCTGGGGCCTTCTTTTGTGGTCATAATCAGAGTATTCTATAACAGTAGCCAGACACCTTCTAGTTCTGATTTCAGATTAGTGGAAGTTGTGCTTATGGGTCATTAGTTCTCTTGACTGATAACTCCCTTGAGTCTCTGTAAAAGGGGCAAATGCGACATGGGAAAGACCGAGTCTGATCTGTACTAATGCCACAAAGGAGAACTGTTCCCACCAATAAGATACAAACTATCAAACTAATAGACATGGCACTCCACTCTGCTACATCTGCTTTGGTTTGATATTCTTTGCAAATTGACTCACAGACTATTCTTCACTTTTAGTTGTGGAGTTTTTAAGGAAATAGGTTGATGTCGGAGAGGCAAAAGAAATCACATAGTTAAAGTTGAGTTTTAGTCCTGCAGTTCCAAGCCAGAGTAAGAACAAGACACAATTCCTCAATTCCTCAGACAACTTCTCAGTCAACAAATTAAAGTCTAAGTTCAGTGCAGCAACACAAATGTAAAAGTCTCTGATTTCCTCAGTCATCCAACAAACTTTACCTCATAGCAGTCACAAATTAGTTCTTCTTTCAGTAATCCAACAAATAGAACATTGAACTCTGGCTTCCTCTCCCTGGGTCCATCAGGCTATGACTCTCCATAGACTTTCTACAATTTGGCTAACTTTCTTATGTCAGCCTCACCACTGTTGATTACATGAAAAATACTTATCAGTAATAAACCATGGGCGTCTGGAGGCCATGGTCCCAGAGAATCTATGGTGGTGGGTGGAGACTTAAAAATTCCTTTTACTTACAAGTTCCCACCTGACTGTGTGGTCAAGTCTAAAGCAATTAATAAAAAAGTAAAAAATCCTAACACCACAGTCACCAATCTTCTTCTTTGTTCCAAGCAGGAAGAGACTAAGGGGTTTATTAGCTCACAAATTTTTAAAACCCTCAATGCTTAGGATATTTTCAGGAATTGTGTTTTTTCAGTTGACCAAGATTCCTGGGGGACCAGGGTCTTAAGGGTCTTAAGTCTTCAAGTCCTTTAGCTCAGTCCCCATGTTTAAGAAGTTTTTATACCTGTACCTACTATGTGAACAGCTGGTGGCCTTGAACCACGTGCTTTCAGGATTGCAGTGCAGCTTCTTGCCAGAGTGCGTGCTCACTCACTCACACTCTTTCTGTCTCTCATTATAATATATATTATATAATACGTTATATATTATAAATATAATTATAATACATAATTTAGATATATATGTAAATATATAAAAAAAAATAAAATTTACAAATATCTATGTGGAAATACCTAGCGGATAAAGAGTGGTGCTGTCAACCCAAAAGCAGGTGGTTCAAATCTACCATCTTCTCCAAAGGAGAAAGCGGAACAATCTCCTTCCATGGAGGATTAATTCTGAGTCATCTCTGACAGGATGGTTCATAAAATCAGGAGCAACATGTGTAGGTGTGACTTCATTCACCTAATTAGCATACATATTTACCTGTGTATGTTATTACTGTTGTTGTAAGAGTTTTGTTCTTCTGTACCTTTCAGTGTCTGTCTTTGCTTTGGTCACATTGCACTAATCTTCCCCATCTTGTGTATTATCCTTTCCTTCACTAAAATTTGCACTTTTGTACTAATTTAGTTAGTTATTCTCTTTCCTCTTATCCTTGATAACAATCCAAGAATGTTTCTTTTTGTTTATAAACCTATTGTTGATTTTGTAAGCTTACAGTCTCATACAATATTTGTCCTTTGTGGATGGTTTCTTTCGTTCAGTATGATGTCTTTTTGGTTAATCTTTATATTATGAAATGTTTCACAGAGTCATCATTATTCATTGTTATTGCATTGTATCTTATTGTATGTATTTATTATAATTTACTTATCCATTAATCCATTGATGGATGCTATTTCCATATTTTTGCTGTTGTGAATAATGCCATAATGGACATAGATGTGCATATCTCTATTTGTCATAGCTTTTATTCTCTAAAATATATATCTGGTAGTGATAGTCCTAGATCTTATGGACTTTTTATTTCTAACTTTTAAGGACATATCATAAAAGTTATACTATTTTACAGTACCACAAACAGTATATAAGAGTTTCAGTCTCTCCACAACCTTGCCAGATTTTGTTGTTTTCAGATCCCTGCCATCATTGCCAGGGTGAGATGGTATGTGATTGATGTTTTTATTTCTATCTCTAATGGCTAAAGAGGGAACTTCTAGTGGCCTGGTGGGTAAGGAGTTGTGCTGCCAACACAAAAGCAGGTGTTTCTAATCCGGTATTATGCAGATGACACACTTTGCTTGATGAAAGTGAGGAGGATATGAAACGCTTGCTGCAGAAGTCATGGACTGGAGCTTTCATTATGGATCACATCTCAACATCAAAATAATAAAGGTCATCTCCCAGGACCCATAGTTAACATTATAACAGAGGAGAAAGGATTGAAGCTGTCAATGATTTAATATTGCTTGGATCAACAGTCCACACCTTTGATACCAGCAGTCAGGAGATCAGGAGACATATTACATTGTCAAGCCCACTGTCAGAGACCTCTCTAAAATACTAAAGAGCAATGATAGAAGTTTGAAGACTAATGTTTACCTGACTCAGGCCATAGTCTCTTCAATCACTTGTTAAGGATCAGAGAGCTGGACAATGAATATTGATGACAGAAGAATTGATGCTTTTGAGTTGTGTTGCTGAAGAAGAATACTGAATATCCCATGGACTGCCAAAAGAACAAACAGATATATCTTGGAAAAAGTGCAGCCAGAGTGTTCCTTGGAGACAAAGATGTCAAAGCTTCACCTCTCATACTTTGGACATGTAGCTAGGTGAGGATATTCCTTGGAAAGGGATATCTTGCATGGAATGATGGAGAGTTAAAGAGGGAGAAGACGACTCACAATGAGACGGGTTAACATGGTGACTTAAGCTGTTCATAGGGTGACTATGAGTTGTACTTGACTGTACCTAATAACATCAGCAGCAATGGCTAATGATTGGAAACATCTTTTCATGTGCTTTTTAGCCACCTGAATGTTTTCTTTGGTGACATATCTGTTCATATTCTTTGCTTATTTTTTAATTGAATACTTTGCTTTTGCACTGTTGAGATGTTGAAGTTTTGCGTTTTTATAAAAAATAGGCAATTAGATATTAGATCTTTGTCAGATATATCTTTTTCAAAAATGCTTTCCTACTCTATAAGTTCTTTTTTACTTTTTTTCTGAAGTCTTTTGATGAGCCTAGTGTTTGCTTGACAAAACATTCCAATTATCTATGATCTGAAGTTCTGAAGTTAGTATTGTGCATTAGTCTTGTTTTATAGCATTGCTCTGTTGCTTGTCTTTCTACTGTCTATGGAATTGTTAATAATCTAAAAGCATAACAGGAAATGAAAAGGTAGTTCAGAATTGAGAAGGGAATGAAAATTCAATAGAGTGACAATAACTTTTATTGGGTTTGGGTTTATATCTAAAGTACTTATATAAGAACCGTGACTATCTCACAGAAGATTGGTTTCATTTATGGACAATATTTATAGGAAAGTTATTTAGATTTGGCAAATGTACAGAACATATGCCAAGAGATTCAACTGCTACATACTTACTATGGATTGATGAACTCAATTTTACTAGAGCAGATTAAATATTACTAAAGCAATTTGTATTTTATAGTTCCCACCAGGTGAAATTTTGAACTTCAGTATTAAAAATAAAATTCAGAAGATTTATTGTTTTCCAATTTATGCTTTATTTATACCAACCTCCCTCCTAAACAAATCACCAAGGGAAGGTTTAAGATCAATGAAAAAAAAACACCCAGAAAACCCATAACATTTACGCTTTTATTTCCAGTACTCACTAGATTGTAGGGCATATGTACTACAATTCGTCAGACACAATTCAAGAGCTTTCCCCCCCCCCTCTATAAATCATTGCAGCAATGCCCAAAGCTTTAATTACTCTCGCTAGGTAGCCTAGAGGTATGGAGCTGCACTGCTTACTCAAAGGCATGGTTCAAATCCCCCAGCTACTCCATTGGAAAAAAAAATGGGCAACATACTTTCATTAGATTTGTAGCTTCTGAAAACCTGCTGTAGGATTAGCCAGGAGTTGATTCTGACTCTATGATACTTAACATAACCAAGACATGTAGTTCCACATACTTTGTTTTATTGTGCTTCGCAGGTCTTGCATCAGGTTTTATTTCGTGAGTGTGTGTGGGATAGTTGTTTTTTTAGAATAAATTGTGGCAATCTTGCATCAGGAAAGCCTATCAATGCCATCCCCCCTCCCCCAATATCTTATCTCCACTTCTCTTCATTCTATGACGTTTTGGCATATATTGTAATATTTCAAACTTTTAAATAATTTTATTACATTCTTTAAAAATTAGGATAAAAATGATAAAATCAGGGTATGTGTGTCAGAATTATATCCTTTCTCCATACCTATTCACTCTACAAGCTGAACAAATCATTCAAGAAACTATACTATAAAGAAGAACATGATGTCAGGATTGGAGGAAGACTTATCAACAACCTGTATTATGCAGATGACAAAACTTTGCTTGCTGAAAGTGAAGAAGACTAAAACATGTGCTGCAAAAGATGAAAGACTATATAGCCTTCAATGGACCGTATCCCAATATCAAGAAAACAAAGAGCCTCACCACTGGACCAATAAGAAACATCATGATAGAGGGAAAACAATTTTGATGTTGTCAGTGACTTTGTTTTACTGGGATCCACAGCTATGATAACAGCATGAAAACAGTGTCAAAAAATCAAAATACACGTGACATTGGGAAAATAAGCTGTCAAGAACCTCTCCAAAGTCTAAAGAACACAGATATTAGTTTAAACACCAAGATGCACCTGATCCAAACCATGGTATTTTCAGTTCCTTACTATGCATCTGAAAGTTGAATGATAAATTAAAAATGTTGTTGTTGTTGTTATGTGCCGTTGAGTCATTTGCGACTCATAGCAACCCTATGCACAACAGCCCTAAACCCTGCTCTATCCTGTGCCAACCGCACTGCCTCCGACACACCCATCCCGATTACCCCAGTCACCGAAATCAATCCATCTCATAGAGGGTCTTCCCCTCCTGCACCGTCCCTCCACCCTCCCAAGCATGACGTCCTTCTCCAAGGACCGTCCCTCCTGGCAACATGCCCAAAGTATGTCAGATGAAACCCGAGAATCCTTGCCTCCAAGGAATTGCTTGGTTTAACCCCCTCCAGGATGAATCTGTTTGTTTTCTTGGCAGTTCATGGTACATTCAATACTCTTCTCTAGCACCACAGCTCAAAGGCATCAATTCTCCTTCTATCCTCCCTAGTCATTGTCCAACTCTCTGATAAAAATTGATGACTTTGAACTGTGGTGCTGGAAAAGACTATTAAATTTTCTATGACCTCTCAAAAGAACAAACAAGTTTGTTTTAGAGGAAGTACAACTAGGATGCTTCTTTGAGCAGGGATGGTGAAACGTTGTCTCGTAGCTTGATCTTGTTCACAGGAGGGTCCATCAAAGGAAAAAGACATCATGCTTGGAAAAGTAGAGGATCTACAAGAGAGGAAGACTTGCAACAAAATGTATTGACATAGTGACTGCCAACAGTAGGTCTGAGTATGGCAGATGATATGAGGATGGGTCAGGATAGGGCAAGATTTTTATCTGTTATTCATAGGGTCACTATGAGTCAAGTCAGTTCAGTGGCACCTAACAATAACAACTGTAGTGTTGTTTTTGTTTATTTTTTTACTGTTACTTTATACTGGTTTACTTACAAAGTTCATATGCATTGTTTTTCATACAAGATCTTTTCATTTTTCTTTCCTTTCCTTTTCTTTCCCACTTCTCCCTCCACTCTATGATTAAGCCCTCCCCTCTGACCATCTTCACCTTCCTTCTCCCTCCACCCCTTCTTGGATTCTCATACTCATTTGATAATAATGGTCTTAATACAGTATTTGTCTTTATGAGACTGAGTTAATTCACTCCGCATAGTGGTCTCCAGTCCCTCCCAAGTTACAAAATCATTGCTCCTGCATGCTGCATAGTATTCCGTTGTGTGAAATGTGCCATAATTTCTCAACCCATTCGTTTGTAGTTGGACATTTGGGTTGTTTCCATGTTCTTGTGATGGTCAATAAAACTGCTATGAACATTGGTGTACAAGCCTCTGTTTGTGCCTCAGTTCTCATTTTCTCAGGCTATATTCCTATAAGTGGAAAAGTTGGGTCATATGGAATTTTCACTTTTAGCTTTTTGAGGAAACTCCAAACTGCCTTCCAGAGTGTGTACCATTTTACAAACCCACCAACAATGTATAAGAGTTCCTATCTTGCCACATCCTCTACAACATATATTACTTGCTGTACTGCTAAACTTTACCACTGCTCCTGGGATAAGATGGTAACTCATTGTGGTTTTGATGTGCATCTCTCTTATTGCCTGTGATTTGGAACATTTCCTCATGTGTCTGCTGGCCATCTTAATGTCCCCCTCTGTGAAAAGTCTTTCCATGGCTCTTGCATATTTTGTAATTTGTCAGTATTTTTCTTTTGGAGGACCAGAAGTATTCTGTAAACATTTGTTATGAGATTCTAGTCTGAGAGAATATTTCCAAATGTTTGTTTCCAGTCAGTAGGTTTTATTTTCACTCTCTTGGAAAAGTTTTTGATGGGCACAGTGATTTAATCTTTAGAAGGTCCCATTCATCAATTTTATCCTCTTCAGACTGAACATTTTGGTGGTCTCTTTATACCCTAGACTATGCATTGTAAGCTTGATCTTCGTTTGTCTCTTATGAACTTTATAGCTTTGGGCTTTATTCCCAGGTCTCTGATCCACCTTGAGTTGATTTTTGTATATGGTATGAGATGTGGATTGTATTTCAGTTTTATTCAGTTAGCAGTCCAGTGTTGCCAGCACCATTTGTTGAAGGTGTTGTCATTTACCCATTTGGTAGGTTTTATTTCCTTGTCAAGAATCAGTTGACTATAGATAGCTGAAGCTATTTCTGGTTTCTCAATTCTGTTCCACTGGTCTATGTGCCTGTCATTGTACCAGTACCATCCTGTTTTGGTTATTACTGCTGTGGAGTAGGTTTTGAGGTCAGTAAGTGATAATGCCTCCCATTTCATTGTTGTGTTTCAGAAGTGCTTTGCTTATTTGGGGTCTCTTTCTTCTCCAAACTTAACAATTTCGCTTTTGATCTTCTTTAAAATGAATTTGGTGTCTGTATTGGGATTGCATTTGAACATGTAGATTGCTTTTGGTAGGATAGTAATTTTCCCCATGTTGAATCTTGCTATCCATGCACAGGAAACATTTTTCATTTATTTAGGTCTTTTATTGTATCTCCAATTTAGTGTCTTTATCAGGAAGGGGTGATGAATTTTGTCAAAAGCCTTTTCTGCTTCAATTGCTAGGATCATATGGTTCTTCTTCTTTGTTTTGTTAGTGTGGTGTATTACCTTGATTGTTTTCCTTATGTTGAACCACTCTTGCATACCTCTTATGAATCCCACTTGGCCATGATGAATTATTTTTTTGATGTGCTTTTGGTTCTATTGACTAGGATTTTGTTAAGGATTTTTATGTCTATGTTCATGAGAGATTTTGGTCTGTAGTTTTCTTTATTGGTGATATCTTTGCTTCAATTTGGTATTAGAGATATGATTACTTCCTAGAATGTCTCTGGGATTGTTCCCTCTTTTTCTATTTTTTTTTTTTTTTAAATAACTTAAGTGGAATTGGTGATAAATCTTCTCTGAATGTTTGGTCGAATTCAGCTTTGCATCCATCTGGTCCAGAATGGTTTGTTTGCTTGTTTGGGGTTTGTTGTTGTTGTGGAGTCTTTTTATGACTTGCTCAATTTCTTCTTTTGTGGTGGATCTGTTCAAGTGTTTTACATCTGGCCATGTCAATATGGGTAGAACATGAGTTTCAAGGAATTTGTCCATTTCATCTGTTGTTGTTATGTGCTGTCAAGTCACCTGCAACTCATAGCAATCCTAAACCCTGCTCTATTTTGTGCCAATCTCCTGTCTCTGACAAACCTAACCACATTACCCCAGTCACTGAATCAATATATCTATCTCATCAAGGGTCTTTCTCTCTTGCACTGTCCCTCCACCCTTCCAAGTGTGACATCCCTGTCCAAGGACTGGTTCCTCCTTGCCACATGTCCAAAGTATGTCAGATGCAGGTTCAGAATCCTTGCCTCTGAGGAGCAGCCTGCTCTCACCCTCTTTAGGATGAACCTGTTTGTTCTCCTAGCAGTCCATGGTATGTTCAATACTCTTTTCCAGCACCACGGCTCAGAGGCATCAATTCTCCTTCTCTCATCCCTACTCATTGCCCAGGTATCTGATGCATAGCAAGTGATTGCAAAGACCATGACCTGTATCAGATGCACTTTAGTCTCCAGACTGACATCATTGTTCCTCAATACTTCGGAGAGGTCTCTGACAGCAGGCTTTTCCAATGCAATTAATCTTTTAATTTCCTGGCTGCTGCTACCAAGAGTGTTAACTGTAGAGCCAAGCAAACTGAAGCTGTCAACAGTCTCAATCTCTTCATCATCCATCATGATGCTGCCAATTGGCTCAGTGATGAGAATCTTTGTTTTCTTGATGTTGAGCTTCGATCCATATTTAAGGCTGCAGTTCTTGAACTTCTGCAGCAAGTGCTTCCAGTCCTTCTCAGTTTCGGCAAGCAGGGTTGTATCATCTACATAATGCAGATTGTTGATGCTTCTACCTCCAATCCTGATGCCACTCCTCTCCTCATAGAGCCCAGCCTCTCGGATAATCTGTCGTGCATAATTTCCTGGCTTCTGGTACCAAAACTGTTGATTGTGGAGCCAAGTAAACTAAAGTTGTTAACAGTTCCAATCCCTTCACCATCTATCATGATGCTGTCAATCATCCCAGTGGTGAGAATCTTTGTTTTCCTGATGTAAGTTTTCAAATTTATAAGAGTATAAATTTTCATAATATTCCAGTATTATAGTTTAATTTCCCCTGGTTCTGTTGTGATGACACCCCTATAATTTCTTAATTGAGTTGACTGTGTCTGCTTTTCTCTCTCTCTCTCTTGTTATGTTTGTCAGTGGTTTGTCAATTTTATTGACCCTTTCAAAAAGCCTGCTCCTGGTCTTATTGATGGTTTCAATGGTTTTTCTGTTGTCTGTCTCATTGATTTCAGCTGTTGTACTTATAATTTCTTTTCTTCTAGATGGGTGGTTTTCTTTTGCTATTTGATGAAGATGTTAAGCTAGATCATTTATTTTGCTTTTTTCTTTCTTTCTTTTTTGTGTGTCTTTCTATTGCTATGAACTACCCCTTGAGGTCTGCCTTAGCTGCATCCTAGAAGTTATGGTACGTTGTATTTTCATTATCAATTGTTTTGAGTAAAATTTTTTTCATTCTTTATTTCTTCTCTAACCCAGTTGTGTTCTAATTGGGTGTTTTAGCTTTAGTATTGGTAGCTTTATAAACTTTATCCTCCTGTGGTTAAATTCTAGTTTTAGGGCCTTGTGGTCTGAGAAGATATTTTGTATTATTTCAATATTTTTTAATTTGTTGAGGCTTGCTCTGTGCCCTAATATATGATCAGTTCTGGAGAATGTACCTTGTGCACTTGAGAAGAAGGTGAATTGAGTCTTTGTTGAGTGCAGTGCTCAGCATACATCAACAAGATTGAGTTGGCTGATTGTGTAATTTAGGTTTTCTTCATCTTTGTTAAGTTTCTTTTGCATTGGCCTATCTTTTGAAGAAAGGGGTGTGTTAAAGTCTCCTACCACTATTGTGATGCTGTCTATTTCTTTCTTCAATTCTGTTAACAGTTATTTTAGGTATTTAGCAGGTCTATCATTTGTTGCATAGATGTTGACCAATGTTATGTTTTGTTAATCTTGTGCCTTTAAACATTATATAGTGCTCTTCCTTATCTTTTAAGGTGGTTTTCATTCTGAAGTCTATTTTATCAGAGATCAGTATTGCCACTGATTTTTTTGTGTGTGTGAATACCATTTGCTTGGTATATTCTGCCCCCCACCCCCAGCCTTTGATTTTGGTTCTATCTTTCTTTTTATTTATTAGATGTGTCTCTTGTAGACAACATATTGATGAGCTTTTTTTTAAAAATCCATTCTGTTATTTTTTTCTCATAATTAGTGTATTTAGTACATTCACATTAAATGTTTTATTATTGACAATTTGCTGTTTTTCTTTTTTTTTTTCTGGTTACGATAGTTCATCTACTTTGCTTTGTGCCTCTGTGTGAAGGTCTTCCCTTAAAACTTTTTGTCAATTTGGTCTTCATAAATCCCTTAAGTTATTTCTTTTCTGCAAAGGATGTGATTTCTTAAAGATATTTGATGGAGAACTTTGATGGGTACACGATCCTTGGTTGGCAATTGTTTTCTCTCAACTTTCTACATATACAATCCCATTGTTTTCTTGCTTGCATGGTTTCTGCTGAAAAATCAGAACTTAATCTAATTGTTTTTCCTTTGTAGGTGACTCTTTGGTTTTTCACATGCTGCTTTCAGTATTCTATCCTTATCTTTTATTTTGAGCAATTTTACTATGTCCTCATGTTTTTCTTTTTGGGTCTAGTCTGTTTGGTATTCATCAGGCTTCCTGAATGTGGATTTCCTCATTCTTCATAATACCTGGAAAGTTTTCTTCTAGTATCTCTTCCACAATTTTTCTCAGTGATTACCCTATCCCTCTCATATTCTGGAACTCCAATCATATGTCAATCATATGTTATTCCTTTTGATGTCATCCCTCATGATTCTAATGTTTTTGTGTGGGTTTTTTTTTTTTCATTTTCCTTATGTCTCATCTCTGCTTTTTCTTGAGATTCTTGTCTTTCAGATCACTGACCTTCTGATCCACCTCTTCTGTTCTACTTTTCTGTCCTTCAAGCTTATTGGACACTACTGCCATTTCAGTCTTAATATTCTAGATTGCATTTTCATGCCTTTATGTTATTTCTAGTACTGTGTTGGAAGTACCCTCTCTATCTTATTATGATATTTTAAGTTCTTGCGTCTCTTTATTTATAGTTTCAATTCTTCCTTTTTTTTGTGTTTTTTTTTCTTTCTGTATTTGTACAAGTTCCTTCTCATCACTATTTCTTCTATGTGTTTGGAGTGTTTGCTTTCTTAGTGGTTTCAATTGTTTCATACATCATTTGCACCTTCTTCCATAGCTGTTCAAATAACTCTTTATTAGTATATTTTTTTTCTGGTTCTCTACCTCTAGGTTATTCCCTTTATTTGTGGCTTCTGTTGTTTCTTCCATAATTTGTACTTTCATTCATAGCTGTTTGAATGTCTCCATATCAACATATATCATATTCTTGATTCTGGTCTGTTCTTGAGAATAGTCTCTGCTTTTTTTGGCCAAGGCTTAATTTGTTTTTTTGGTTCCCCCCCCCTCCACCATGTTTGAAGCTGCTTGCTACTTTCTTGATATTATGTGGAGTTTTTCTTGATAAGTGCTAGACTTTTTTATTGTGTCTGCTAAAGCTGTTGGTTCTTGCCTTTATAATGTTACTAATTAGCTGCCAACTTAAAATATTCAGTCTATGAGGTGAGCTACTCACTCTACAGTAACATCTTTCTGGGAAAATTTGCCTTTGGACTGCTAAGAGAACAAACAAGTTCAACCTGGAGAGGGTGAAACCAGGCTGCTCCTTGGAAACAAGGATTCTGAAGCTCTGTCTGACACACTTTGGACATGTTACAAGGTGGGATCAGTCCTTGGCTAGGGAAGTCCTACTTGGGAGGGTGGAGGGACAGTACAGGAGAGAAGATCCTTGATAAAATGGATTGCTTCAGTCACTGGGGCAATGGAGATAAGCATGTCGTCGGAGACAATAAGATTGGCAAGGGATAGAGCAGGTTTTAGCACTGTTGTGCATAGGGTTGCTATTAGTCACAGGTGACTCAACAGCACATCACAACAACAACAACCATGGTGTCAGAGACAATAAGATTGGCAAGGGTTAGAGCAGGATTTAGGGCTGTTGTACATAGGGTCACTATGAGTCTTAGGCAACTCAACAGCAGATAAAAACAACAACAGAGTCTTTGAAGTTCTTTCTGTTATACACCGCGGCCTTGTAGGAATCTTGCCTTGATGTAGTCCCCTAACACAAACTCTATAAGCCTCCTTCATGTATGAAATGGCTGAGTAATGTGACCAGGTGCTCTATCCAACCAGTTTCTCATGCACCTTTTCCCCTGGAACTTAATGTCTTTGTCTCTGGAGTGGCATGAAATTAGAGATCAGGGCTGCCACCTCAAACAGCTTGTGTGCAGGGGATCTCAAGTTGCACCCCCTGTACCCTCCAAAGAGCTACAAAAATTATTTCCTTAGCTTAAAGTTCTGTATACTAAATTCTCTTGTCCTGTTTGGCCCCTGGATGCCCCTGAGCTGTGGAGGCAAGAACCCTTAGATGGAGTGACCTATTACCCCAGGGATGCCTCAGTCTCATCTCCCACAAGCAATGGCGAGTGCTTGCTCTTGGCATAGAACCTTACCTCCCCTCTTCTTTTCTTCTGCAGCTTAATGTCCTCCTTTGTCTTGTGTGTGGCAGGAGATAAGGACCACCAGTTCAGGCAGCTTGAATGCCAAGTCAACCCTTCATCACAGAGATCCAAGAACATTTTTTCCTCTGCTTGTCATTCTGCATACTAAAGTCCCTTGTCTTGCTTGATCCCTGGGATGGCCCCACAGCTGCAGAGGCAAGGACCCCCAGATGTAGAGACCTATAACCCCATGATAGCCTCAGTTCCATCTCCGCACAAGCATTGGAGAGTTCTCACTCTCAGCACAGATTCTCATCTTTTCTAACAACTGTAGTTTTATGCTCTGAATACTCATCCATTGAGGAGATTGCCCATCTTCCTCTCATAAAGCTGCTAGTGGAACTGCTGAGCTTTTATAAGGAACTCAACACATAATGCCACCAGTTCCTCTTGATAATACTACAGTATAGTGTAAACATAGAGGGGTTTTGTGCAGTAGGAAACAAAAGAATTTATGTGACTATCTTTATTGCAATAAACAGCTCAACTTTATTGCAGTATTCAGTTTAGAACTGAATCTGGAATGGCTCTGTATTATGCCTGTATTCAGATCTCTGGCCCAAGCCTTTTAGTCAAGAACAGTTTCAACTATGATCTTGTTTACTCACCATCTGCATATGAATGTGCCATGAAAATCTCTACTCAACTTGATCAGAAGTCAGCTCTTTTGCTCACTCCCTATAATCTTGTTCTCCAGTTTCTTATCTGAAAGTGATATTCTCCCTTTCCCAATTACCTGGTACTGAAATTTGTCCCTATCCTGTGCATTCAATCCATCATAATCTTCTGAATGTTTTCCCCTTCTGTTTTGTTCTTTTAAATTACTACACAGCCTTTGAATCTGTCCAATTCTTTGGAATGCCTTTTCTATCATGAGCTACCTTTATCTCTCACCCAGATGCACTAGTTCCTAACTCATTCTTTCATGTGCACTGTGTCCACAGAGGAATTTAAAAAACTCAATATTGTAATTTACTCTTCTTCTTAAATCTTACAAAACAAACACCCTGTAAAAAAATTCCCAAAAGCTTAAGGCCAAATGCTTAATCTGGCATCAACAACTTTTATGATCTAGCCTCTGTCTGCTTCAGTAGATTAATTTTGATTCAACTTCTTCAATGTATTTACAATTCAAAACCATCCTAAGTGCTATTTTCTTGCCTAAACACTATTCCATGTTTATTCTTCAAGTTAATTCTAATTCATATACAGTGAGTGGTTAAATTCTATTTGCTGTTCTGCCCACACTCCACTTCTACAGGGAAACCCATTTTGACCTCTTTAATGTTAGTTTATACTCTGTATTTTCTTCCTTTTATTCACTTTTTCCAACAGTTTTATCACTTCTTCTTTTACTGACTAGCTTAAAGTAAGTTCTGACACTCTAATGTCCCTCCATCAGGCTTCTGAAGCTGTAGATCATAATGAGAGGAAACTTATGATCTTCTTCCCTTGAAACTACTAGTGAATTTGAACCCCTAGAAACCCATGGTCTTTGAGTTACTAGCACGACTCTCTACAAACTACTCCACCAACACACCCTCAGCAATTTATGGATGTCTGTGGTATGGTGTATTCTTCTAAAACCTGTAAGTCTATGGCAACTGAATTTAAAAACAACCTCAAGAAAATATTTAATGAAATGAACACTTATAATCAAAGACTAGACAAGTTGTAAGATGGACGTATAAAACATAATTTATGAAAAGAGCAAATAGTCTTTGGAAAGAAGGGAGAGGAAGAAAAGACCAAAATGAATGTCAGTAGAGACTCTGAAACTTACTCTTGAATGTTGAAAAACTAAAGGGAAGAGAAGAAATCTAAAATGAGAGAGCTGGACAGAAGATTTCAAAGGGTATCTTGAGAATCCAAAGTGTAGTATTATAATGAAATGTGCAAAGAATATGCTGGATTTAAACAGTAGATTGATACAGTGACTGTAACAATGGGCTCAAGCATGATGGAGACCAGGAAGGTGGACCAGGATAGGGCAAGATTTCAATCTGTTGTTCATAGGAGGTATGAATATAGTTGACTTGAGGCACATGACAACATCATAATAGAGCAGAAACTTGGTGATGTAGTGGTTAAGCATTGAGATGCTAACTGAAAAATTAGAAGTTGATAGTTCAAACCCATCATATCTTTTATTGAAGGAAGATATGACAATCATCTATAGTAAAGATTACAGCATTAACAACCCTACGATACAGTTCTACTCCGTTATATTATTAGGTCTGTATGTGATTGAATTGACTCAACAGTATTGATGTTTTATTTGCTTTTAGGTTTTGTGAGAGGATCCTATGAGAGGTGAGGGGTACTTTAGTTTGGAAATTAGTAACTGCATTCAAAGCAGTGATAATGTATTTTGTGGGATTAATGTTTTTCTTCTCTGTAAGAATGTTAGGTGCCTTGACAATTGAGACTTAGTCTCCCTCACTCACATGACATTTCAACACTTGATGAAGTATCTAGTACACCTTAGGCTTGAAAATATTGTTGATTGAAGAAATAAGCTTACCTTATACATATGAATAAATCTTAAAAGTCGATGTTTTAATATCAATTAGAATTATTTTTTAAAGGATTTGTTTTTAAGGGAGTACCATACAGTATGTCAACATTTGAATAGGCATTACCAGTTTAGTTTGTGTATTTACATTTGTTCTAGACTATTTGGCTGAATCTATTCCATCCTAAAAATTCAATATGATATAAACCAAATTAATCTCGTGGCCTTTATTCTCTCAGCAGGCAAGAGCTTACTTCTTCACATATTAAAAATAAATGAATGTGGAAGGATATTCATGACATTCACATCATAAAAATTCACCCTGACATTTTTGCAAAGACTCTGTGTGGGATGTTGACATATTTTTGTTATAAAATGACAGTTTTAGTGCAAGTTGTTCTCATTGTGACCAAGGAGAAAGTGCAAACAAAGAGAAGAGAGTAAGTTACAGTACTATCCACAAAGGAAGTGAACCTGTCAGGTGGCAGAAAGGCAGAAAAGTACTTTCTGAAAAAATAGAAAAGTCTTGTTGTACATGGAGTGGAGAAGAGAGGATAAGTAATACTGCCTGTTTTATATTATCTGAGGAAATTAATTTCTGATTTTTTTCTATCAAATGCCATTTCATTCTATTTTGAATTCCATTAGTACTTAAAAGAACCCCGTCTTTTCAAATGACCTTTAATGAATATGTATAGATTTTGCTTGTATTTTTCCCAGTGCTGTACATATATTAACTCAGTTCTTTTTAGTAACAACTTTGTAAGGTAGGCATGCCATTGTTTTCCTTGCCATTGCACAGCTGAAAACTGAGGCTCTGGGAAATTATACAGCTTGTAAATTGGAACCACCACTCAAATCCATACATTTAACCCTGGAGTATATGGTTACACCCATTATGCTCTGCTGCCAGTGCAAGTTAGTTAATTTTAAACTTTTTACATGCTGCTAGATGATAAATTTCTATGAACTTAATCACTGTATCCTTGTATTGTATCTCCTATAAAATGTACGCCTCCATCTTGTTCATAACAGGCACACAATAAATGTTTACATTGAATTTAAATCAAACCATAATTCCATGAGTCTATTTAGTATCTAGGCATTTGATATGTATAATATGGTTTAAATGAGAAGATATCAATTTGGGGAAAATAGAAAAACTAAATTGCTATAAATAAAATAGGGAATTATTGGTATTGGTGATTCCATCTTCATTGCGATCTTCCTTCTTTTCACTCTCCTACGAATTCCACTTGCTACTATATAAAAGGTACTCTTAGCTTAGCACCTCAAATGTTTCTACTGAGGAAAACAAAATATTTCTCTTTTAAGAATAAAGACTTATCTTTCAAAAGGGATCATTTACTTTCATGATGTTTACCATTAATAGACAAGGGAGGAATTTATTTCAATAGGATGATAGCTACTGATGAAATGTAGAAATTATTCTCATTTGTATTTAAGACATAATGTGTAGGACTGTTAAACTTTTTTAATTGCCTGCCCTGTCTATATAAGTATAATTAAAAGAGTAAATGAAAAATAAATAAAACATCATTTAATATCAATTTAGAATAGGGTAGTTCTTAAATACTATAGCTATAGTGAACAAAATTCTACTGCATAAGAAGTTAAATTTAAATTTTGCCTTTTATTATATGGTATGTACACTACAAGCCTATGGACAGTAGATTAGTTTTTAAGAATGCTAAAAATAAATAAAGTTGGAATGTTAATAAACCTTTGTAGCTAATGAAACATTTGAGTTCACTGAATATGTATCTATTCATTTTAGATGGGAATATATGAGGAAGCCTTTCTTACATGAAAGTTATAATTATATGAGTAATATATTCAAATTCAATACAAAACATTTTCTTTCCCACCTTTTACTGGCAATTCTTTAGTAAGAAATTTCAAGGAATTGAAAAGGCTTAAAAAGTAATGATTAAATATGCTAATTTAACAATTTATAGTTCTTTCTAAAGAACTAAAATGAAAAGATATGTCCAAGTGGATTCTTTTCTCTAAGCTCATTATTGTCTTCTTAATATACTTAAGCATTTTTAAGTTCATCATTCTATTACGGAAATGTGCTTGCTCTTACCACTTTAAATTGTTCTACTCCGTTTATATATTTGAATGTCTGCTCCCACCTTAGATGTTGCAGCTCTTCATTCTATTAAAATACACTATGCACTCTCCAGATTATTTCTTTCTCTTTAAGAAAGTGAATATTTATTCTTCTTATGAGAAACTCTTTCCAATTCTAACCATATAAATTCATCTGCAAAGTGTATTTTGATGATCCTATTTTGCACCACTGTCAACTAATTATCCATGAAAATTAGCATTAGTTTATGAATTCATGCAAAAATAGGTGGGTACTAATTTTCAGTGATTTTGTTTGTTTTCTTCAGGAATGAAATTTTTTCAACTGAATATATTTATTGTAACAACATTCAACATATTATTATTGGGTGTCTGTGTAGATATGCTCACAAATAAGGCAGTAAGTAGCATCATGATAAATAGAGAAAATACTGAAGTTGTGAAAGATTTCATTTTATTTGGATTCACAATCAATGTCTATGGGAGTAACAGTCAAGAATTCAAATGCAGGTGGTGGCGGCGAAGGCAGCTGGATACCAACATAAACCCAGAGCCGAGGAAATCTTAACAAATTGGAAATAACATAGCTGATCCTCTTTGAGTTTCCAAGGCTGTAAGTTGACGGAAGGTTCCTGATCTTCCACAATGGGTGAACCACAGCAAGTCAGTGCACTTCCACCACCTCCGATGCAGTACATAAAGGAATATACAGATGAAAATATTCAGGAAGGCCTTGCTCCCAAGCCTCCACCTCCGATAAAGGATAGTTACATGATGTTTGGCAACCCGTTCCAATGTGATGATTTTATCATTCGCCCTTTGGAAAGTCAGGGCATTGAAAGGCTCCATCCTATGCAGTTTGATCATAAGAAAGAAATGAGAAAACTCAATATGTCTATATTTATTAATTTCTTAGACCTCTTGGATATCTTGATAAGGAGCCCTGGGAGTATAAAACGAGAAGAGAAGCTAGAGGATCTTAAGCTGCTTTTTGTCCATGTGCATCATCTTATAAATGAATA
>NW_006399815.1:5667723-5689233 GCF_000299155.1 Elephantulus edwardii
CATTAGTTTATTTTCTCATGGAAAGTCTTAAAAGAGGTATAAAGAGTCATTAACAACTTTTCTCTTGTTACCATTTTTATAAATTATACAATGTCAAAGGTAATAAGTTTACTTTATAGCAAGCATAGACAAATGAGTATCCTTACATTAAGAGTCATCAATTTATAAAGCAAAATGTTTGCTGCTGTTGTTCCTGTTTCTGGAGTTCTAGTAAAGCTTTGAAGATATCTTTGAAAAGCCAAAAAAAAAAAAAAAAGCAATTCAAATGTAGTACATTGGGGAAATACCCTACAAAAGACCTCTTAAAGAGCAAAGATGGTACTTTGAAGATTGAGATGCGCCCCACCCAAGGTTTTGGTATTTTCAATCAGCTAATTTGCACATAAAAATTAGTGAATAAGGAAAACTGAAGAAGGATTAGGGCTTATGGTTAAGAATATTAAATAGATCATGGACTGTCAGAAGTACAAACAAATCTATCTTGGAAGAAGTACCTCCATAAAGCTCCTTAGAAGTGAAGATGGGAAGGCTTCATCTCACATATTGGGGCATGTTACCAAGGATGGTCATCCATGGAGGAAGAATTTCTTGCCTCTAAAAACTACTGGAGGGTCAGCTATGAGTCAGTTTTGACTCAAACATAAATAACGTTATTCCTATTTCCTTTTATATTTACCAACTGTCATATATTATTTCCCCCCTCATTTAATCTCCATTGTCTGTTCTCTTGATAATATTTTAATTTCTTTCTCAACTTCTTCATAACTTTAAGTACTTGCAGTTTTTGCATTTTTTGAACTGTTAAGGTTAGTCTGTTGATTGCTTATCCTCTGCTGAGTCAGCACCCTCAAATATATGTTACTTGTTAAAATAGGTAGGTTTTTCTGATACTTTGATTTAAAACATACTTGAAATATATGATGCAAATTTTAGAACTTAAATATAGTAGGTGATGAAATATTGCCTTTTGCAAAGTGGTGGCTATGAATATGCATTAAAGGTGTTAGAAAAGCTTTTAGATTGCTCTGAAGCTAGACATCTTCCAGCCCAGCTATATTTTCATCATGTTGAAACAAATTACAGGAATTGATGAGTGATGTCATTTAAGAAGTACAATGAACTGACAACTTCATACATATAGTTAACACAAATTACCAAGCAGTGGTAATGGTTATTTGATAATACTTTCCCTACTTTTGCATCTGTTTCCACAAAATGCTGCCAGGACAATCTCTGAGGACGGTCTTCTGCATTCTAATGGCTGATTCTCAGTAATTGTGTAATCTTGGGCTTTATCTACATTTTTTTAAGAAGCTACAGAATAAGTTTCAAAGTATTGGAGAGGGAGTAGTAATCTCAATTTTCTTCCAAGCACATAGGTTCCAGTTCCTATATGATTTGCCAGAAACTTCTAGAATAAAATAGTCACAGCAAATGAAGAATAGAGATGAGTTGGGTTTTTTTTTTTTATTTCAGCTTTTCCTTTTTATTTAATTTTTTTTTCCTTTTTAGAAACGCTTTGTGTGAGTTTGGGTTCCTTGTTAGTGTTTGCTGTTGTTTAAGTTCATATGGTAAGCAAAAGGATAAGAAAGCCTTCATTTGCTAAGAAGACAAGATAACCTTGAATAATAAATAAAACAAAATGCAAGTAGAAAATCAATTAAAATTATAGACTCAGGATCCTACAACTAATTATGTATTTTCACCTTTTTAATCATTTAAATTTTTTTCTAACTTTTCCCACTTTGAAATTTATAAAAGTTACATCATTTTTATTCTAATGCTTTTCCTGTAGTAAATACTATAATTAAGTTCTCTTTTGTGTTTCCTTTTAGGTGAAGCCTCATTTTTCTTTAACATGATGATGTTTTTGTTGTTATTGTTGTTAGGTGACATCAAGTTGATTGTGATTCATAGCCACACTATGCACAATAGTCAGTTATTGTCATAGAGTTGGAACTGACTCAGAGCTGATCCTACAAAGAGCTTGTTTTTCATTTTCTCCTGTAGAGCTGCTGGTGGATTCGAACCATGAGAGGCACAGCCTTTGAGCTAGCAGCTCAACTCCCTGTGGGCGAGACTACTACTGCAGCCTCCAATATGGATTGAGGCTCAATGTCAAGAAGACAAAGATTCTCACCACTGGGCCAATTGGGAACATCAGAATGGATGGAGATTGAAATTGTTCATAGCTTTAGTTTGCTTGGCTCCACAGTCAAGACTCTTGGCACCAGTAGCCAGGAAATTAAAAGGTGTATTGCCATGGGAAAATCTGCTGTTAGGGACCTCTCCAAAGTACTGAAGAGCAATGGTGTCTCTCTGGAGACAAAGGTGCATCTGATACAGGCCATGGTTTTTTGCAATCACTTGTTATATGTCAGAGAGTTGGACAATGACCAAGGAGGATAGAAGGAGAATTGATGCCTTTGAACTGTGGTGCTGGAAAAGAGTATTGAGAATACCATGGACTCCTAGGAAAACAAACAGATTTGTCCTGCAAAGGGTTAAACCGGGTGGCTCCTTGGAGGCAAGGATTCTGAGGCTCCGTCTAACATATTTTGGACGTGTTGTAAGGAGAGACCGGTCCTTGGAGAAGGACATCATGCTTGGGAGGGTGGAGGGAAAGCGCAGGAGGCGAAGGCCCTCTATGAAGTGGATTGATTCAGTGACTGGGATAATCGGGATGGGTGTATCAGAGGCAATGCGATTGGCACAGGATAGAGCAGGGTTTAGGGCTGTTGTACATAGGGTCGCTATGAGTCTCAAGTGACTCGACGGCATATAACAACAACAAAAACAGCATGCACAATATCTCTGAACCCTGCCCTATCCTGATCCAATCTCATTGATTCTGACATACCTACCCCATTACCCCAGTTGTTATGCCAAACAATCTCATCCAAGATCTTTCTCTCCTTCACTATCCCTGGCCAATGTCCAATATATGTGAGATGGAGCTTCAAAATCTTTGCCTCCAAGGAGTAACCTCATTTCATCCTCTCCAGTAAAAACCAGTTTGTTCTTTGGCAGTCTATGAGATGTTTAATACTCTTCTTTAGTACCATAACTCAAAGGCATTGGTGAGTCTTCTATCATTCTTAGTTATTATCCAGCTCTCAGATGCATAGTAAATAATTGCAAAGACCATGGCCTGGATCAGGCACACCTTTTCTTTGGCAGATATCATTGCTTTTTAGCACTCTGGAGAGATCCAGAATAGTAGATTTTTCTAATGCAAATCACCTTATGATTTCCTGACTAATGGGGCCAGAGCATTGATTGTGGAACAAGGAGGCTGAAATTGTTGACTGTCTCAATCTCTTCGGCATATATCATGTTGCTGCCAGTCTTTGTTTTCTTGATGCTGAGCTTCAAGCTATATTGAAGACTGTATTCCTTTACCTTCTGTAGCAAATGCTTTGATTTATTCTCGAATAAAACAAAGAAAGACAGTCGTAAGTATTGTTGTTGTGCCATTGATTTGGAACCTAACTGACCCACCAGTGGGTTTTCAGAGGTAGTTAATTGTATGGAAGGAGATTGCATATCCATCTCCTTTAGAGTAGCTACTAGGTTCAAATTGCATGCTTTTGATATTGCAGTGCATCTTCTTAGCACCAGGCTGCCAGAACACCATGTTGTTGTTGTTAAGTGCCATCTGTCTTAGGTGACTCTTAGGCGACTCATAGTGACCCTACGAACAAAAGACGTGAACACTTGTATAACATTCATCCTTTCTCCAGGTTCATAGAGTTTCCAGAGGCAAGCTATTTGGCAAGTGGACGCCACTTCTGCTTCCATGCTTGTTTTAATCAGGGAGCTCCACCAAACACTGCCCACCATGGATAACCATTCTCGCATTTGACACATCAGGGTCACAGTGTTCAGCTTCACAGCCACAGGTTACCACTGTGGACAGACCAGGGCTATATGACCGAGAAGAATGTTTGACCAAAACCAAAATTAGGTCTGAGGGCCGCATATTAGAGTCACCTACCTTTGCCTTGGTAGCATCACTTTCTGTCCACTAGGCCAACTGATCTCTTTCTATGCTGTTGTTATTGTTACAAAAATCAGGAAATTAACTTTAATATAATACTATTATTTAATCTACATACTTGATTCAGTTTTTCCAGTTGTCTCAATAACTTTTAAGGAATCTTTTATTTTACACACACATGTCACATAAATTTGCCATTTTAACCCCTTTAAAGTATACAAATCATTGACATTAGTGCATTCAAAGTTATGCATTGTTATCACTTTTATCTACAAATATTTTTTATCATGTTTAAGCAAAAATGTATAACTGTTAAACAGTAATTCTCTTTTCTCACTTCCTCCAGCCTATAGTGTGACATCTACTCTACTTTCTTTTTTCTATGAACTTACCTACTTTAGATGACTTTATACATGCATTTCATATAATATTTGTTCTAGTTTCATTCTTTTTAATATAATCTACAATACTGACTCTACAAGTAATATCACCAACCTAGACACTCTCCAAGCTTGAGGCTTTCTAACATCCTAACTGCCTACCTAATGTCTCTGCTTTCCTTTAAATTCACCAAATATTTATTGAGTTGCTACTGTGTGAAGACTATAGTCTTCAGTATGAAATAAGCCTAAAAATAAAACAAAAATCCTCACAATTGGACCAGTATGCAAGATCATAATAAATGGAGAAATAATTTCAGTGATCAAAGATGTAATTATACTTGAATATATAATCAATGCCCATAGAATCATCAGTCAAGAAATCAAATAACGTATTAATTGTACCTTTTACCATATTGAAAAACAAGGATTAAAAAAAAAAAAGAAAGACAAGGATATAACTTTAAAGGCTAAGATGTGCCTGACCCACGCCATGGTGTTTTCATTTGTTTTACATGCATGTGAAAGTTGGACAATAAACAAGGGAGACCAAAGAAGATTCTCCCTTTCCACTATGGTGTTAGCAAAGAGTATTGAACATACTATGGATTGGCAAAATAGCCGGAAGTCTCCCTTGGAGGAAGTACAGCCAAAAGCAAGGGTAATGGCATCCCACCACCACCACCGCACACTTAGAACATGTTATAAGAAAGAGCCAGTGTGGAGAAATATATCATACTCGGAAAAGTGAAGAGTCAGCCAAAAAGACATTCAATGAGATGGGTTTACATGGTGACTGCAGCAATGGGCTTTAGTGCAGTGGGGATTATCAGGATGACACAAATTGCACAGGGTTTCAATCCCTTTTACATAGGATTTCTGAGTCACAGCTGACTTGATACTGTGTAACAATGATAATTGTGTGTCCAATAATGTCTGGTGTCTGGGTATATATCAGAAAACAAAATAGAGAGAGAAATCCTGTACTCATGAAACTTTCATTTTATTGAGTAGAGACAATGAGCTAAACAGGAAGTTGTGATTTTACATGATCTTTAATGCTATGTAGATCAAATTCTGAGAATAGGGATAAGAAGTATGTATGTGAATGCTTTGAAATTTTCCAAGAAATGCATAGGGTAAACTTTGTAGTGAAGGTGTATTTAAGCAAAGACTGAAGGAGATGAGGGAATGAACCATTTGGTTATCTGAGGATAGTATTCTTGGACTGAGTGACTTGTTCCAAAAAGAGCATAGAGGCCAGGGAGGTTGCAGTAAAACAATGGAGATGTGAAATCAGAATGGTATACTTCCAGATCAAGGGAGGTTTTGTAAAGATTTTGGTATTTACATCAAGTAAATGGAAAAATACTCAGGGTTCTGAGCAGAGGTTTTCTGACTCATGTTGTAATACAATCACTCTTCTGGATGCTGTTTTTGAGCATAGACAGTAGATTGTAGCAGGGAGACCAATTAGGATGGTGTCTTAGACTAAAGAGCTGTGAGTACAGATAATAAGTACTAAGCTTCTGGGTATATGTTAGGAGGAACAGACATGATATATTGAGATAATAAATCTGACATGTGAAAGGAAAGGCTCCAGTATTTTTGGCCTCAGAAAGATGGATCTAACATTAGATAATATGCTTTTGTTTGATTGGGGGGGCTTTTTAGATTTTATTATGAAATATCTATAAAAAATTATTTAATCTTATGTTGGGGACTGTGAAGCTCTTATGTACTGTTATGTACTCTTACCATTTTAATTTGAAGCTAAATTTGAATACTTTAAAATTTTTTGCTTTTTAATAAGGATGTTCAAGGGGAAAAAATACTCAAACTCACTGTTTTCCAATTGGTTCTGTCTCATAGCAACCCTCCTTCAAATTTCTTAAGCTGTATATTGTAATAGGAGAAAACTATCTGTCTTTTTCATACAGCTACAGATGGATTTGAACCACTAGACATGCAGGTTTTAGGTTAGTAGTGCAACTCAAGGTGGCTATGGCTTCAGATCTCCCCAAAGAAGGCTCAGTGACTAATTTTCTGGCATTTGTCATTCCTTGAAAATACATTAATGTTGGTGAATTTTTAAATTAACATCTTTGTATTTTACTTATTTATCAACTATTATTTATCACAAATATTTCTAATTTAAAAGATAATGCTGAATCTTATCCTCAATTTGTCACTCCTGGTATGATGTACTATATGATTGTCTGATTCAAAATAGACAATACCAATTCATTTTACTTCACTAATATCTAGAATTGGAGAATCATCAACAATCTTTGCTATGTAGAAGACACAACCTTACATACCAAAACTGAGGAAGACTTGAAGTGTTTGCTGCAGAAAGTCATGCATTTACATTCTTCAATATAGATTGAAGCTCAACATCAATAAGACAAAGATTCTCAACATTGAGCCAATTAACAGCACCATGATAGATGGAGAAGAGATTGATAGTCAATAATTTCAGCTTGCTCGGTTTCACAATCAACATTCTGGCACCAGCAATTAGAAAATCAAAAGATAAATTACACTGGGAAAAAAATATAATGCTAGGGACCTTTCCAGAAAGCTAAAGGGCAATGATGTCAGTGTAGAGATTAAGGTGTCATGGTCCAGGCCATGGCCTTCACAATTACTTGCTATGCATCAGAAATCTGACAATGACTAAGAATGATAGAAGAAGAATTGATTCCTTGAGTTGTGGTGCAGGAGAAACAAACTAGGCATTAGAAAAACCAGAGGAAAGAACATACTTGACCTTTCTCAAAGTAGAAGACTGAAGAAAAAAAATTTCACCAGGATTTATATTCTCAAACTAAGAAAACCAAAACACTACATAACTCATTGCCTTTGTGTCAAAACTGGCTTATAACTGACCCTCCTTTGTGGCTGTACAGGAGGAGATTTCCCATCTTTCTCCTGAGGCCCCACTGGTAGACTCAAGAGGTGTTTAGTTTAGCACAAGACCCTACACACGAGGTCACTAGAGCTCCCTTGCAACTGTGGCTATTTCAGTGGTAGAACTCTCACCTTCCACGCCAGTAACTCAGGTTTGATTCCTCACAAATGTACCTGAAGTGCGGCCACCACTTGTCTGTCATTCATTGGAGCCGTGTGTGTTATTATAATGCTAACTAGGTTTCATAAGAATTTACCAACTAAAACAAACTACAAAGTAAATTAGGCTTTACAGTATGTATAAATTATAAATTACAAAAAGTAGGGAACTCTGATGGCTATAGGTAAGAGGCTGTGCTGCAATTGCAAAGGTACATGGAACCCACCAGATGCTCTGTGGGAGAAGGATGGTCAATCTCCTCACCACATGTGATTTACCCTCTGAAAACCTCCTGGAGGGTCAGCTTTGGGCTTATTCCCACTTGACAACACTGCAATAATATTGAAAAAATGTGGAAATTTCTGGACACTTTATTGTGCTAATACAGAGCATGTACATAGATAAGAAGTAGTGATTCTGCTAGAACAAGGGCATACTTCATCATTTAAAATAAAGAAAACGGCACACCAGGATTGTATCCTTTAATTATACTTATTTATATGCTAAGCATTTAGGGAGCTCTGGTGACCTAGTGGCAAAAAGTGGTACTGCAATCCTGAAAGCAAGGAGTTTGAGGCCACCAGGTGTTCTGCAGAAAAATGAGCAGTCTCCTCCAGTGTGATTTATTGCCTCTGAAAACCCACTGGAGAGTCAGCGATGGGTTGTTTTCGACTCTACGGTACACAACAGCAAGCAAATAATAAGAGAAGTTGAAATGTCTGACGAGTATGATATCAGGATTGGAGGAAGACTCATTAACAGGTGGCACTTTGCCCACGGCAAAACTTTACTTTCTGAAAATGAAGACAATTTGAAGAATTTTCAGATGAAATGAAAACAATGAAACTACACTTTAACTTAAAGAAAACAAAAATCTTCACAGCTGAACGAATACACAACATCTTGATTAGTGGAGAAAAGATTAAATATGTCAGAGTTCATTTTACTTGGATCCACAGTCACTACTGATAGAAGCAGCAGACAAGGGATCAAATGATATTTTGCAATGGACAAATCTGTTACAAAAGATATTTTCAAGGTGCTAAAGAGCAAGTATATAACTTTGAAAACTAAGATGCTCCTTTTCAAGTAATGATGTTTTCAGTTGTCTTATGTGCCTGTGAAAGGTGGACAATGAAAAAGGAAAATTAATTGAAAGTTGATACCTTTCAGTTGTGAACATTGAATACACCATGGAGTCTCAAAAGAGAGTCTATCTTGGGAGAAATGCAACTAGAATTCTCCTTCAAAACTTAGCAGGAAAAAAGAAAAAAAAGAAACTTAGCAGCAGAGTCTTCCTTTCATATATTTTGGGCATGGTATCCAGAGGGCCAGTGCCTAGCAAGTTAGAGGATTAGTGAAAATTCAAATCCATCAGCTACTCCTCAGGAGAAAGGTGTAGCAGTCTGCTTCCATAAAAATTTAGAGCCTTGGATATTCTGTGTGGAAGTTCTATTCTGTCCTAAAGGGTTACTGTGAGTTACAATCAACTTGCTAGCAGTCAAGATTTTGAATGGGTCACTAGGGACTTGCTTCCTTCTGTGGACATTAACCAGTAAAGCATCAGAGTGACTTTTGGTATGAAGCCAATGGCTCTTGAAAACTAAATGACTTGACCAATTTTTCTTCAAATTTTTCTTTTTCCCAAAGAGTTGCAATGTTATGGAATTCTTCCTGCATGTTTATGTAAGTTTACATCACCAGTTTCTTTTGCAGTGTCTCTCGTTTTAAACTGCCAATAGAGGTTAACAGGTAAGGGAATAATTGTTTGCTCCACCTAGGGGTTCTGTAGCCAAATCACAGAGTGATTAGATGAAACTCTCCTTATTATCATTATCTACCAGTCATTCAGCAAGCAGGGTTGTGTCATCTGCTTGAAGCAGATTGTTTAATCTTCCAATCCCGATGGCACATTTCTCCTCATAGAGTCCAGCCTCCCAGATAATCTGTTTTGCATATAAATTGAAAAGATATGGAGATAGGAAACATCCCTGTTGTACACCCTTCCCAATTTTGAACCATGCAATGTTTCTTTGCTATGTTCTGATGACTGCCTCCTGGTCTAACAATAGGTTTCACATTAGCATAATCAAGTGTTCTGGGAGGACTCGAAGCACTTGCTGCAGAAGGTCAAGGACTGCAGCCTTCAATATGGATTGAGGCTCAATATAAAAAAAACAAAAACAAACAGACAAAGATTCTTACCACTGGGCCGATTGGCAGAATCATGATGGATGGTGAAGAGATTTAGATTGTTCCCAGCTTTAGTTTGGCTCCACAGCCAACGTTCTTGGCACCAGCAGCCAGGAAATTAAAAGAGGTATTGCCATGGGAAAGTCTGCTGTTAGAGACCTCTCCAAAGGACTGAAGAACAACGATGTCAGTCTGGAGACTATCAGTGCACCTGATACAGACCATGGTCTTTGCAGTCACTTGCTATTCCTCAGAGAGCTGGACAATGAGTAGAATGCTGTGGTGTTGGAGAAGAGTGTTGAATATACCATGGACTTCTAAAAGAATGAACAGATTCCTCCTGGAGAGGGTTAAACCAGACTGCTCCTCACTGGCAAGGATTCTGAAGCTTCGTCTGACATACTTTGGACATATTGCAAGGAAGGACCAGTCCTTGGAGAGGGATGTCATGCTTGGGAGGGTGGAGGGACAGTGCAGGAGAGGAAGACCCTCGATGAGATGGATTGATTCAGTGATTGGGGTAACGGGGATAGGTGTGTCTGAGACAGTGAGATTGGCACAGGATAGAGCAGGGCTTAGAGCTCTTGTACATAGGGTTGCTATAAGTCGCAAGTGACTCGATGGCACATAACAACAACATCAGTCATAGCTTCCCAGAGTGATTAATCTCAATTCAAATTCTTTTTATTTTCAATTCAAGTTCATGATCACTACACCCAAAAGTCGACTTTCAATGCTGCCTAATAATTGCATTTCTCTGTGGTATTTACTCTTTTATTCTCTTTGATTTCTATTTCATGTCTTCCTCTCTCTCCCCAGAACTCCAACATGTATATGTTGTCCTGATTTAGTAGACAATCTTTCTCCTTATTCTAATGAGACATCAGAGACATTAAAATAAGACCATTTTAAAGCTAATACCATCACATTTAACCAGATTCTGTTAACACCCTCTACTTGTGAACTGATCCTTTTCTTGGATGTACCAGAACCTCACTCCCTCCTTTTTCTTCAGTCATCAGTTTTCTCCTCTCTTGTAGTTCTTTGCTGTAGTTGTGTACCACTGAGTTGGAACTGACTCATAGCGGACCCTCCAGTGGTCTTTCAGAAGCAGTTAATTGCACAAGAGGAGATTGTCCTGCAGAACAGCTGATGAATTTAAACCCTGGGTCTTAGGGATTGCAGCTCAGTTTCTTGCCACTAGGCCACCTCTCACAACTTAGATTAAAAAACAAAATAAAGACTGTCTATTTTGATTCTGTGCTTCCTTCTCCCTAGCTTTTGATATATTCTATTCTTCCATTTATTACCAAGTTGTTCCTAAAGATGATCTATCTTCACTGCTGTTAAATGTCTCTGTTCTTATTTAATCTTGAACCATTACGATAAACCTTCTACTTCCATTTTTCTGTTGAAATATATCTGGCCAAAGTTCCCAATGCCACATTGCTAAATTCCATAGTATGTTCAAGATTCTTCTCGAGCACCACAATTTGAAGGCATTGATTTTTCTTCTGTCATGCTTAATCATTGACCAGGTCTCTGAAACATAGCAAGTAACTGCAAAAACCATAGCCTGGATTAGGTGCATCTTAGTCTCTAGACTGACATCATTGTTTTTCAGGACCCTCGAGAGGTTCCTGACAGCACATTTTCCCATTGCAAATTGTCGTTTGAGTTCCTGACTGCTGGTGTTGAGAGAGTTGATTGTGGAGCTGAGCAAGATGTAATTGTTAACAATCTCAATCTCTTCTCCATCCATTTTAGTACTGTCAGTTGGACCCAATGGGGAAAATCTTTGTCTTCTTGATGTTGAGCTTTGATCTATATTGAAAACTATAGTTCTTGACCTTCTGCAGCAAACGCTTCAGGTCTTCTTCAGTTTCAGAAAGCAAGGTTGTGTCATCTGCATAATGTAGATTATTGATTAGTCTTCCTCCAATCATGATGCCACATTCCTCCTCTTAAAGCCCTGCTTCCCATATAATCTATCAGCAAACATACTGAGAAGGTATAGAGACAGGATGCATCCCTGATGGATTCTTTACTTGATTTTGAACCATGCAGTGTTCCCTACTCTATTTGGAGGACTGCTTCCAGGTCCAAGTATAGATTTTGCATAAATACAATCGTATGTTCTGGGATTCCCATTCTGCTCAAGGTTAACCACAATTTGTTGTGCTCCACACAGTCGAATTTAGAATATCCATTTAGTTAGTCTACATTAGACTATCACCTAATAGCCACATTGAGATTAATGTGTCTCAATATGGCCTGTTTATGGCTTGTCTTCCCCAAACACTCTCTTCTAGTTTTTCTAATCCCTGAGCTGTAAGAACTAGTTAGAGGATTGATTCTCTTTCTGCAGCTTTGCACCATATTCTGATGACAATATAGGCAAAAGAAGATGTGGAATGACTTTGTTTATCTTACAAAAATGATAGAGGAAGAGATGTTTGGTTTCCATCAGTGCTCCAATAACCTGACATTAAACAGGGACTGCTTATTCATTAATTTATTACTTGCTTTATGATCCCTGAGGTTTTGCTTCACCAGTTTGTTCTAATTAAAAGCCCCCTCTAAAAACCCTTGCCAGTGAAAGAAAATATTTTACAGAAAAAATGTACTAGGAAATTGAATGTCATAGATTATTACAATTACAAGAAATTATGAAAATTTGCACATTCAAAACAACCAAAAAACCTCAAAACAAGTTTTTCTTGGTTTCAATATACTTTATTTCTTTCACTTACATTGTTTTATATAATCATTCACATGTATACAATCATTCATATACATGATTTGATTTGTGTACATTTTATTTTTGCAATTGTTTTCTGTAAATTGTGTCTTATAGAATTACTTACTAATCACATGGGAGATATATATATTTCATCTCACCTGATCAATTCCCCATTGCACCTCACCTATTCTATCATATCCCACCATCCACCCACTGGTCTCTGCTGTCCTAGTGCTTTCCTCTCCCTTCTTCCACACGCCTTTATCTCATCCTCTTTCCCTTTTGAACAGTAACATATATATCTCATTCCTATTTGCTAATTGCAATAGTCCTATTTTCCTTACCTTGAGTCTTCATAAGTTGATTCTCTTGTCCTGGTCCTTATAGTGTTCACTGTCTGCATATTCTATTTCTCTTATCACCCTTCCTCAAACCCAATCCACTACTTACTATTTTATTTTCACAATAGTATTTTTATGCAGTATTTGTCCTTTTGTGATTGAGTTATTTTTCTCAACATAATGCACTCAAGAGTCTTTGATGTTGTGTTGTATTTTATAAAGACTTCATTGTTTTGTTGTTGCTGTTAAGTGTCAGTGAGTTGTAGATGACTTGCAGCGACCCTACGAACAAAAAACCTGAACACTTGTATAATTTTCTGCATTTCTACATGTGTTCAGGTCTTTTGTTCATAAGGTTGCTATGCATTTAGATTGTTTTCATTTTCTTGCTATAATGAATTAACACTGCAATAAGTATGTTTTTGTTCTTTTTATGTGTACTCCAGTACGGCCCATAGCAATCCTGTGAATAACAGATCTAAACACTGTCCTATACTGTGACATCTTCATAATCTCTGACACACTCAAGGCCATTGCTGCAGTCACTGTGTCAATATACTTGATTTCCTTCTCCTTCATCATCCTCCTGCCTTCTTAAGCAAGATGTCCATCTCCAAAGAATAGCCCCTTCTAGCAATTACCCAAAGTATGTGAGACAAAACTTTATCATCTTTGCCTTTAAGGAGTACTCTGGTGACACCTTCTATAAAATACATGTATTTGTTCTTTTGGAAGTCCATGAGATATTCAGTACTCTTCTCCAACACCACAGGTCAAAGGCATCAATGTTTCTTCTTGAACTTCCTGAACTAGGCAGACTTTAGTCCTCAAACTGACATCACTGCTCCTCAATAATTTGAAGCAGTCTTTGACTTCAGACTTTACCATTCAATATATCTCCTGATCTCCTGACTGTTGGTAATATGTGCATTGATTGTGGATCCAAGTAAGATGAAGTTGTTCACAGTTTCGATCTTTTTTTCATCTGTCATGATGTTGCCTATTTGTCCAGTGGTGAATTTTTTGTTTTCTTGACATTGAGATGCAGTCCATATTGAAGGTTGCAGTGTTTAACAGTTTGCTGCATGTGCTTCAAGTCCTCCTCACTTTCATCAAACAGGGATGTGTCATCTGCATAACAAAGGTGATTGATGAGTGTTCCTTCAATATTGATGCCACATTCTTCTTCATAGAGTCCAGTTTCTTTAATAATTTGATTAGCATACAGATTAATTAGGTATGGAGAAAGGATACAAGCCTGACATAAACCTTTCCTGATTTTATATCATATGGTGTTCCTTTGCTCTGTTCTGACAACTGCTTCCTGGTGTAGGTATAGGTTTCACAGAAGCATAATTAATTGTTCTGGAATTTCCATTCTTCTCAATGTTATCCTTAATTTGTATGATCCACACAGTCAAATGCTTTTGCATAGTCAATAAACACACAGATGTTCTTCTGGTATTTGCTTTCAGTCAGGCTCCATCTAACAACAGCATTGGTATTCTTGGTGACAAAATATCTTCTAAATCCAATTTGAACATCTGGAAGTTTCCTGTCTGTGTATTTTTAGAACCATTTTTTGATGATCTTAAGTAGTATTTTGCTTGCATGTGATAGTAATGATACTGTTCAAAAATCTCCACAATCTGTTGGACCCCCTTTCTTGGAAATGGGAACAAACATGGGGTTTTTTTTCCCAGTCAGTCTGCAAGACAGCTATCCTCCAAATTTCCTGGAAGACTGATGAGCACTTCCAAGGTTGCATCTGTCATTTGCCAACTGCTATCCTATCAATTCCTGGGACCTTATTTTTTGACAATGCCTTCAGTACAATTAAATTTTTCCCTTCATAATCATTGACTCTTGAGCCTCTGGTGCTTTCTGAAATATTTCAGTGTCAGCCGATTCTTTTTAGTCCTGTGAGAGTATGCATTTCCTCCATCTTCTTTTAATGCTTTCTGGATAGTTCAAGATTTTCCCCATAGTATTCCTAAATATTTCAACTGGATGCTTAAATTTGTTTTTCAGCTCTTTCAGCTTAAGCAATGCTAAGCGAGTTCTGCCCTTTTTTATTGTCTACACATTGTGTTTGCTTTGTCTTCCCAAGATGTATTTTGAAATCTGTTCAGCTTTTTAATTTCAGCATCTCTTCTCTATTTAGGCTTCTTAATGCTCTAGTGCAATTTTCATTATCTCTTCTGAAATCCATTTTGGCATTTTTTACCCACTCTTTCGCCTCTGTCTTTGTAGTAAACTTCTTTACCAGAAACTGCTAGAAATTCAAGGTGGATTCAGAAGAACTATGAAATTGAATCTTGGCTAAAAGCAGAGAATACCAGAAAAACATTTGTATTTTATAGAATATTTTGTTGTTGTTGTAATGTGCCATTAAGTCACCTGTGACTCATAGTGGCCCTATGTATAACAGCCCTAAACCCTGCTCTAACCTGTGCCAATCTCACTGTCACTGACACACCACACCTAAGCCTGCTATCACAGTCGCTGAATCAATCCATCTCATCGAGCGTCTTCCTCTCTTGCCCTGTCCATGGCATTCCTCTTCAAGGACTGTTGCCTATTTATTACATGTCCAAAATAGGTCAGACAAAGCTTCAGAACCCTTGCCTCCAAGGAGCAGCCTGGTTTCACTCTCTCTAGGATGAACCTGTTCTCTTAGCAGGCCATGGTATATTCAATACTCTTCTCCAGCACCACAGCTCAAAGGCATTAATTCTTCTACTGTCATCCCTAGTCATTGTCCAGCTCTCTGATACATAGCAAATAATTTTAAAGACTATGGCCTGGATCAGGTGCACCTAAGTCTCCAGACATCGTTACTCTTCAGTACTTTGGAGAGGTCTCTGACAGTAGACTTTCCCAGTGTAATTCATCTTTTAATTTCCAGGATGCTGGTACCAATAGTGTTGATTATGGAGCAAGCAAACAAAAGCTGCTAACAATCACAATCTCTTCGCTATGTATCATGATACTGCCAATTGGCCCAGTGGTGAGAATCTTTGTTTTCTTGGTGTTGAGCGTCAATCCACATTGAAGGCTGCAGTCCTTGGCCATCTAACTATGCAAAGAAGTTCTCATTGTATCTTAACCAATTATGGATAACTTTGAAAATAATGGAAATTCCCGAACATTTAACTGTGCTCATGCAAAACTTCTACATACACCAAGGAGAAGTTGTCTGAACAGAACAAGAGAATATTGCATGTTAATAATCAGGAAAGGTGTGTGACAAGGTTGTATCCTTTTTCCATGTATGTTCAATCCATATCCTGAGTTAATTATTCAAGTAATTGGACTATATGAAAGAATGTGGCAGCAGTATTGGGGAAGTATTGAGGAAGACTCTTCAACAAACTGTGTTATGCAAATTAGGCCCAGGAATTGATGGTATACCAATTGACATATTTCAACTAATAGATTCTGCCATAGGTGTGCTCACCAAGTTGTGTCAAGAAATCTGGAGGACAACCACTTTCCAAACTGACTGAAAGAGATCTATATTTGCTCCCATTCCAAAGAAAGGTGATCCAACAGAGTGTGGAAATTATCAAACAATATCATTGATATCACATGCAAGCAAGATTCTGCTGAAGATTATCCAAAAATGACTGGAACAGCACATCAATAGAGAACTCCCAGAAGTTCAGGCTGGGTTTAGAAGGTGTTGTGGTACTAGGGATATTGCAGATAATGTTAGATGAATCTTGACTGAGAGCAGGGAGTACCAGAGGAATGTCTATCTGTGTTTCACTGATTATGTAAAGGTGTTTGACTGTGTGGATCACAACCAAGTGTAGCTGACTCTGAGAAGAATGGGAATCCCAGAACACTTGATTGTGCTAATGCAAAACCCGTCCTTGGACCAGGAGGCAGCCATCAGAACAGAGCAAGAAAACACTGCATGGTTCAAAATTGGGAAGGGCGTATGCCAGGGATGTGTCCTATCTCCATACGTTTTCAACCTATATGCAGAACAGATTATCTAGGGGGCTGAGCTCTATGAGGAGAAATGTGGGGTCAAGATTAGTGGAAGATCCATCAATAATCTGAATTATGCAAATGACAAAACCCTGCTTGCTGAAACTGAGGAGGTCCTGAAGTGCTTGCTGCAGAAGGTCAAGGACTGTAGCCTTCAATATGGATTGAAACTCAACATCAAGAAACAAAGATTCTCACCACTGGGCCAACTGATAGCATGAGAATGAATGTCAAATAGATAGGGATTGTTCACAGCTTTAGTTTGGCTCCACGGTTAACACTCTTGGTACCAGCAGCCAGGAAATTAAAAGATGTATTGTAATGGGAAAGTCTGCTGTTAGAGACCTCTCTAAAGTACTGAAGAACAATGGTGTCACTCTGGAGACTAAGGTGTACCTGATACAGACCTTGGTCTTTGCAGTCACTTGCTATGTGTCATAGAACTGGACAATGACTAGGAAGGATAGGAGAATAGATGCCTTTGAGCTGTGGTGTTGGAGAAGAGAAATGAATATACCATAGACTGCTAAGAAAACGAACAGGCTGCTCCTGGGAGGCAACTATTCGGAAGCTTCATGTAACATACTTTGGACATGTTGCAAGGAGGAACCAGTCCTTGGAGAAGGAAGGATGTCATGCTTGGGTGAATGAAGGGACCCTCTTCCTCCTGGTTATGTAGGGATTCAATCTTCTTCCATTAATGGCTATTAAAAAAACAGCAAGACAAAAAATTTTTAGGGTCTTACACTCCTCCGTTGTTTTTTTAGAATCCCCCCCAAAAAATTCTGATCAGCAGAAAGAACATGATGGTTTTACAAGTCTGTTGAGAGAGTGATGTTAATCACTTCTACTTATATTCTATGTGCCACAGTTTAGTTAAGGGCTATACTTAATTGTACAAGACAGGCTTTGAGATGTGATTTTGCTTTGTCCTCAGAATAAAAGAAGCTTTTTTTAAGATATGAAATTATTTCTGTCAGTGTCTGTTTCCACTTTCTCCCACTTATTTTATTTGTGATGATTAATGCAATTAAGAACATGCTTTTCTTCTAAAACAATATTATTGTCTTTTAATTTACCATTTTAATTATCTAGTGATCCAAAGAGTCCTAGACATTTGATAGATTTGTTTTGAGTTGTCTTGACCATACATATTCATTGTCCAGATTTTGAAGATGTTACATTTTAACAATGGAAAAATACTCTTTTCCACATCTTCACTGTAAATGTGAACCTTCATTAGTTTTCTCTTGTCTCTGAGAATGTTATGATCAGTTTCTGCATTGTGTTCTGTGATCTGGCAACCCTGACAGGTAGTCTACCAACCTCAGTAGGTGATTTTTCTCACAGTCATCTTGTCAAATTTGAATAGATTCACAGCTTCTTTTTAACATTATGACAGATAGACCTTTTCATTGAAGCACATCAATGATATACTTAGTTTTTATTTGCATAAAAACACAAGTGGACATTTTAAAGTTCTCCTCTGATTGAGTCACTCAAGTGCTTAAAAACTTTAAGTGGTTTATCTATTGTCTTTAAAATAAAGCCCAAATCACTGTGACTTTTCTAGCTGTGAGCTTCCCTTGCCTGTCCATCCTTAACTCTGACATATGTATCTTCTGCATGTAAACTAAACATACACTTCTATATGGCAGTAACAGTTGCTTCTAACATGCATGCCATCTAGAATCTCCTTCATTCCCCGCCCTACTAATAAAAAACAATTTATTTACTTCAAAACTCAGGTCAAACTCTCCTTCCTTAAGGAAAATATCCCTGGTTTATCTTATACTTTCCTCTTCCAAGCTCCTCCAACAGGCTGAATAGTATCTGTCCTATTTAATCAATTATATATTGCTTTGCTGACAGTCTTCATGTGTCTACCTGACTAGGATGACATCTTTCTTAAGGACATACATTAGATCTTAGCTTTGTATACAGCTTTGTAACTTGCACAGCTCCTGTCTAGGCATTGCTCATAAAATTCCTTCAGGAAATATTAATTGATTTTTAACTTTGAGAGAAATGTTAATTTATGTCATTTATTACCAAAGGGTACTTAAGAATGGGAAATGTCAGAAACCTGTAGAACTAAGCACAAATAGGCCTCTTTTAATGTACATTTTCTTCTTTTTTTAACCGAGTTATGTTTCATGTTAGCTTAGACTAGCGTATATAAATATATATATCAACTGTCAAGAATTACTTAGTTGGATGATTTTTGTGAAATGGCACAGCCTTAGCCTTTTAAAAAAATGACATCTCACTTTCTGATTTAGCCAAACCAACACTGCTCTGATAAACCACTCTTTTACTTTTAACTACTTTTAGCCAAATAGTAGTTTCTCTCTTTTGTCTTATTTTATCTCACAGCGAATGCTTTCTTTTCCTTAGTCTAAGTAATATGATTGTTGTTGTTGTGCTTGTTAGCTACCATCGAGTCAAGTACAGCCATTGCGACCCTTTAAACAAAAGATCTGAGCCCTGTTCTATCCTGCACCATCCTGACACTTTCTGACACACAAGTGCAGCAGTCACTGTGTCAATCCACCTGGTTGAGGGTCTTTCTCTCCTTTACTGACCTACCACCCTTCCTAGCATCATGTTCTTCTTGAAGGAATAGCACCTCCTAGCAACATGCCCAAAGTATGTGAGGTAAAGCCTCATCATTCTTGCCTCCAAAGAACACTCCAGCTGCACTCTCTCCAAAACATATCTCTTTGTTTTCTTGGCTGTCCATGGGATGGTCAGTGCTCTTCTCCAACACCACAGCTTAAAGGCATCAATTCTTTTCCTTTCATCCTTATTCATTGTCCAGTTCTCAGATGCATAGCAAGTAATTGGAAAGACCATGGCCTGAAAACTATGGACACTTTAGTCCTCAAACTTATATCACTACTCCTCAATAATTTGGAGTAGTCCCTAACTATAGGTTTTCCCAGTGCAATGAGTCTCCTTTTTTCCGGCTTCTGGTACCAAAGTTATTAATGTGGATTCAAACAAGATGAAACTGTTGACAGTTTCAATCTCCTCTCCATCCACCATGATGCTGCCTATAGGCCAAGGGGTAAGAATTTTTATTTTCTTGACATTGAGATGCAATCCATACCAAAGGCTGCATTCCTTGTTCTTCTGCAAGAAATGCTTCAAGTCATCCTCACTTTTAGCAAGCAAGGTTGTGTCATCTGCATAATGAAGATTATTGATGTCCAGTGCCATAAATGTTACCTGTGGTGAGCAGGTTAGGGTAGAGCTCCCTGACTGAGACAGACTAGGAAGCACGATGGGCCATCTACTAAATAACATGTCTTTGAGAACCCTATGAACACTAAAGAAAGAGGATAGTTACAGTAGTATAGTGATAGAGCCCAGATTAGAAGTACGTTGAAATGAGGAAAAACAATAACAAACATTGTTTAATATTTGAAACATGGAATGTACATAGCTTGAACTTTGGAAAACTGGAAATTGTTAAAAATGTAATGGAATTCATGAATATCCGCATACTAGGCATTAGTGAGATGAGAAAGATGGACCAGCTTTCGGCACTTTGATTCAGATAATCATATGGTATATTATGCAGGAAATGAAAAACAGAAGAAGAATGGTGTTGCATTCATAGTAAAAGTCAATTTCAAGTTCTATCCTGGAATACAATGTTGTGACTGATAGAATAATATCTATACACGTATAAGGAAGACTTGTTAACACTACTATTATGTAAATATACACTCCTACATCTAGAGCCAAAAAGGAAGAAATTGAGAATTTTTACCAAATCTTGGAGCCTGAAATTGACTGATCATGCAATCAAGAATCGTTAATGAAACAGGTGACTGGAATGCAAAGTAGGAAGCAATGAAGAAGGATTAGTAGTTGGAAAATAAAGGCTTGGTGATAGAAATGATGCTGGAAATATAATGATTGAGTTTTGCATTTACAATTATTTATTCACAGCAAATACCATTTTTAATTGTGATTTTAACAAAAGTTGATAGAAAAGTTGAATTTTTCATTCATTCACTATTGTAAATTTTCCTCTCCACCCTGCCCCAGTTTGCTTTTTAAAAGAATTTTTTTAAAAACTTTCATTTATTGTTGCATAATTTCCTGCCTTGCCGCTTCCCTCCCCCAGTCCATTTTGGAAATACCTTCTTAAAAGACACAAAGAATGACTTTACACGTGGATCTCACTTGACGGGGTGCATAGGAATCAGATTGACTACATTTGTGGAACAAATCAGTGGAGAAGCTCAATATCAACAATCAAAATTAGGCCAGTGGTGGACTTTGGGTCAGGGGGTGGTTCTGGGTAGCAAGGCAGGGCTGGGCAGTGTTGTAGGAGAGGGTTCAGGGTGTGGCTGTGGTGGTTCTGGTCTATGAAGGGTGTTTTCAGGCAGGTGTGGAGGTTGTGATGGTACCAAGTATGAGAAGGAAGGTAATAATATCGTATTTAGATATAAACTACAGAAAATAGAATCACTGAAAATATTAGGAACTAGTATAAATAGAAATCAGAACTTTTTGAGAGTATATGCTTATCAAAAAGAAAATAGAAAGAGTTTGAGAACTATAATTTCAGGGCTTCCAATTCAACTCCATGGTATGGTCATAATCTATTGGAAACCTTCCACATACTACTATGGACATGTAGACTAGTTTTTCACTTTGCATTTATTTGCAAAATGTATTTTTTAAATTTTTTAAAAAATTAATATCTTCACACTTTTCTTTATTCACATTCTCAGACATTGTGTTTTATAAAATTAATCACCACT
>NW_006399815.1:5689808-5690325 GCF_000299155.1 Elephantulus edwardii
ACCAAGTGTATGAGAATTCCCACCTTCCTATATTCTTTCCAACCTTTATTGCTTTCTGACCTACTAAATTTTGCCACTGCTACTGGGGTAAAATGATATTTCATTGTGGTTTTGATTCTCATCTCTCTTATTGGCAGTGATTTTGAGCATTTCTTCATGTGTCTGTTGGTATCTAAATGTCTTCTTCTGTGAAAAGCTTTTCCGCGTCCTTTGCCCATTTTATAATTGGGTTATCAGTCTTTTTCTTATGTCAGCCATACAGCATTCTGTCAACCTTTGTTAGGAGACCCTTGTCTGAGATGGTATTGCCAAATGATTATTCTCAGTTGGTAGGTTTTCTTTTCACCCTATTGGAAAAAGTTCTGTATGCACACATGGATTTAATCATTAGAAGGTCCCATTCCTCAATTTTATCCTACCCTGGTTGCAAAGCAAAATATTACAATGAAATGTGCAAGGAGTTGGAGTCAGAAAATCAAAAGGGCCGAACTCGCTCAGCATATCTTAAGCTCAAGGA
>NW_006399815.1:5700071-5717633 GCF_000299155.1 Elephantulus edwardii
GTGACTGGGGTAATCGGGATGGGTGTGTCAGAGGCTGTGCGCTTGGCGCAGGATAGAGCAGGTTTTAGGGCTGTTGTGCATAGGGTCGCTATGAGTCGGAAACGACTCGACAGCACATAACAACAACAACAACAAGTCCAATGTATTAAAAGACTGTCAAATACAACCAGAAATGTACACTCTAAACAGGGTAAAACTGGTTCATGGGACCTTCTGAAGGTTAAATCTCTGTGCACATCAAAAACTTTTTCCAGCAGGGTGAAAATAAAACCTAAAGACTGTGAACAAACATTTGGTAATACCATCTCAGACGAAAGTCTTATAACAATAGTTTACAGAATGCTCCTGGGCTTCCATTTTATCTCTTAACTTGAGTTCTCTAATCCACCCTCAGTTGATTTTTGTGTGTGGTGCAAGATATGGATCCTGTTTCAGCTTTCTGCAGGTAGCAGTCCAGGGCAAAGTGTAATTTTTTTACTAATAAAAATGAATACCAAGCAACTATATAAAATTATAAAATTAAAAAACAAAACTGAATTTTAAGCAAGGCTAAAATTACTAAGGTGCACCTGACCCAGGCTATGTTCTTCACATTTACTTGTTATGCATCAGAGCTGGACAATGACTGAAGATGACAGAAGGATAATCAATGTCTTTGAGCTGTGGTGCTGGAGAAGAGTCTTGAACATATCATAGACTGCCAAGAAAACAAATAAGTCTGTCTTCTTGTTGTTCTGATGTGCTGTTGAGTCGCTTGCGACTCATAGCGTCCCTATGTACAACAGCCCTAAACTCTGCTCTGTCCTGTGCCATTTGCAGTGTCTCTGACACTCCCATCCATATTATCCCAGTCACTGAATTTATCCACCTCATAGAGGGCCTTCCTCTCCTGCGCTGTCCCTCCACCCTCCCAAGCATGATGTCCCTCTGCAAGGACCGGTCTCTTCTTACAACATGTCCAAAGTATGTTAGACAGAGCCTCAGAATCCTTGCCTCCAAGGAGCCACCCAGTTTAACCCTTTCCAGGACAAATCTGTTTGTTTTCCCAGCAGTCCATGATACCCTCAATACTCTTCTCCAGCATCACAGCTCAAATGCATCAATTCTCCTTCTATCCTCCTTAGTCACTGTCCAACTCTCTGAGACATAACAAGTGATTGCAAGGGCCATGGTCTGTATCAGACGCACCTTAGTCTCCAGAGGGACACCGTTGCTCTTCAGTACTTTGGAGAGGTCCCTAACAGCAGACTTTCTCATGGCAATACGCCTTTTAATTTTCTGCCTGCTGGTGCCAAGTCTATCTTAGAGAGGGTTGAAACCAAGTTTTTTCTTGAAGGCTAGGATTTTGATGTTCCGTCTCACATACCTGGACCACATGGCCAGGAGAGACCAGTCCTTGGATCAGGATATCATACTTGGAAGGATAGAGGGACAGCACAAGAGAAGAACATCCCAGAAGAGATGGATTGATACAGAAACTGGGGTAATGTGGGTAAATGTGTTGGAGTCAGTGAGACTGGCTCAAAATAGGGTGGGCTTCAAAGCTGTCGGAAATAGGATTGCTATGAGTCATAGGCAACTTGATGGCACACAACAAGATTACTATGAATAGTACATTGGGTTTCCTCATTCCATTGCAGCTGGAATTATTTTGTCCCTTTTAATTGAACTCATGATTCTTTACTAAGCTTGTCATACTTTGATATCTTCTTTTGCTGAGAGTTGACACTTTCCATGCTCTGGTGGCCTAGTGATAAGGAGTTGCACTGCCTGATGAAAGGCACATAATTATGATTGGACAGTTATTCTTTCTGCCGCAGAAAGATAGGCAGTCTCCTCCTATGTGATTTATAGTTTCTGAAAGCCTACTGGCGAGTCAGCTATGAGTCAGTGTTGACTCCATGGCACTTAACAGCAACAACATGGGAAATAGATGCCTTACTAATATCTTGGTCAGAAACCAGCCTTCTCATTTTTTCTAAGTTCTTAAAAGTGACAGGTTGCAGTAGAAAACGTTTTTTTCCACGGTGTTTTTATCTACCTTCTATTTTCTTCTGGCCAACTCCTACTAATAAAATGTAAGTTTAAATACCACCACTCCCCATTTACCTCCTTTGTAATTTGTACCTTCACCCAGTTACTCATATCTTTTAGTTCCTTTGTTTTGCTTGCCTCAAGCTCTATGCTGTCATTACAACTTCTAGCCTGGGTTCAAGTTGGAGTTATTTGCATAAATTGACATACATTTCCCCTCTTCTTTTGAAAGATCCAGTGTGAAAAGCAATGCATAGGAATTTTATAAGTGAACTAGTATAAACTTAGAAAAATTAAATATGTATTTTGTAAGTTTCTATTTCTTGATGTTTTTGAGGCCACATTATACTTTATGTTAAATTTTTTAACCAAATTTTAAACAAAATATGATCTTAGACATTCATTTTACTTGGAAACACTAAAATGTATAGAATATCAGGTAATCAGTTTTTGAAATCACACAGTTAGGTGTCAAAGTTTAAAATTTTCAGATGTCAAAGTTTAAAATGTTGCAGAAATGGCAGTCATGTCACTTTTGACCTTAAGGAATCAGGTTAATGTAGATAGATTCCATTAGGTCGTTATGAAATTCTACTCCGTTTCAAGGCAAAATGTCAGCAGAATAAAATTACCAAATGAAAAATCAGTACCTTAGTTACTCTATTTTGGAGAGAAGAATTTGGAAAGTGCCCTGGTGATGCAATGACTGTTTGCTCAGCTGCTAAGTGAAAGATTTTTGGTTCAAGTCCAGCTATTCTGCAGGAGAAAGCCATGGCGGTTGTTTCTAACCCAATGGGACAGGTCTTTTCTGTCTCAAAGATTTGCTATGAGAAAACACCCTTGATTTTTTCGTTAGAGAATGTCTCTCTCTTTGCCTAAAGGGGAAAAAGAGAAAAAGGAAAGGAATGAATAATAATTATACAATGTAAAAAATAACTTACCTGTCTGGTGGATTTTAGAAGATATCTTGAAGTTGTTGTTGTAGATAAGTCTTAATTGTTTCTTTTGTTGTTGTTCTTAATGCTGGTTAAAGACTGCCCTTTAAATTTTAATACTGACAAACATGAAAAGATAGTCACAAAGGTTGTTGCTGATGTATCAAGTCTATTTTATTTCATCTGGGAAGTCATCTCAGAAAAGACTGACAACTTTTAAGTTTGCTCTGTGATGAGATACCAAAAGAGTAGATATGCAAGGTCTGGTAGATTAGATGCCTTTCCTCCTTGCCCTTCTACTATTAGATATAAATCTCTGTTCTTCACCTTGACCTATTTACAACTTATCAGGTCTCTTATTTTCATGTTCCCAGAATTTAGAATAATACCATCCATAAAGTAAGTTTTGACATTCTGAAAGGAATGGACAATTACAACCATGTTTATGACAATTAATAGCCTTACAGAGGAATTAAAGGAGGGAAGAAAGTGTGCATGAGTGAACAAATAATAATTTAAAAAAATAGGAAAAAAAGACGTTTGAGAATATGATAGTTAAAAAGAATGAAGATGTTCGAGTAGATAAGATGAATATTGTTGTTGTTGTTATGTGTTGTCAAGTCATCTCTCAAATCTCGCGTATCCTGAGCCAGTTTCATTTTTTTTTATAATTTTTTTTCTATATTTTATTAATTTTCATAAACATTTACAGAGATTTTGGGTTTCCATTCATTCATTGTTGCACTATTCTCTCTACCCTCCTCCCAGTTTGTTCTTGTCCAAATGCCACAGTGCTTGTCAAAGCCAGTTCTGATTAATCTTCTTTGTCAGTGTGTCCTTTGCCATTCCCTATCACTCCTCCCTGAGAGAGACTTCACCCTGAGTCATAAGGAAAAGGGGATGGCGTATTCTCTTAGCTACTTCCTGCTGAAATGGGATGTTGTGGGTTTCAGGGTGAAGATCTTCTCTCACTACTCTAAAGGGCCCCTTTGGCAGTAGGAAACACATAGACTATTATGGAGATTGATTTTGGAATTTAGATGCACTCTTATTGATTGTGCTTGGCCGTACATGTTCATATCCTTGAAGATGTATCATGGGGGTGTTGCAACCTAGAAGATACAAATTTGACTAACAAGTTATAAGTACATGAGTCCAAAAATTATGGAAAAGTAAAAGAAAAGATTCTTTCATTGTTTTACAAACCCTCCCCCAGGTCCCCTCCACCATGTAGCCCTCGCTCTAGTCTCCTGTGATGACAGAGATACCTAGTTATATATCTCTTTTAAACAGTTTTCTCCCTCCTCTGTTTCAGTGCAGTATACATTATTGAACCCATCTTACTCAGTCTCTCCCCAGCCCCAAGGACAGTCCCATTCTACAACAGTGGCATCATGTAATATTTGTCCTTTTGTGACTGGGATATTTCACTCAGCATAATGTTCTCCAGAGTCAACCATTTTGAATAATATTGCATGAGTTCCTTGTTTTTTAATGCAGCATAGTATTCCATTGTGCGAATATACCACAGCTTCTCTAGCCATTCGTTTGTTGATAGGCTTCAGTCTCTCTGACACACATACCCCCATTACCCCAGTGAGTGTGCCAATCCATCTCATCCAGGATGTTCTTCTCCTGTGCCGACCTTCTACTCTACCAAGCATAATGCCCTTCTCCAAGGACAAATCCCTCCTGGCTTCATGCCAAAAGTATGTGAGATGAAGCCTCAAAATCCTTGCCCCAAGAAACAGTTTCTTTTCACCCTCTCTAAGAAAGACCTATTTGTTCTCTTGGTAGTCCAAGATATTTTCAGAACTCTTCTACAGCACCCCAACTCAAAGGACAAGATGAACAACAACAAAATTAATATTGTTAGATACCTTCAAGTCGACTACAATTCATACTGACCCCGTAAATGATGAATCTGAACCCTGCCTATCCTGTGTCATCCTCTGTAGCCCATTGCTCCAGTCATTGTGTTGATCCAGCTTGTTGAGAATTCCCCCCCCATTGACCCGCTACCCTTCTAAACATGATGTCATTTCCTAAGGACTTCCCTCTTCTAACAACATGTCCAAAATGTGTAAGATGAAGTTTTAACACCCATACTCTAAAGAACACTCTTGTTGCACTTTCTTCAAGATGTATTTGTTTCTCCTTTTGACAGTCTGTGGGATAGTCAGTATTCTTCTCTAACACTAACACTCAGAGGCATTGACTCTTTTGTCATTCTTATTCATTATCCAACTTTCAGATGCATTGGAAGTAATTGAAAATTTAATAGAATACTAAAAAATGTTTTTACACTAACTCCAATCATTCTTATGCTTCCTTTTTCTTATTAATTTTCATCTCCCACATCTCTGTCCTCTTTTACTTCAGCATTAAAAGTTCCTTTTACTTTCATCTACCTAATTTTACTCCCCTCATTATATAAGCTTTTCTTCTTATTCTTCTATTCCTTTAAATACCCCTGGTGAATCCTTGAGGTCTGAAAATGTTATATTTCTCATGCATTGTCCACAGGGGATTGTACTGCTAAACCAAAGAGAGTGCCTCTATTTAAATCAGCTAGGAACTTCTTAAAGGGATGGCCAATATCTTTCTGCGCCACTTACAGCTTCAGAAAATTCACTGGGGGTGGAGTGGGGGATTTGCTCCTACTTGATGGCAATGAATTTGAGTTTTAATGAATGAATCCTTATAGCCAGGAAAATGAACATAAACCTTAGTCATTCATTTCATTAGCAAATATGTATTGAAGTCTGCATTATTTCAGACACTAAACTGGGTGCAGGAACATCAAAGGTTAACAAAAAGAAATTCTCCCTTAAGAAAGTTGCAGTCTAGGTGGAGGGAAGACAGACAAGTGAATGACTCTCAGAAATTGTTTTATGTTACAATATCCATCTAGACCATGTGTGTATCCATCTCTCTCTTTCTCTTTAAAGGGTGAAGAATTACTTTACTTAATGAATTTGGTCTTTGTCCTTGGTTTCCAGAAGGTGAGTGTAGTTTCTTTATTATTCCTGAGAACTGGAGACCATACCTGAGAATATATGCTAATGAGATGACTCTTGGATGGGGAGTTGTCCATATCAGAAAAAATTTCCAGGGAGAATATGGATTTTGGAATTTGTGTTCAACTGTGTAAGCAATGGTTCAAGCTGCATAGTGAAACTCCAGTAAAACGTCCACATACCAAAAAAAAATTGTGAGGTTCCTAGTTGGTGATAGATCTTGATGCATAGGAGAGTGATCTATCTCTCTTTGAGACATGAAAGTTTCACATTGCAGACCCTTCTAAATTATGCCTTATACATTTTCCTTTATGCCAGTCCTCCTCTGATGCAGATAATAATATTGTAATAATAAATACAGTGATAGTCATGTTTGGGGACTGATTCTAGCCAATTATCAAGCCTGAAGTGATCTCATGAATCCCCCAATTCATAATTAGCAGGTAAGGAATAAGGCTATCATCACAACAAGAGAAAGGTAAATTACCCAACTGATAAATGTGCATAGGATATGAACAGACACTTCACCAAAGAAGACATTCAGATGGCTAACAAGCACATGAAGAAATGTTCAAAATCCCTAGCTCTAAGAAAGATGTAAATCAAAACAACTATTAGATATCATCTCACCCCAGTAAGAATAACAAAATTTAACAGAACAGCAAAATCCTGGCTAGGTTGTGGAGAAATTGGAACCCTAATTCACTGTTGGTGGGAGTGTAAAATGGATAGAAATATCATTTGGCCCAGCAATTCCACTACTGGGAATGTACCCTAAAGAAACCATAGCAGCCACCCAAGCAGATATATGCACACCCATGTTTATTGCAGCCTTGCTCACAATAGCAATGAGTTGGAAGTATGTATATTCACACAATGGAATATTATGCTGCATTGAAAAACAAGGAACACATGAAATAGTATACAAAATGGGTGACCCTGGAGGACATTAGGCTGAGTGAAATATCTCAGTCACAAAAGGACAAATATTGGATAGGGCCAATTTTGTAAAACAGCACTGACATCGGCGTTGGGGGAAGACAGAAGAAGGGGAGGAATGATGTATACTACATTGAAACAGATAAGGGAGTGAACTGTTTAAAAGGGATATATGATTAGTATTATTGTCACGACAGGAGTCCAGAATAAAGGCTGCAGAGTGGAGTGGACCTGGGGGAAGAGATTGTATAACAATGAAAGAATTTTACTTTTCAAAAAGAAGAGTGAATTGGGGAGGAGGGGATGGGCAGAGAGAAAGGGGCAGCAATGAATGAATGAAAACCCTAAGTCTTGGTAAACTTTCTTTAGAAGAAATTAAAAAAATTGAAAAGTACTATTTTTTATGTGTTGAGATATTATACTCTTTGAATAAAAATCCTTTCCTTTGGGGGGAAAAAAAGGTTGTCTGGGAATCTCTGGCCTTAAAACTGGTATTGGAAGTATTAGGCAGGTTGTACCCTACAGTATAGAAGATGTGACCTAATTGAGTTGTTAGGATAAAAAGATTGCATTGGCAGGTGTCATCAAAGGAGACATTTAGGCTTAACATCAGAAACAAACACTTGGGGAAGCAATAGCCATGTAAGTTTTGAAGGATGAAAGGACGAGGTAGGGTATAGATTTAGACTGGGGTTCATGTGTGAGAAATGTAAAGCTATTCCAGACAGCAAAAAGCATAATATAGAAAACATTGGCTTTTAGGCTGTTTTTCCAATTTGGCCTCTTTTTTCCCCCCTCTCATTTTCTTCTGAACTTTCTCCCAATTTTCCCTTGCCCCACTTCTCTTTCATGCCATTTCTTTTTATGCCTCCAGAAGGCTAACTGATAAATAGTTCCTAGAAGGAAGCTCATTGTACTATCAAAGAGATGAGTTATTTTTCACTTTTACAACTTAATGAATCTGAAAATGTTATATTGTCCCCTAAAGATGTAAGACCTTTTTTATGGTTACACTCCCGTAGCCACTAGAGAAAAAGTCAGATCAGCAGATATTTATTGAACACCTGCAGATGTCTGTCTGTGGCAATTAGGTTAAAAAAACATGATAGATATAGTATATATCCTTTGGAAATTACATTCTAGAAGGCAACATAATTATTGAGTAATTATTTTCTAATAATTCTAATCAAGGAAGTGGAGGATTAGAGGTGAGAGAAAGCACATTGCACTCACATAAGACCAGAGTAGAGTGAAAAGGAGGATAAGTGATATGGGATGCTTTGGGAGAATTGACCAAGGTTACGATTGTGGACCAGAGCTACTGAAACTGTCTCACAGACCAGAGATACTGAAACTGAAGTGCTAAGAACTTCCAGAAATTCAAGTAAGATCCTTAAGAAGCTGTGGAATGAAGAACATCACTGCCAATGTCAGCTGGATCTTGGCTTGAGGTCACCAGCTGCTCTGTGGTAGAAGGATGGGCAATCTCCTCTCGTGGGATTAACTGTCTCTGAAAACCTGGAGAGTCAGTTATTTTCAGAAAATACTGGAAAAATGTTTACTTATATTTTATTGACTCTGCAAAGGCATCTAACTGTGTGGGTCATAATTAATTATGGCTATCATTAAAAAGAATAGGAATCCCAGAGTATTTACTTAATTGAGTTCATGCATAATAGGACCATAAACAGCCATGAGAACAAACAAGGGGGATACTGCTTAGTTTAAAATTGGTAAAAGTATGCATCGGGGCTGTATTCTTTCTCCCTATCTGTTCCATATTTATGCTGAGCAAGTAATTTGAGAAGCTTGAGTATATGAAGAAGAATGTAACATCAGGACTGGCAGAGACTAATCAACATCTGTGCTACGCAATGATACAACCTTGCTTGCATAGTGAAGAGAATTTGAAGCACTTACTGAGGAAATAAAAAACTATAGCCTTCAGTGTAGATTACACCTCACCATAAAGGAAACAAAAATCCTCCCAGGTAGACCTATAAGCAACACTATGATAGACGGAGAAATGATTGAAAGTGTCAACCATTTCCTTTTACTCGAATTCACATTCAATATCCATGGGAGTCAAGGAATCAACTGGTGTATGGCATTGGGCAAATAAGTTGTCAAGGATTTAAAAATCTTAAAGAGCACAGATGTCTGTTTAAAGATAAAGGTGTGATTTGCACAAGACAAGACAGTTTTAATTGTTTTATATGCATATGAAGTTGGATAGTGAATAAGGAAGAACAAAAAATTGGTGCCTTTGAATTGTGATATTGTTGAAGAGTAGTGAATATACCATGAAATGTTAAAAGAGCAAAAAATATCTCTCGTATGAAGTGCAGTAAGAGTGTTCCTTAGAAACAAAGACGATTGTTGTTGTATACTGTAGAGTTGGAACTGAACCATAGTGGACTTTCAGAGGCAGTTAAGCCCATGGGATATTTCCCATCTTTCTACTGTAGAGCAGCTGGTGACCTCAAACTGTGTACCTTTGGAATTGCATGCAGTGCAGTGTCTTGCCACTAGGCCACAAGTGCTCTGTAGAAACAAGGATAGTAATACTTCCACATATTTTAGAAATGTTGTTGGGAGGGACCAGTTCCTAGAAAAAAGACATCATGCTTGAAAAGGTGGAGATTCACGGAAAGAGAGAAAGAGCTTCCATGAAATGACTTGACATAGTGATTGCAACATTGGATTTAAGCACACCTGAGATTGACACCATGGTACAGAATGCGGCAGGATTTTGGTTTGTTTTACATAGGTTATTAGGATTTAGAATTGCCTCAATGACAGTTAACAACAACAACAAACAATATGCCCATATTAGATAAGTAAAGATTACAAATTTAGAAACTTTTACAGCCATTTTTACTTCAGCATAACATATGATCAGTGTTAGAGACTGTATTTTGCTGTTTAAATTCTTTCTAAGAGTCTCCATAATGTTGCAAATGTAATTATAGGAAAAACTCTTATTAATATTCATATTAAGAACATTGTGTTAAGGTATTATCTTAAGACATTAGTTACTTCAAAAGTCTTATTATGAGAAAAACGTCAATTGAACCAGAGTATTTTGTAACAGTGAAAATTGTGATTTACATAAATGTTCAAATGCTACAGGATGTTTTTAAGTCTACATCATTCTCTTTAGTATTGAAGAAAAGGTTCATGTATAATTTTTTAGTTGTTGAGTTATGTTCATGATATTGTTGTGTACCGTGGAGTTCGAAACTACCCACAGCTGATCTTCCAGTGGATTTTTAAAGGCAGTAAATAGCATGGGAGGAGATTGTTCATCCTGTTTTTGCAGAGCAACTGGTGGATTTGAAGCTTGTGTTTTTGGAATTGCAATGCAGCCTCTTACCCACTGGTGCTCTCTAATAATCATCATGTTGTTGTTGTGTACTGTCAAGTCAGATCCAACCCAAAGTAGACCTTCGGACAGGTTTTCAGAGGCAGTTAATTGCATAGGAGGAGATTGTTCATCCTTCTGTGGAGCAGCTGGTGGCCTCGAACCGCTTGCCTTCAGGATTGCAGCGCAGCTTCTTGCCAGTAGACCACCAGAGCTCCCTATGATCATCACAGAGGAGAAAATTTTAATTGAACACATTTGAACCATAAAATAGATTCATAATCTTTGGAGATATATAGGGGAAAAATCCACTTTATATCAATATTTTAAAGCTATGAGTTTAGCACCATCAATTTGTTTATATTACTGACATCTTTGCAGGCTATTTGAACCCACCAGCTTGTCCATGGGAAGAAGATGAGTAGTTTCATCCTGTGCAATTAACTGCCTCTGAAAATTTGCTGGAAGCTCAGCTATGAGTCAGTTCTATAATGATGACAATATAGCCACACAAAGAAAGAATGCAATTCCTAATATTTGTTAATAATAGGTAAAAGCTGAAAGACATAATTGAGAATTAGATGATTGCAATAACAGTTTCAATAGATTTTTATGACTTGCTTCATAATTTAGTGAAAATTAACAGTGGGATAATTGGTAATATTGCCATTTCACATGTTATTACTAAATGGGAAATTATCAACAAATGTCTTAAAATTTGAAAGAATGTCATAAATAAGAAAATTGTAGATCTAGTTCCATTTAAATCAATTTAAATTTAACTATAGCTCAGCATTTTTGCACTGTCAAGCCAAAGATACATGGTTTGAATAAAATAATTGCTCTGAAAATGATGGGCAATCTCCTCTTGTGTGATTAGCTACCTCTGAAAATCCACTGGAGTATCAGCTCTTGGTCGTTCTGGATCAATGGTACACAACAACAACACATGACCTCGTCTGTGATCTCTCTGCTGATTTGAATGTACCATGGGTTTCGTAGGTGAAAGATGGACAGTTTTTGGCAGTGTGATTTACAGCCTTAGAAAACCTGCTGGAGCATCAGCTATAAGTTTGTTCCAACTTGACTGCAATGAGCTTGAGTTTGTTGGGCGTTTTGGTTTGCTTTTGGGGATTGCTTGGTGGGTTTTGTTTAGTTTACAGAGTGAATTGTTATAACTTTATTGAGAAAGGATGAAAGATTAACTTTGATAATATATGTCACCACTCATCTTTCTTTAGGTAAAAAAGAAAAAATATATCATGAACTAATTGAAATTACATTTCTTTTATTCCTGTTTCATACTTGTTTGAGTCTGGTTTCTCAATTTTGAGTGTTAATAAAATAAAATGTAGATATATGTTATTCCCTGAGAATAGTACTGCCATCAATCCAGTCTAGGTAATTTAAGCAGCAGAAACATAAGCTCTACTATTGATATAGATGGGACTAATTGAAAGTGTATGTAAAGCCACTTAATTTAGAAAATTGCTTTTCCTTTCTTAATTTCTTGTTGTTTTATGATTGTTGATGTTGTTGTTGTTGTTATGTGCCATCAGTCGCCTGCAACTCATGTGACCCTATGTACAATATCTCTAAACCCTGCTCTATCCTGTGTCAGTCTTATTGTCTGTGACACACTTACCCCCATTACCCTAGTCAATGGATCAATCCATCCCATCAGGGGTCTTCCTCTCTTGCATTGTCCTTCCACTCATCCAGACATCTCTCCAAGGACTGATCTCACCTTGCAGTCACCTTGTGTCAGACAAAGCTTCAGAATCCTTGCCTCCACAGAGCAGCCTGGCTTCACCCTCACCAGGATGAACTTGTTTTTCTCTTGGCAGTCCATGGTACATTGAATATTCTTTTCCAGAACCACAGTTGGTAGAATGACAAAATTATGAGCATAGTATGTAATTCTATATTTTAATCTTGTGTAGGCAGTTTTATTCAACAATATACACAATTCTGGTGTTTTTTCCTTTTTGTATTGATTCTGATTAGATTTTTGTAAGTGAGCTCTGGTGGCTTAGTGGTAAGGAATTGTACTGTCATTGCAAAAGTATACAGTATCTACCAGCTGCTCCACTGGAGAAAGATGGGCAATGTCCTTCCGTGTGATTTACTACCTCTGAAAACCTGCTGGTAAGTAAGCTATGGGTCAGTTCTCACTTAATGATACACAACAATGACAACAAAAAGATAATTTTAAGTATGTTGAGTTACCTTTTCAACCTATATGCAGAACAGATTATCCAGGAGGCTGGGCTCTATGAGGAGAAATGTGGAGTCAAGACTGGTGGATGATTTATCAACAATCTGCATTATGCAGATGACACAACCCTGCTTGCTGAAATTGAAGAGGACCTGAAGCACCTGCTGCAGAGGGTCAAGAACTGCAGCCTCCAATATGGATTGAGGCTCAATGTCAAGAAGACAAAGATTCTCACCATTGGACCAATTGGCAGCATCAGGATGGATGGTGAAGAGATTGAGATTGTACACAGCTTTCGTTTGCTTGGCTCCACAGTCAACACTCTTGGCACCAGTAGCCAGGAAATTAAAAGGTGCATTGCCATGGGAAAGTCTGCTGTTAGGGACCTCTCCAAAGTACTGAAGAGCAATGGTGTCTCTCTGGAGACTAAGGTGTGTTTGATACAGGCCATGGTCTTTGCAATCACTTGTTATTCATCAGAGAGTTGTACAAGGACTAAGGAGGATAGAAGGAGAATTGATGCCTTTGAGCTGTGGTGCTGGAGAAGAGTATTGAGAATACCATGCACTGCTAGGAAAACAGATTCATCCTGGAAAGGGTTAAACTAGGTGGCTCCTTGGAGGCAAGGATTCTGAGGCTCCATCTAACATACTTTGGACATGTTGTGAGGAGAGACCGGTCCTTGGAGAGGGACATCATGCTTGGGAGGGTGGAGGGACAGCACAGGAGGGGAAGACCCTCCATAAGGTGGATTGATTCAGTGACTGGGGTAATCGGGATGGGAGTGTCAGAGACAGTGCGAATGGCACAGGACAGAGCAGAGTTTAGGGCTGTTGTACATAGGGTCGCTATGAGTCGCAAGCGACTCGACGGCACATAACAACAACAACAACATAGTGCTCTCACACTGAGTTGAATAGCCATCCTCAAAACCAAGTCTGACAAAACTACTATGAAATATCATCTCACCTCTTTAGCCATCATTTATTGAATTTATTTTAAATACACAGTAATAATATATAGATAAAAGATATCTTTTACCCTCCATTGGCTAAGGAAGTTGGTAGACAATTCTGTAGAAGTTAATGACACTTTTTTTATGCCTTAGGAGGTTGTGTACAATTTTACACTACTAAATTATGAGTAAAATAGCAATACTTTATCAAATAACTACTGCATTTAAAACACATAAAAATGAAGTGCATATTATTGCACATTATTTTTCTATTTAACAAATATTTATTGACACCAACACGTACTAATATGAATTTCTTCCAGTTGATTGGCCAGGTAGCTGTTTCCCAAATTTCATGGCATAGACAAGTGAGCATACCTAACATTATGTTTATTGAAAAATCTCAATTGGTATTTTGCCAATTCTTAAGGCTTTGTTTTTTACTGATAGGATGTATATATTATAGAGTAGTATCACTGATATCACATTCAAGTAAAATCTTTTTAAAGATTATTTTAAAATAGCTTATGCTCTACATTTACAGGGACTTGCCAGACATCCAAGCTGAATTCATAAGAGCACACAGAATGAGAAATAATATCATTGTGAGTGTCAGCTGGATCTGGGCTGAGAGCAGTAAATATCAGAAATCCATGTTGTTGACTATATAAAGGCATTAGATTGTATAGATCTTAACAAATTATGGGTAACATGAAGAATGAAAATTCAAAATACTTAACTGTACTCATGTGTGACCTATAGGTAGACCAAAAAAGCATTTGTTGGAAAGAAACAAGAGAATATGGTTTAAAATCAGGAAAGATGAACTCCAGAATATCCTTTCCCACATTTATTAAAACTGCATGCTGAGTAAGTAATCTGAGAGTCTGGACTATATGAAGAAGATTATATAGCTTTCACGTAAGTATATTTTATTCTCATAAAGATTTAAAGCTTTAAAAAAACCAGTGTAGGGTTGCTGGATCAGAATCAAATTTAGGTTAGTGAATGTGTTTTTATAGCATCAGGATTGTAAGAATATTTATTATCAATCTGATATACAGATGATACAAACTTGTTTTTTAAATACAAAGATGACTTGATGCACTATTTGCACTAGCCTCCATTCTGGATTATACCTCATAATAAAGAAAATATATTTTGTTTTATTTTCACAACTGAGCCAGTAAACATCATGGTAAAGAAGAAAATACTGAAGTTGTCAAGGATTTTCTTTTACTTGGATACACACTCAAAACTCATGGAGGATGTGAGGGTGATCTGGCTGTAAGGATGTCACTTTGATGGGTAAAATACATCTGACTCAAATTGTGATGTTTTTGGATCATGCACGTGCAAATTGCAGAAGAGATAAGAACTGAAGTCTTTGATTTGTGGTATTGGTGAAGAATATTGGCTAAACCATTGACTACCAAAAGAACAAATAAATCTTTTGGAGGAACTGAAGTAAATGCTTCAAGTCTTCTTCACTTTTGCAAACAAGGTTGTGTCATCTGCCTAAAGCAGATGGTTGATGAATCTTCCTCCAATCTTGATATCACATTCTTCTTTGCAGAGTCCAGATTCTTGAATGAGTTAGTCCCTATACGGGTTGTTGTTCTGTTCCGACAACTGCTTTTTGATCTGTGTAGATTATTATGCATAATCATGTGTCCTGGGATGATTATTATTCTCAATATTAGTCATAATGTGTTGTGATTCATAGAGTCAAATGCCTTTGCATAGTCAATAAAACACAAGTAAGCATGCTTCTGGTATTCATTGCTTTTAACTATGGGAGAGGGTACAAGCAGAACAATTTCCTCTTAAATAACTGCAGGATAGGAGACAGGTATGGTGGTCAGTCTTTTGCAACTACTGAGACTAGAAAGCTTCACTGCTGGCACCATGCCACTTCTCTGGACCTTTGTCTACTCAGGTGAGAGTGGCTCCATCCTAACCAGCCATAGGAGAAGAGACAAGTACATGAGTTGGCCACTAGCACCTGCTGAGATGTGGGGAACAAAATATCTTGGACAACATTCCTGGAACTTTGCGTACTCTTTGGGGGAACTACCTTCTTCTGTCAAATTATAAGATAGGATAGAGAAGCAGGTCTACCACAGCTGGGCAAAGGGTGAAACCTCAGCTCTCTGAAAAAAAGATGTCTCAAAAGACATCTGGATTGGAAGCTTTCCACAGGAAGTGGAGAACAGAGCTGCCTATACATGACCAGTAGGGAATATAACCACTGGGAAATGTAATAGGAGGCAACACTTAAAGTCTGCAACTCTATCAATAGTATCATAAAGATAAGGATCTGATAACAACCTATGCAGACACAACCAAAACTGCTCCACACATACCAAATAGAATTTCAAATAATGTCAAGGAAGCAGCAGACAGGTTCAAACATGATGGATAACACAAAATAAGCCTTCTGAAAAGGCAGGCCAGATGACATACCCATTGAATACCCCAGAGACAGCTTGGCAGAAGTTACACTGATTTGGAGTTAAATGAATTGGTACTGCAGAAGTTCCAAATAATAGAATAAAAAGTTGAAACATAAACATTGTTGTTAGGTACTATTGACTACAACCCATAACAACTTTATGAATAATAGATCTCAACCCTGTCCTATCCTGTGCCATCCTCACACTTCCTGACACATTAGAACCCATTGTGGCAGCCATTGTGTCAATCTCCTTGGTTGAGGTTCATCTCCTTTGCTGACTCTCCACCTTCCTGACCTTCATGCCCTTTTCCAAAGAATAGCCCCTCCTAGAAACATGCCCAAAGTATGTGAGGTGAAGACTTATCATTCTTGTTTCCAAAGAGCACTCTGGCTGCACCCTCTTCAAGACATAATTGTTCTTTTGGCAGTCCATGGGATGTTCAGTACTCTTATACAAAACCATAGCTCAAGGGCAACAATTCTTCTTCTGTTATCCTTTTTCATTTTCCATCTCTCAGACACATAGCAAATGATTAGAAAGACTAAGGCCTTGATCAGACACACCTTAGTTCTCAAATTGGCATAATTACTCCTCAATAATTTGGAGAAGTCCCTAACTGCAGACTTTCCCAATGCAATACGTCTCCTGATTTCCTGACTACTGGTATCAAGGGTGTTAATTGTGGATCCAAGTAAGATGAATCTGTCTATCTGATGTTGCCTGTCAATCCAGTTGTAAGAATCTGTTTTCTTGACATTGGGATGCAAGCCATGTTGAAGGCTGTATTCCCTGAAGCAAAAAGTGCTTCAAGTCCTCCTCATTTTCAGCAAGTAAGATTCTGTAATCTGCATAACAGTTTATTGATGAGTCTCCCTACGATTCTGATACCACATTCCTCTGCATAGAGACCAGCTTCTCGAATAATTTTCTCAGTATATAGATTGAATAGGTATGGAGAGAGAATACAACCCTGATACACTCACTCACGTCTTAATTTTACATGTAGTGTTCCCTTGCTCTATTCACAAAACAGCCTCCTGGTCTAGGTATAAGTTCCACATGAGCACAGTTAAGAGCTTTGGGATTTCCATTCTTCTCAGTGTTATGATCCACACAGTCAAATGCCTTTGTATAGTCAATAAAGCAGAAATAGACGTTCTTTTTGAATTCTTGACATTTGGCCAGGATTCATCTAATGTCAATGATATCCCTAGTGTCATGGCTTCTTTTAAATCCTGGTGAACTTCTGGCAGTTCCCTATCTATGTACTTTTCTAGCTGTTTTTGAATGATCATCTGCAGTATTTTGTTTGCATGCAATATTAATATTTTTCAATAGTTTCCACACAATGTTGGATCACCTTTTTTGGGTATGGGAATAAATATGTATTTCTTCAAATCCATTGGCCAGATAGCTGTCCTCCAAATTTCCTACCTTAAAGTGGTGAATAGATGGTATACCAATTGAAGTATTTCAGATAACAGATGTTGCCCTGGATGTGCTCACCAAGCTGTGCCAAGAAATCTGGAGAACAACCACTTGGACAACTGACTGGAAGAGATCTATATTTGTTCCCATTCCAAAGAAAGGTGATCCAACTGAGTGTGGAAACTACAGAACAGTGTCATTGATTTCACA
>NW_006399815.1:5718773-5735918 GCF_000299155.1 Elephantulus edwardii
GTTGGCGCAGGATAGAGCAGGGTTTAGAGCTGTTGTGCATAGGGTCGCTATGAGTCGGAAACGACTGGATGGCACATAACAACAACAACAAAGTGGTGAGTGTTACCAGGGCTGCATCTGTTAATTGAAACAGGGCAATTGGTATCTCATTGATTCCTGGGGCCTTATTTTTTGCCAATGCCTTCAGTGCAGCTTCTACTTCCTCTTTCATTACCATTGGCTCCTGCTCATATGATAGTTCCTGAAAACTTTTAGTGTTAGTAACTTCTTTTTGGTACAGTGGTTCTGTATATTCCTTCCATCTTCCTTTGATACTTTCTAGGCCCAATATATTGCCCTTAGCATCTTTCAATATTGTGACCCAAGGCTTAAATTTGTTTTTCTGTTCTCTAAATTTGAGAAATTCAGAGTGAGTCCTTTACTTTTTATTCTACAATTTTATGTCTCTGAGCGTTCCTTTATAGTACTTTGCTTTGCCTTCTTGGGTACACTTAGGAATCTTGATCTTCAGGTCTTTTACTTTAGCATATTTTCCTCCTTTGTTTTGACTTCTCAATGCTCTAGTGCAATTTTTAAGAGTGTCGTCTGATGATCAATTTTGTTTTTTCTCTCACCTCTGTCTGTATAATTACCTTTTGCTCTCTTCATGGGTGATATTCTTGGTATCAACAGTTGAATTTTGGAAGGTAGGCTGGTTTTATTTAATTAACCATCAAGTGTAAGCTGTTTGGTCATTTTTATTTAATCAGGAGTAAATTGTTTTGTTGTTTGACTTAATTAACAATCAGTTGTGGGCTGGAAACCCCTTGATTAAACCAATTACAACCTGCTTAGTGGGTTTTTGTGCTTAAAAGTTGGTTAGGGCCTGGTGTGGAAACTGATTTACTGTTAGAATTACAAACTAAATTGGTAGTTTATTTTATTAGAGGAGAACATGGTTCTAATCAGTACAGCACTTTTCTGTCAGTTTGTTGTACTGAGATAACTTGTGGGGTGTTGTGACACTGAAAACTATGCTACTTATGTGTCAAATGCCACAAAGGTATCTATTGTGCTCCTGGATTAAGACAGACTAAGCAGCATAGGCCTCTGAAAACCCTATGAATAGTAAAGGAATAAAGGAATGCAAGTATTTATAGTAGTAGTGATAGAGCCTAGTTTGGAAGTTGGAATGAGAAAAAAAAATGGCAAATATTGTTTAATAATTGGAAAGTGTAACATACATAGCTTGAATGCTGGAAAACTAGAAATTATGAAAAATGAAATGGAACCCATGAACATCGACCTACTAGGCATTAATGAGGTGGAATGGACTAGCTTTGAATTAAATGATCAAGGAAACCAAGTTTCTCCTTGCAGGCAGGATTTTGAAGCTTTGTCTCATATACTTTGAGCACATGTCCAGGAGGGATCAGTATTTGGAGAAGGCCATTATGCTTGGAAGAGTGGAGAGGTAGTGCAGGAAAGAAAGACCTGGATGAAATGGATTGATACAGTAACCCAGGCAATAGAAGTAGGTGTGTCAGAGTCAGTGAGACTGGCTCAAAATAGAGTAGGCTTCAGAACTGTACATAGCCTCACTATGAGTTGCAGGCAACTCGATGTCATGTAACAACAACAACAACAACAACAACAACAACAACAACATATTATACTGGAATGAAAAACAGAAGAAGAATGATGGTGTATTCATAGCAAAAAAAAAGTCAATTTCAAGTTTAATCTTGAAATAAATATAGTGTTTCAAGTGATAAGATATCCATGCACATACAAGAAAGACCCATTATTACAACAGTTATTGTGTGCTGTTGAGTTACAACTGACCCATACTTGACTCTCTGGTGGGTATTCACAGGCAGTTAATCACACAAGAGGAGATTGCCCATTCTTCTGCAGAAACTGGTGGTCTTGAACCACATGCCTTTGATATTGCAGTGCAGCACCAGGCCAACAGAACTCCTTATTATTCAAATATATGCTCCTACATCTAGAGCCAAAGAGGAAGTAATTGAGTGTTTTTACCAAGTCATGCAGTCAGAAATAGAACACACATACAATCAAGATGTGTTAATAATAATGGGTGAATAGAATGTAAAAGTTGGCAACAGTAAAGAAGAGATAGTAGTTGGAATATAAGGGTTTGGTGATAGAAATGAGACTGTAAATAGGATGATAAAATTTTGTATTTTAAATGATTTATTAATTGCAAATACCTTTTTTAAAAAGACACAAATGACTTTACACATGGACTTCATCTGATGGGTTCATAGGATCAGATTGACTATATTTGTGGATGAAATCATTGGAGAAGCTTGATGTCGGTACTCAAAACTAGGCCAGGGCAGACTGTGGGTCAAATTATCAGTTACTCATGTTCAAGTTCAAATTGAGGTTGATGAAAATTAAAATATGTCCACAAGAACCAAAATGTAATCATGAATATTTTCAAGATCATTTTAAGAGTAGATTTGTAACATTGAACACCAATGATCGCAGCATAAACATAATAATTTTAAAACTCATCACAAGACAGAGAGGGTACAATGAATACTGTACAAGAAACAACAGAAAGACATGAAAATGCAATTTCAAGACCAATATTGCAGAACTTACTCCTTGTAACGTGTCCAAAACATGTCAGACGAAGCTTCAGAATCATTGCCTCCAAGGAACAGCCTGGTTATATCTTCTCCAGGATGAACCTGTTCTTTTAGCAGTCCATAGTATATTCAACACTCTTCTCCAGCACCACAGCTCAGAGGCCTCAATTCTTTCTTTCGTCCTTAGTCATTGCCCAGGTCTCTGATGGATAGCAAGCAATTGCAAAGACTATGGCCTGGATCAGGTGCACTTAGTCTCCAGACTGGTGTCGTTGCTCTTCAGTACTGAAACTGTTAACAATCTCAACCTCATCACCATCCATAATGATACTGCCAATTGGTCCACTGTTGAGAATCTTTGTTTTCTTGATGTTGAGCTTCAGTCCATATTGAAGGCTGCAGTCTCTGACCTTCTGCAGCAAGCTCTTCAGGTCCTCCTCAGTTTCAGCAAGCAGGGTTGTGTCATCTGCATAACACAGGACGTTGATGAATCTTCCTCCAATCCTGATGCCACATTCTTTCTCATACACCCCAGCCTCTAGGATAATCTGTTTTGCATACAAATTGAAAAGGTATGGAGACAGAATACATCCTGGGGCATAGACCCTTCCCGATTTTGAATTATTGGGTGTCTCCTTGCTCTGTTCCAATGACTTCCTCCTGGTCCAAGTATAGGTTTTGTCTAAGCACAATCAAATGTTCTGGGATTCCCATTCTGCTCAGAGTCAGCCATAGTTTGCTGTCCTTCACACAGTCAAATGCTTTTGCATAGTCAATGAAACACAGATAGACATTTCTATGATACACTCTGCTTTCAGTCAAGATAACATTAGCTATAATATCCCTAGTACCACGACCTCTTCTAAACCCAGTCTGCAAATCTGGAAGTTCTCTGCTGACATGCTACTCCAGTAATTTTTGGATAATTTTGAGCAGTATCTTGCTTGCATGTGATATTAATGATATTGTTCGAGAATTTCCACACTGTAGGTCACCTTTCTTTGGATTGTGAACAAATATAGATTACTCAGTTTACCAGGTGGTTGTCCACCATATTTCTTGACACGATTTCATGAGCAATCGAGTGAGCATTGTTTGTTGAAATATGTTAATTGGTATGTCATCAATTCCTGTGACCTTGATTTTTGCCAGTTCTTTCAGAGCTTCCTTCATCACCAGAGGCTCTTGCTCATATGTTGTTTCATTAAATTCTTCTGTATCTGCCAATTTCTTTTGGTACAGTTACTTTGTATACTCTTCTATCTTCTTTTAACTCTCCCTGGATAATTTATTATTCTCCCCAAAGTATCCTTAAGTATTGACACTATTGGCTTAAATTTGTTTTTTAATTCCTCCAGCTTAAAAAATGTTGAGCAAGTTTGGCCCCTTTGATTTTCTGACTCTAGCTCGACCCATTTCATTTTAATACTTTGCTTTGTCTTCCAGAGCTGCCCTTTGAAGTCTCTGTTCAGCTCTTTAAGTCCTTGATTTCTTCCTTTAGCTTTGGCTTTTTGCCACTCTAATGCAATATTCAAAGTCTCATCTGACATCCATCTTTGTCTTTTCTTCCTCTTCTGTCTTTGTAATGACTATTTACATTCTTCATAGATGATATTCTTTTTTTTTTCATAGATGATATTCTTGATATTCTCCCACACCTTATTGTGAGTATTCCCTCATTGGTGTCCAGGGCCTCAAACCTGTTTCTGAGGTGATTTTGAAATTTGAGTGAGATAGACTTAAGGTCAAATTTTGGTTCCTGTGGATTTGATTTCATTTTCTTCAACTTCAGCTTGAACTTGCATTTGAGTAATTGGTGGTCTGTCCCACAATCAGCACCTGACTCACCTCATCATTTTACTGCAGGTAAAAATAGTTTGGGCCCAAGGGCCTGTGGCTCTCAGGCCAAGAAAATAAAACTTACAAGATCTAGAGGACACATTACTGTCTCCTGGGAAATTATCCTCTTGTTTCAGCACCTTGCTGCATAGAGAAGAGAGGAGGTACAAAAACCACACAAAGTTAATCCTGGAGCAGAAGAAGTTCAAAGTAAATTACTTTTCCTCAGAACCTTATGATATTGGAAGCCTTACCTGAAACTTGTACCTGATATTTGTATTTAGAGACTCTTAAATTCAAGGGTATACTGGCAAGAGCATAAGAAACTGGCCGCAGCATGAAATGTTTAGAATCACAGAATCCCTGATGTCTTGAGACTTAAGCCATCATATCAAGGACTGAATAAGGGGAAAGATGTTGAATGGTGTAGGAAAAAGTGGAAAGTGATGATGGTTGAGTAGGGAAAGGGCTGGATCAAGATACATGTGCCAAGGGTGGGTAGGAAACACTGAATCTATTGGTCATTTCTCTAATTGGGTAAATGTCTTTCATCTGTTATATTTTGGAAAATACTTGTCTGTCAGATTCTTTTCTTAAAAAAATAGTAAGACAGACTAGGAAAAAAGGATTGGCCATCCACTTCCAAAATAATAGGTCTTCAAAAACCGTATGTACAATAGAGCACACTTAGACTAGCAGACATGGCAATTGAGGTGGAGATCTTAGAAATGGAAACACAAAGGGGGAGGAACAGTTATAAGTAGACACTAGTGATTGGAACATGGTTTGTGAGAAGGATGAATGTAGGAAAATTAGACATTGTTAAAAAAGAAATGGAATGCATAAGTATTGACGTACGAGGTATTGGTGAAGTGAGATGTCTTGGCATGGGACATTTTGAATCAGATGATCATATGATCTGCTATGCCAGGGATGAAAAGGTAAGAAAAAATGAGGTTGCTTTCATAATTTAAAAAGTTATTTCTAAATCCCTCTTGAAATCTGATGTGGTGAGTGACAAGATAATATCCATACACATACAAGAAAGTCCAGTGAATACCACTATCATTCAAATATATGCACCAACAACTAGTGCCAAAGAGGTGAAAATAGAAGGTTTCTCTACCAACATTTGCAATCAGAAATTGATCAAATATGCAATCAATATTCATTTATAGTAATGGTTGACTGGAATACAAAAGTTGGGAACAGGGAAGAAGGATCAGTAGTTGGAAAACATGGACCTGGTGACAGAAACAAGGCCCAAGATAGAATGACAGAATTCTGCACATTCAGTGATTTACGCACTGCAAATACGTTTTTTTAAGAAAAATAAACACAGGCTATACACATGAATTTCACCTGATGGCATGCATAGGCATAACATCAAAGAGAAGGATAGAATACTAAAAACAGCCAGCATGAGAAAAGCAGTCACCTACTAGATTAAATTTAATTAGATTAAACTGTGACTTCTCAGCAAAGATCATGTGTTCATGAAGACAATGGGATGGCATATACAGAAGGAGTAAAGAAAACAATTGCCAGCTGAGGATCTTGTACTCATTAAACATTAAAGTTTTCCATCAAATATGAAGGAGAAATTAGGTCATTTGCAGAAAAACAGGAATTTAAGAAAGTTGTGAAAACTAGATCAACTCTACAAGAAATACTAAGGTTTGTCATTGTTGTTAGGTACCATCTAGTCAAGTACTACTCATAGCGAGCCTATGAACAAAGATCTGAAACCTCTTCTATCCTGTGCCATCCTCACACTTCCTAACACACAAGAGACCATTGATGCAGTCATTATGTCAATCCACCTGGTTGAGGGTCTTCCTCTCTTTCTCTGACCCTGCACTCTTCCTACCACTATGTCCTTCTTCAAGGTATTGCCCCTCCTAGCAGCATGCCCAATATGTGTGGAGAAGCATCCTCAGTCTTGCCTTCAAAGAGCACTCTGGCTGCACCCTCTCCAAGACATATCTGTTGATTCATTAGGCCATTAGGCTGTCCATAGAATATTCAGTGTTCTTCTCCAATACCACAGTTCAAAAGTTATCTTTTTCTGTCTTTCGTATTCATTGTCCAGCTCTCAGATGCATAGCAAATGATCAGAAAGACTATGGCCTGAAATAGATGCATATTAGTCCTAAAACTATCATTATTACTCCTCAATAATTTGGAGGTCCCTAACTGCACATTTTCCCATTGCATCTCAATGTCAAGAAAACAAATACTCATACCACTGGACCAATATGCAGTGTTATGATGGATGGAGAAGAGACTGAACTGTCAAAAGCTCATCTTGCTTGGATCCATAATTAAATCCTTGGAAGCAGCTTTGAGGAAATAAGAAGACACTTTGCACTGGGGAAAAGGATACTAAGGTTAGTATGGAGAAATTACTTAGTAATTTCTTAGTAATTTATGCTTCTTCATGCATAATATACTTGATGTCATTCCATAACTCATGTGGTCCTCAGTCATTGTGTTCAATGCTTCAAATTGATTTTTAAGATGGTTTTTAAAATTCAGTTGAGATATACACAAGGTCATATTTTGGTTCTCATGGACTTTTTAAAAATTTTTGTCAACTTCAGTTTGAACTTCCATATGAATCTGTTACACAGTCCTTGCTTGGCCTGCTTTTGACTGCTAACATTATGCATTAACATTAGAGTTTCTCTAATATCTCTTTTTTGCACAGATTTAGTCAATCTGATTCCCATGTAGTTCATTAGGTGAAGTCCTTGTGTTAAGTAACTTTTTATGCTTTTAAGAAAAACATATTTGCAATGAAGGGATAATTTGTTATACAAAATTCTATTATTTAATCTCCAGCCTCATTTCTGTCCAGGGCCATATTTTCTAATTATCAGTCTTTCTTCATTGTTTCTAACTTTTGCATTTCAGTCAATAATAATGGTTTATGCATGTATAGTGCATATTCAGTCAATTTCAGACAGCAGAAGTTCATGAAAATTATCAGTTTATTTCACCTTTGGCTTTTTAATTGGTTAGCATATTTTAATAATGGTTCATTAATAAGGTTTCATTGTAAATGCATGGACAAAATCCAGTCACTCCCAATGTTGTACTTAGAATAGATCTTTTTTTTTTTTCCACTTAAAATGTAGACTAGATCTTGATATGCTATTTTTAACAATGAAAGCACACCATTGCTTATAAATTTGTCATTTACCACATAGTAATCATGGGATTGTTTGATTCAAAATGGCCAATTCCAGTCCATCTCAGTTCACTAATGCCTAGGATTTTGGCCTTTATACATTCCATTTCATTTTTTGACAACTTCCAGTTTTCCTAGATTCATACTTCGTACATTTCATGTCCCAATTATTAATGGATGCTTATGGCTGTTTCTCCTCATTTTGAGTCTTGCCATAGGAACAAATAAAAGTCCTTTACTGGGGAAAGCTTTACTTCATTTACGTCATTATGGTAGTCTCTACTTTGGGAAGGGAGCTCTGGTGGCCTAGTGTTAAGAAGCTGTGCTGCCAACCCAAAGGCAAATGGTTTGAGTCTGCTAGGTGCTCTTTGAGAAAAAAAGCAGCCTCCTTCTACACTATTTACTGCCTCTTAAAACCCACCGAAGGGTCACCTATGGGTAAGGTCCAATTTGACAGCATGTAACAATTACTTTGAGGAGGCAGTTTTTTCCCCCGTCACATTTTGAGTGATGGGGTTCCAAACTGAGTGGTTTATATTCTGGAAGTATATTCAACAATGTTCTCCAATTGCATATATCTCATAAAATTTTTTAAAATTTCAGAAGTGGATTCCTAGTTCTGCTTCTTAGTCTGTAAGCCCTACTGAAACCTGTCTTATCTGTCACTTTGTAATATTGCTGTGGCCTGAATGTTGCTGTGATGCTGGAATCTATGTCACCAGCAGGGTCAACCATGTTGGACAGACAAATAGAGTTGGTGGTAAGTGGTCCTTCTTGTAGATGGTCATGAAAGTCTTTAGGGCCAGTACAGAGTTTTCTTAGAAGATGTAGAGATAACAGGTATGTTTTATATTAGTAACACTTCTGAGGAACCCTTTAGATACAGTGATATCTTCATCAAGGTAGACTGTTCTAAAACATAGAGCTTTGAACTCATAGCATAATGTGGCTTTTTTTTATATCTATTGCTAGGATGAGTACATTAGGGAAATAGAGCTGAGGCAATAACTCTGAAAATAATTGAGTAAGAATGGAGACATTACATTCTAGTGTCTTGGTTTGAAAAAATGAGATATTTTCCAGTTTTCATATGATCAAGAACCATGATGTAGTGAAAAGCCATGGTTATGAAGGAAGACGTTCAATACAACTGAAAGCACTGGCAAATAATAGGGACCCAGAAATTGATGGGATTACAATTTACATATTGTAACTAACAGATGCAGTCCTGGATGTGCTCACCAGCCAATGCCAGGAAATTTAGAGACAGCTATCTGGGCAAGAGGCTGGAATGGATTTATATTTGCTCCCATTCCCAAGAAAGGCATTATGTAGATGACACAACCTTGCTTGCTGAAAGTGAGAAGTACTTGAAGTAAGGGACCTCTCCAAATTATTGAGGAGTAATGATGCCAGTTTGAGGATTAACATACATTTGATTAAGGCATTTGATTAACATTCATTTGATTTGTCTTTCTGATTACTTGCTATGCATATGAGAGCTGGACCATGAATAAGGATGATAGAAAAATAATTGACACCTTTCAGCTGTGATGTTGGAGAAGAGCACTGACCAGTGGACAGACAAGAGAAAAAAAAAACAGATATGTCTTGGAAAGGATGCAGCTGGAATGCTCTTTGAGGCAAGAGTGATGAAGCTTTGCCTCATATACTTTTGGCATGTTGCTAGGAGAGGCAATTCCTTGGAGAAGGACATGATGCTAGGAAGGGTGGAGGGTCTGCAAAGGCGAGGAAGACCCTCAACCAGGTGGATTGACATAATGACTGCATCAATGGTCTCTTGTGTGTTAGGAAGTGTGAGGATGGCACAGGATAAAACAGAGTTCAGATCTTTTGTTCATAGGGTTGTTATAAGTCATCCTCGAATCGATGGCACGTAACAGCAACAAAAACAAGAAAGTTGATTCTACATAATAATATTAAATCATTTAAATTACATGCATATAAAATACTACTGAAGATTATTTTAAAAATGGCTAGAATAACACATTGATAGAGAACTGGCAGAAGTTCAAGTTGAGCTTAGAAGAGGTCCTGGCACCAGCAATATCATTGGTGATGTCAGATGGACCTTGGCTGAAAGAAAATAGTTCTAGAAGAATGTCCATTTATATTTTATTCACTGTGCAAAGGAATTTTTACTGTATGGATCATAACAAATTATTACTAACATTGAGAAGAATGCAAATCCCAGGACACTTAATTGTGTTCTTTTTTTTCCCTTAAATTAAATTGTGTGTTTGTTTATAATTTTAATGAATATTTACAGAGATTTGGATTTCCATTCATTCATTGCTGCACTTCTCTACACGCCTAGCCCTCTCTCCCCGCCCCTCAGTTCACTCCTCTCTTTCAAAAGTAAAAGAAAGACTCCCTCCCTGGTACACAATCCCCCCGCACCCCTCCCACTACCCGAAGTACATTCCACTATGCAACCTTAATTGTGGACTCCTGTGATAACCATAATACCCTATCATACATTGCTTTTAAATTATTCAGTCCCTCATCTGTTTCAGTGCAGTATACACAATTTATCCAGTTTTTTCTCAGTCTTACCCCACCCTGATATGAGTCCCATTTTACAGCAGTGGCACCGTGCAATATTTGTCCTTTTGCGACTGAGATATTTCACTCAGCATAATGTCCTCCAGGCTCACCCATTTTGAATAATATTGAATAAGTTCCTTGTTTCTTAATGCAGCATAGTATTTTATTATGTGAATATACCACAGCTTCTCTATCCATTCGTTTGTTGATGGGCACCTGGGTTGTTTCCAACTCTTTGCTATTGTGACCAGAGCTGCGATAAACATGGGTGTGCATATATCTGCTTGGATGTCAGTTATGGTCTCTTTGGGATATATTCCCAGTAATGGAATTTCTGGGTCAAATGGTATCTCTATTTGCAATTTTTTGAGAAAGCGCCATACCGACTTCCACAGTGGTTGCACCATTTTACATTCCCACCAACAGTGAATAAGGGTTCCAGTTTCTCCACAACCTCGCCAGCATTTGTTGCTTGCTGTTCTGTTAAATTTTGCTAGTCTGACTGGGGTGAGATGATATCTCATAATTGTTTTGATTTGTATCTCTCTTAGAGCTAGGGATTTTGAACATTTCTTCATGTGCTTGTTGGCCATCTGAATGTCTTCTTTGGTGAAGTGTGTCTATTCATATCCTGTGCCCATTTTTCAATTGGATTATTTACCTTTATCTTGTTGTGTTGCTCAAGTATTTTATAAATTCTAGATAGAAGTCCCTTATCTGACATGTCATTACCAAACACTTTTTCCCAGTCTTTGGCTTCCCTTTTTACCCTGTTGGAGAAGTTTTTGGATGTGCATAGGGACTTGATTCTTAGAAGGTCCCATTCATCTATTTTATCCTCTCCTGGTTGTAGATAATTGTGTTCTTATAAAACTTACTCTTGGAAGAGTGAAGGGACAGAGAAAGGGAGGAAGACCATCGATGAGATGGATTGATTCAGTTACTAGGGTAATGAGGGTAGGTCACAGTCTGTAGAGTTGGGACAGGATAGAGCAGATTTCAGGCTTATTGTACATAGAGTCTCTGTGAGTTGCAAGCAACTCCGTGGCACATAACAACAGCGACATGAAACTTATTCATAGCCCAAGAAGTTGTGGTCAGAGCAGAACAAGGAAATACTACATAGTTTCTAATCTAGAAAGTGTCAGTCAGGACCTTGCCCTTTCTCCATACCTATCAATATGTATGCTGAACAAGTCATTCAAGAAACTAGGCTTTATGAAGGAAAACATGGCATTAGGATTGGTGAATGACTCATCAACAACCTGTATTATGCATCTTATACTACCTTGCCTACTGAAAGTGAGGAGGAATTGGACAGTTACTACAGAAGATCAAAGACTACAGTCATCCATATGGATTGCATCTTAATGTAAAAAAAACAAAAATCCTCACCACTAGGTCAATAGGCAACATCATGAAAGATGGAGAAAAAAATTGACATTGTCTATTTTACCTTACATGGATCCACAATCAGCATCCTTGATACCAGTAGTCAAGAAATCAAAAGATGTATTGCACTGGGAAAGTCTGCTTTCAAGGTCCTCTACAAAGTATTAAGAAGCAATGATGTCAGTTTAAAGATTAAAGTGTGACTGATTCAGGCCATGGTCTTTTAAATCATATGCTGTACATCTAAAAGCTGGACGTTGGATAAGTATGTGAGAAGAAGAATGACTTTGAGTTGTAGTGTTGGAGAAGAGTACTGAATATACCATGGATGGCCAAAAGAACAGATATGTCTTAGAGAAGGTAAAACCAGAGTACTCATTAGAGACAAAGATAGTGAAGTTTTGTCTCATGTACTTTGGACATGTTGTTAGTAAGGGCTATTTCTTAAAAAGAGACCTCAAGCTTAGAAATATGGAGGGCCAATGAAAGAGAGGAAAACTCAACAGATGGATTGACACTTGGTCTCAGTGTGCTCAAGTATGTCAGAGATGATGAGGATGGCACAGGGGTAGTACAGAGTTTTAGATCCATCATTCATAGGGTTACCATGATTATACTTAGTTGACAGCGCCTAACAACAACAACAACAATTGCAAGAGATGGCCAGTCTTTCTAAAAGTTCTTTTCTTACTATATGTTGACAATCAGGTTCATAAGGAAGGGGTAGAAGTGACAATCAGACTGTATAAAAACAGGGTGGAGGTCACAATCTACCTGTACAAGGAAAGGATGGTGGTGACCAGAATGTCTTCTGCGCCACACATGCATCCATTTACCTGCTCACTCAGCACTCTGTCTTTCTGTTTGTATTTTCAGCTCCAGCCTTTGGCCAAGACAGTAAAGTTTGGAGAGAGAGGCTGGCTCTGGCAATATGACAGAACTCTTGGGACATTTCTTCCTTCCAGAGGGTTGGAAGATAAGTGTGAATAGACATTTTGGCCAACATAATCTTGAATTGGGCCTCTTCCAGGCTCTTAAGATACTAATATAAACTTACCCTGATTTTTAAGCCGTCATTTGGGTAAGCTGTCTGGGGCTTTCCACCTTGCAGCTACATGCTCATCATAAAGAAGATTCTCATGAAAACAGCTAAATTCTAGCAAGAATTATGTGGTGAGTCAGGAAGCATTAATTTAATAGCTCTAGTGAGTCGTGAGACCAGAAGTCAATAAAACTTTTCTATGGAGTGTGGGTCATGTATAGCCATAGGAAAGGAGTGGGGAAAGAATTATTATTTTTAATGATAGCAGAGTCAGAATCAAATGAAAAAATTCTTTTGAAAGTGGAATTTTTTAGTGACTTCTGTATTTACCCTTTCTGGAGTTAAGTTTAGAAGACAAAGAGGAAAATCTGATATAAATGGAGCTAGTTTCTAAATAGCACTAAAAATATTTTCTTGTCTTTCAGGAAAGGGTTATCTGTCTTCTAAGGTTGCTAGGCAAAGCCTTGTCCTTTAGCAGCAGCACCTAAAGCAAGGCCAGAAGTGAGCAGAAGATGTGCATGTTTCATTCTGTTCACATGAACACTAAGTACTGAAATCCACTGGCAAAATCAGGAGTCTGTCTGTTGTCTATTGGCAGTTAAAAAGAAAGGCTGCATGGTGGGATGAGCTTTTAGACAGATGACTCATGGTTCTTGGAGTCTGATACATTTGATAAGTCAGTAAGTCAAACCTCAGAACACTATTGAAAGAAAAATATCAATAACGCTCATTAGTTAAAAGTGCTGTTTAGTTCTCTTTAATCACTTTCAAGGAGCTCTGCTGGCACAGTGTGTTAAAGAGTGTGGACTGCTAACCAAAATGTCAGCATTTTGAACCTATGCATCCACCACTGATCGAGAAGGAGGGAGCAACCTACTCTCATAAAGATTACAGCCTTATAAGTCCTATGAGGCAGTTCTACTCTGTCGTATGTTGTTGTTGTTGATTACCTTCAAGTCAAGCACGAATTACTGCGACTCCATGAACAAAAGGCCTAAAGCCCTTCTATAGCGATTGACGTTTATCAAAGTTCATAGAGTTTCCAGAGGCATGTTGTTTAGGAAATGGATGCCACTCCTTTTTCTAAATTTGTCATAGTATGTTATTGTTGTTATGTGCCATTGAGTTGCCTGAGATGTATAGCAACCCTATGTACAGTAGCTCTGAACCCTTCCCTGTTCTGAGCCGGTTTCACTACTTCCTACACACCAACCTCCATTGCCCCAGTTACTATGTCAATCCATCTCATCCAGGGTTTTCCTGTCCTATGCTGTCTGTCCATCTTTCCAAGCATGATGTCCTCCTCCAGGAACTAATCTCTCCTGGCCATGTGCCCAAAGTAAGTGAAACAGAGCTTCATAATCCTAGCCTCCAAGGAGAGACTTGGTTTCACCCTCTCCAAGACAGATCTATTTGTTTTCTTGGCAGTCCATGGTATGTTCAAGACTCTTCTCCAGCACCACAACTCAAAGGCATCTATTCTTCTTCTGTCGTTTTTAGTCATTGTCCAGCTCTCTGAAGCATAACAAGTAGTTGAGAAGACCATGGCCTGTATTAGGTGCACCTTTGTATTTAGACTGACTTCATTGCTTTTCAGCACTCTGGAGAGGTTCATGACAGTAAATTTTCCCAATGTAATTCGTCTTTTGATTTCCTGACTGCTGATGTAAAGAGTGTTGTTTGTGGATCTGAGCAAGCTGTAATTGCTCAATTATCGGGGATCCAGCCCCTATAGGTCAGGAGAATTCCGCCAAAAGGAGGCACCAGGTTGAAATGAAGACGTGGAGAGACTATTAGTTGATGGTGAATAGTGAGCTTTAATCTCCAGGGCAAAGGTTTATATATGTCTTAGGAACACACTTGCTGGGGTAATAGCATTGTTTCCTATTTTTCCTAGATGTTGACTGGTAGATCGAACATCCCCAGACATTCACACAAAACAAGGACATCTTTTGGGATATCCTATGATATCTATTAGAAAACAAGAAGGTATCACATTCCTAGAATTCTGAGGCCTTTGGTCACTCCTTATTCATTAGCATACTGCTTCTTGGAGTTCTTTACTGTAGAAGGGATGGTCAAGCCAAGATGAGTGGTCCTGCTGTTTTTACAATGCACTGCTGATCCTGCTTTGCAGGTTAGCCAGCTCCTGACACTCAATCTCTTCTCCATCTAATATGGTGTTGCCAATCGGCCCAGTGGTGAGAATCTTTGTCTTCTTGATGTTGATCTTCACTCCCTATTGAAAACCACAGTGCTTGACTTACTGCAGCAAGCGCTTTAAGCCTTCTTCAGCTTCAGCAAGCAAGATTGTGTCATCTCCATAATGTAGGTGGTTAATGAATCTTCCTCCATTCTTGATGCCACACGCCTCCTCATAAAAACCCTGCTTCCCAATGATCTGTTCAGCATATAAATTGAAAAGGTACGGGGACAGGATGCATCCCTAACACACTCCTTTCCTGATTTTGAACCTTGCTCTGTTCTGAGGACTGCTTCTTAGTCCAAGTATAGGCTTTATATAAGTATGATCAAGTGTTTTGAGATTCCCATTTTTCTCAAGGTTAGCCACAGTTTACTGTGATCCACACAGTCAAATGCCTTTGCATAGTCAATGAAAAACAGATATTCTTCTGGTACTCTCTGATTTCTGCCAAGATCCAGCTGACATTGGCATTGCCATGACGTCTTCTAAACTCAGCTTGTATTTCTATTAGTTCTCATATGCACATTTCATTTTTCATGTCTTCTTAGGGTTCATATGTTACCACTTCAGTTCTGCAGAAACTTTACTGCTTTTCATGTCCCTTTATTCTTAGTATTTTCTTTTGTTCTAATCATATGTATTAAATTCACATTGGATCTCTTTTATACAATATTAAATTAGACTACATTAACCTTTTTTTCCTTTTGATCATTGGCAGAAGATGACCCCACCAAGATAATTAATGCCATATTTTCTGCAACCTGTGATTAACACTTTGTGGTAAAAAATATTTTTAATATTAAGTTAATGTTAAAGGTCCTTTGATAGGTAGTTATTCTCTATAATCTGCCTTATTGTAGACTGCCTTAATCTAAGCATCACCTTTCTTGGGAGTGGGAACAAATAGGAATCTCCTCTAGTCAGTTGGGCAGGCACTTGTTCAAATTTCTTATAAAGTTGCCAAGCTATAGACTTGTGAGCACATCCAGGATTGTATCAGTTAGTTGAAACATGTCAATTGGTATCCCATCTATTCCTAGGGCTTTATTGTTAGTCAGTGTCTTTAACACAGCTTGAACTTCTTCCTTAGTTACCATTGGCTCTTGTTCATATAGTACTTTTAAAATTTTTCAGTGCCAAGCAATTCTTTTTGGAATAGTAATTCTGTATCTCTGCTATTTTCTTTTTATGCTTTCTGGATCATTTCTGCCCATGGCATCTCTCAGTATTACTACTCAAGGCTTGAATTTGTCTTTCAGTTCTTTCAGCTTAAGAAATACCAAGCAAGTTGATTTTCTGATGCTAGGTCATGTCACATTTCCTTATAATACTTTGCTTTATCTTCTCAAGCTTCCCTTTGAAATCTTTCAGATCTTGTAGTTCTGAATCTCTTTCCTTTGTTTTGGCTTCTTGATGCATTAATGCAATGCTCATAGTTTGTTGTGACATGCATAGTTTGTTATTTCTCCTCTGTCTTTGTAATGGCCTCTTGCTCTCTTCATGAATGATATCTTAGATTTCATCTGACAGCTCTTCCGGCTGTTGATCATTGGTGATCACTGCCACAAACCTGTTATTGGGATAATTTTATTTTTAATTCTTGTGGGACAGATTCCAATCATATTGTTTTAATTTTCTTCAGTCTCAATTCGAACTTGCACATGAGTCGTTGACGGTCTCTTCCACTGTCATCACCTCGTCTGGTTTTGGCTGCTGATAATGAGCTATTCCAGTGATTTTTCCCACAGCATATAGTCAATATGATTCCTGTTTAATCTTTTATCTGAGGTCCATGTGCAAAATAATCTTTTTTTTTTATACCAAGGACCTTATTATATGTGGATACCAGTAGATATAAAATAATTACTATCCTTACCAAAATGGATGTCAGAAGATACTCTGAAAATTGCACTGGAGTGCAGAGAAGCCAAAGCACAGGGAAGAATTCAAGATACTAAGGAGTTGAATAGAAGATTTCAAAAGGCAGCACGTGATGACAAAGCAAAATATTACAATGAAATGTGCAAGGAGTTGGAGTCAGAAAATCAAAAGGGCCGAACTCGCTTAGCATATCTTAAGCTCAAGGATCTGAAGAACAAATTCAAACCTCGAGCTGCTATAATCAAGGATGCTTTCGGCAGAACGTTAAATGATCCCGGAAGTATTGAAAGGAGATGGAAGGAATATACTGAGTCACTGTATCGAAAAGAATTGGAAGACACAGAAGAATTTCATGAAACAACATATGAGCAAGAGCCTATGGTGATGAAAGAAGTTCAGGCTGCTTTGAAGAAAATGGCAAAAA